>NC_043994.1:4106412-4423912 GCF_902150065.1 Myripristis murdjan
GATTTTATGACGCTGTCTGTTTCATCCATTGATCTTTCTGGTCTTTTCCCAGTATTTTCTCAGTATTTTAGGTGACATACTTACCATACCTACATATCTGTGTTTCTGCAGAGGCCATCAACTGTCTAAATCAGGCCATCGATATCTACACTGACATGGTAAGCTCTGCCGTTGAGCCTTTAATAGCTTCCTCTGACAACTGTGATTGACACGATCATTGAATAATATGAATAATACTTGTGTGTGAATTACAGGGCCGGTTTACCATTGCAGCCAAACACCACATCACTATAGCAGAGGTGTACGAGTCTGAGCTGGTTGACATTGAGAAGGTAATCTAGAGTATGTTTCTGTCCTCGTCATTTGAGATTTCTAAAATGTCTTTTCAGTGTTGTTTTGATATAAAAAAATCATCTGATTTTGTGGCTCAAATACATGTTTTCAGGCTATTGCCCACTATGAGCAGGCAGCAGATTACTATAAAGGAGAAGAGTCTAACAGGTGAGCGTGCTGCTGTTGAGTCACACACACACACACACACACACACACACACACGTATATATATAGAAATCTGTCCTTTTCCATAGGCCCATCTTAAATATGTTTTATTACATATTTTCTATAAGCTACTTCCACTGATAAGAATTTAATTTTGCTTGTGAAACTGCACCAGAAAATGTTGGCAGCTTGGATAGTCTGTGACACTCACACTCAGCCCTGTAACCCTGAGATAAGGGAGCTAGTGAATAGAACTGCTTTTCTGATTAGTGTGTGTGTGTTGGTGTGTGTGTGTGTTTGTTTGCATTTCAGCTCAGCCAACAAGTGTCTTCTGAAGGTGGGCCACTACAGCGCTCAGCTGGAGCAGTACCAGAAAGCTATCGAGATCTATGAACAGGTAACACTTATGTCCGTGTGTGTGTGTGTGTGTGTGTGTGTGAGAGAGAGTCTATACATATTTCCCCTCAGTTCAGTGTGCTTATGGTTAACTTTCTTGCCAGCCTAACTGCGTAAACACAAAGCTGTGTGTGTGTGTATTGGTGAGCCTGTGTGAGTCCATTGCTAATATTGACACAGTTTGGTAGCCCAAATAAAAGATTATGGATCCCACACCCTGTTGGTCCAGCATGAGATTTAATAGTGTGTAAAATGATTAATTTCCATCTCACTCTAATAATGGAAATAGTATGAAGGCAACATTTCATAACAAACTCAAGTAACTGAAATATCGTGTTGACCCAGCATAACACAACTACATTTATTCAAAAAGGTAATCACATATGCATTATACATGTACAGCCATTTGTATTCACATAGAGAAATGGAATGAAATACCATAATAAATCATGTTCTGCTAAAACATTTCATTAGAGTGCTGGATCAAAAAAATGTCAACAGACCTCATAACTCACATTGCTCTTCTTTGTACTTCATTGTGAACATCAGTAAACAGTAAAATGTTTGTGTGTGTGTGTGTGTGTGTGTGTGCGCACGCATCAGGTTGCCACCAGCACCATGGACAATCCTCTGTTGAAGTACAATGCTAAAGAGTATTTCTTCAAGGCTTCGCTGTGCCACTTCATAGTGGACGAACTCAACGCCAAGGTATCACACACAAACTAACGCAAACAGGCACATACATATACACTGATACACACCTACTGTACTCATCCAAACACACACACAGAACATGTAAAAGACAGTAAATACACTATATTACCAAAAGTATTCGCTCACCTGCCTTTACTCATACTATGAACTGAAGTGCCATCCCATTCCTAACCCATAGAGTTCAATATGATGTCGGTCCACCTTTTGCAGCTATTACAGCTTCAACTCTTCTGGGAAGACTGTCCACAAGGTTGAGGAGAGTGTTTATAGGAATTTTTGACCATTCTTCCAAAAGCGCATTGGTGAGGTCACACACTGATGTTGGTCGAGAAGGCCTGGCTCTCAGTCTCCGCTCTAATTCATCCCAAAGGTGTTCTATCGGGTTCAGGTCAGGACTCTGTGCAGGCCAGTCAAGTTCATCCACACCAGACTCTGTCATCCATGTCTTTATGGACCTTGCTTTGTGCACTGGTGCACAGTCATGTTGGAAGAGGAAGGGGCCCGCTCCAAACTGTTCCCACAAGGTTGGGAGCATGGAATTGTCCAAAATGTTTTGGTATCCTGAAGCATTCAAAGTTCCTTTCACCGGAACTAAGGGGCCAAGCCCAGCTCCTGAAAAACAACCCCACACCATAATTCCTCCTCCACCAAATTTCACAGTCGGCACAATGCAGTCTGAAATGTACCGTTCTCCTGGCAACCTCCAAACCCAGACTCGTCCATCAGATTGCCAGATGGAAAAGCGTGATTCATCACTCCAGAGAACGCGTCTCCACTGCTCTAGAGGCCAGTGGCGGCGTGCTTTACACCATTGCATCCGACGCTTTGCATTGCACTTGGTGATGTGTGGCTTGGCTGCAGCTGCTCGGCCATGGAAACCCATTCCATGAAGCTCTCTGCGTACTGTACTTGGGCTAATCTGAAGGTCACATGAAGTTTGTAGCTCTGTAGCAATTGACTGTGCAGAAAGTCGGCGACCTCTTTGCACTATGCGCTTCAGCATCCGCTGACCCCTCTCCGTCACTTTACGTGGCCTACCACTTCGTGGCTGAGTTGCTGTTGTTCCCAAACGCTCCCATTTTGTTATAATAGAGCTGATAGTTGACTGTGGAATATTTAGGAGTGAGGAAATTTCACGACTGGATTTGTTGCACAGGTGGCATCCTATGACAGTTCCACGCTGGAATTCACTGAGCTCCTGAGAGCGGCCCATTCTTTCACAAATGTCTTGTTTCACAGTCTGCATGCCTGAGTGTTTGATTTTATACACCTGTGGCCAGGCCAAGTGATTAGGACACCTGATTCTGATCATTTGAATGGGTGAGCGAATACTTTTGGTAATATAGTGTATGTTATTGTGTGTTTGAATGTGCTTCATGATCTTAAGTCACATTTAATCTTACTGTATTTCTGACATCTTTCCTCATTATGAAAATAAAGAAATGTGTATTGTAGGTATGATGACCAAATCCCTAGTATTTTATGTAATCTTTAAGAGCTTCTGCTAACACTGAAGGAAATTGGTGTGTGTGTGTGTGTGTGTGTGTGTGTTTGTGTCTCAGTTGGCCATAGAGAAGTATGAAGAGATGTTCCCAGCCTTCTCAGACTCCAGAGAGCTCAAACTGTTAAAGGTAAACAATCTTTCACTAATAAAAATATTTTAAACATTTTAAACACAAAAAGTGTTCAGCTCAAATCAAATTACATCAAAATCAAAGTTATTCCAACAGCAGACTTCTGAACTGCCAACTGCTCAACAGGTATAGTGAGCTGCTTATGAACTAAAAACTACTGAGTGAGAGAGGAATACTGTGCACAGAGGTTGGTTAACATCAAGACAGTGATCATGATTTGCTGGCTGATCTTGAACTATCTAAATATGAAATCACTCAGATTTCTCTGTGATGCTCTGTCAGCACTACTGCCATTACTGCAAGCTAAAATGTTGCAGTAATGGCAGTAGTGGTAGAGATGGTTGAAATTTTGTGACAAAATTCATGTTGGATCCAGGATGAATCCTGTAACTCTGGGTTGACCCTATGACCTCCAGCGCCGCCAGCGGGCCCAGCAGGGCATCTGCGATGTTTCAAACTGAAAGCAGCCTCACCGTATGCCACCTCCAAGTCCAGTGATGAGAGATAAAAAAATATGCTGTGATAAATGGTGGCAAATATCTTTTGTTAACACTCCTGACTTGCACAGTAGCTAATGTAGAAACTAGAACTTCAATGGCTAGTAGTTGCTTTGCTGGAGTAGCTAGCTAGTGCCACAGCCCAGCCTCTGCCCCAAAAAGTGTTTTTATATTAACTTAGCTGACCCTGACATGGGCGAACACTCTGTTGTGCTTTGGAGTAGAGACCAGAACTAAAGATGAGACAGTTTACTGTGTCACAGTAACCTACCTGTGGAAATAAATCTGCTTTTTTTACTGCTTTTCCTAGAAAATTATGAGGTCATTCCTATGTCCCCAGGGTCCTGTGTTCCCCAGGTTTAAATGACAAACAATGGGAACATGACAAAGGGTCCCATGTTTCCAGTGTCCTATGTTCCCAAGGCCATATGTTCCCAAGGTCCCATGTTCCCAAGGTCCTATGTTCCCAAGGTCCCATGTTCCCAAGGTCCTATGTTCCCAGGGTCTTATGTTCCCAAGGTCCCATGTTCCCAAGGTCCCATGTTCCCAGGGTCCTATATTCCCAGGGTCCTTTGTTCCCAGGGTCCTATGTTCCCAGGTTCCTATGTTCCCAAGGTTCTATGTTACCAAGGTCCTTTGTTCCCAAGGTTCTATGTTCCCAAGGTTCTATGTTCCCAGTGGTCTATGTTCCCCAGCTCTACATAGCATACAGTAAGACCCTGAAAAAGATGTTCCCCAGCTCTGTTCTCGTGGGGTTAGGGTTGGGCTTATGTGTGATAGCAGAATTTTGAACTGAGGAACATAGGACCTTGGAAACTCAGGACCCTGGGAAAGCAGATACCAGAGAATTACTGATCGAATCTACAGCTGCATCACAAAGACCTCTTCCTAACCACATGGATGCTTATATGTGGTAGCAATGAGCTGCCAGCCCATTCTTTAACATTAAACATTTGCTAGCTCTGTGTGGATCAACATGTTTTCATTTTGATGTTTTGCAATCAGAAACTCCTAGAAGCCCATGAGGAGCAGAACAGCGAGGCATTCACGGAGGCCGTCAAGGAGTTTGACTCGGTGTCCCGCCTGGACCAGTGGCTGACCACCATGCTCCTCCGCATCAAAAAAACTATCCAGGGAGATGCTGGAGACCTGAAATAAAGAAACTGTGGAAGAGGGGGGAGAGGGAGGGAGAGGGAGAGAGGGGGGAGAGAGGCAGCAAGGGCCAGACTGAGAAGGGGTGATGTGAGGAGACGAGAGCGAAGAGGGAGGACATGGAATGGGAACAGAGAATGACCGACAGGTGAGGGACATGTTTAGTGTAAAGAGGGAGACAGAGAGATGGTTGGAGGGGTAAAATTAGTGAAAGGGGTTGGAGGGAGGGTTTGATCCATGGGGAGTTTTCAGTTGTACATATCAGTCTGCATGTGACCCTGACAACACCTTTAAACGACCTTTAGATCAGTCTTGACCTTTCTGTGTCCATGGTCCAACAGTATTGCTTTGTTAACACTGGATACAACTGTACAAAACAAGTGTGTGTGTGTGTGTGTGTGTGTGTGTGTGTGTGTATGTGTGTGTGTGTGTGTGTGTGTGTGTGTGTGTGTGTGAAGATGTGGGCGGGTGTGTATGTATGTATGTGTATGTATGTAAATTGTAGTTGGCTATATTCGCTGGGACGGCGTGCAACTTGTATCAGATTTGAGGCTCTATGTTGAAAAAAGATGATTATATTATTTATGAGATTACTGATATTTATTGTCAATACTGAAGATATTATTTATTGTTTATTATGGTGCTCAGTGTTACGACTTGTCTTAATATGTTAGATATTAGCCCCCCTCCCTTCTCTTGTCCTTCCCTTTCCTCTCCTCTTTCATCTTCTTCCTCCTCCTGTCCTCCTCCTCCTGCTCCTCTCATCCTCTCCTCACCCACACTCGGGCAGCCAGTGCTATCACTCCTTTTGATTGGTTGGTTCTTTGTGTTCTGGCCGGTGATTGGTCGGTACGGTCAGTGTCAGCCTCTCTGCTGCCTCATATGTGCATGTCTGTTGTCACGTTATTATAAGTGTTCTCCGTGTCGTGCTAACGTGTGTAGAACATACATGTAGCCTGGTATCATTTGTGCAACATCAGTAAACACGTACCTCAGTAATCAAGGGTTGAAATAAAAACATCATCGCTCCTGATGCCTGACTGCTGTTTGCTGTTTAGTTACATTCACTATGGAAACAGGAGGTGGAGAAGCTTGTTTTTCACTTCACATTAAAGTCTATGACAGTGATCAGTTGTCTCATTAAGTAGAAAATTAGGTTAAAAAAATAAATAAATAAAAAGATCAAAATTAGGTCTAAAGTAACACATGCACAAAATATCACATTGCAGAATGAATGTCCAACACTTTCAAAGATCTTCTCTTCATGACAGAGGATTGACTAATCAAAACATAACTATTGTAGTGCATGATCTGAACTGAAATGGATATTTAATTGGGTTACAAGAAACACTTCACGATGTTTTCTTGCTTTAGAGGTAGAAATTGGCTTTTTTTTTTTTAAATATGTACATTTGTGAATATGAAATTTAGCCAAGAGTAGGATTAGATTAATAAGAAAAAGGGCACTGTAATATTTGGTATTATAGTCAAAGCAACAAAGTAGGCTAGCATCTTTATAGTAAAGGATTTAGACTGTAACGGAATTATTGTAGTTTTGTATTTTTTATTAGTTTTTATTTTTATTTCATTTAAAATGTTTCTTTTCAAAATAGTTAAGTTTCAGATACTTTCCAGAATGGGTTTGCTTGTTTTCAGATTAGTTTTTTTTTTCTTTTTTCTTTTCTTTTTTTTTCTCTTTCTTTTTTTTTGCAAAATGTGTACTTTTAGTCTAGTTTTTATTATTATATATGGGGGGTGTCGGTCAGGGACAAGGTGTGAGCAAGTTCCCAGATATAAACCCAACACTTTGTGGAGCCAGCTGACTCCCAGTCATGTGGACAGCCCAGTCTCAGTAACCATCAGCACCAACACAAACTCATGCTGCTGACACATTTGACCAAACTGACAAAGACTAAAACTGATAACAGTATTTCCACAGTGAAGGCTGTAAGTTAACTTTGCAAGACCAAAATAAACGGGTGTCTTTCAGGCTGTAATTCACAGAAGGAATCATTTACACAATTCCCTCATTTTGGAGTTCCTTTTTTATGAGATGAAAAACAGATGTGAACAGGCTGGACAGCTCGCTGGCTCAGGGCTTAGGAGCACTGGTTAACATCCATGATCAGCATCCAGACCCACGTGAAACTGCACCAGTTGGCTGGGAGTTTCACACTGGAAACGATGGGACTAGTCTCGACACTAATGTGCGTTTCCTAGGACAGCGACGGAACTTTTAATTGACTTACATTAATTCTTCACAGTCTTTCCCAAGTGTTAGCCATGACCAACTTGTGTCTGACCCAAATGTTAACTTAGCGCCAACCCTAACCCTTATCCTAGCCTTAAAATCCGTTGCTGGGATAGGAAACAAATTTGCTTAGTCCCACGATAACCACAATGCACTGCGGCATTTCCTGTCTGCGACACAAGTTTCCGTTTCAGGACACGCTCCTGTCCAGCCCAGACTGCTCTGTTGGTTTGGTCTGTTTTAGTGGAAACAGCGGCCGCTAATTATCTCCCTAACGGACTGAAAAGCAACGAGAAAATTTTTATTGAAGGAGGAGAGGAAATAAGCCGCCAAGATGCCGCGTATAATGATAAAAGGAGGCGTCTGGCGCAACACCGAGGTGCGTGTTTACATGGCTAGCTGGGTTAGCATGAAGCTAACCGCCAACAGTAACCCAACGGGGCTCAGTTAGCACGAAGCTAGCTGCTCTGTTAGCTTAGCTTTAGATCGCTTCTCAAAGTTTGGTTCTTCGCTGTTGTTGCTAACTGTGTTAAAGGAGTGTGTTTATATTGTTGATGCAGTTTATCCACGAAAACTGAATGCCATATGAAGAAATGCCGAATAGGACTATAGCACCGCTAGCTAACAATGTTGTACCATAGCCTGCAAGAATGTTACAGCATGTTAAATGAATGCTTTTATAACAGAGGTCTGGTTATATGTGAGCAGTTGTAACTTTGTAAGATGGTGCTGATCCCTTGTGTCTGTCTTGCACCGTGTCCTTGTTTTGCATCCCCGTGTGTCCGTCTGTGTTCAGGATGAGATCCTCAAGGCTGCGGTGATGAAATATGGGAAAAACCAGTGGTCTCGTATCGCCTCCCTGCTTCACCGCAAATCTGCCAAACAGTGTAAAGCCAGATGGTAAGTCTGTGATTCCACTGATGCCAGGTAGGAGCAGAAATTGTATGATGCACATATAAATAGAAAGCTGGGTCAGTGTTTCCCCTGGAATTTTTTAGTGGTGGCTGGTAAAGTATTGACATTTTGCAAACTATAGTATATATATTTGTTGATCACAGGCAGATGATTATGATAAGGATGATGAAGATGGTCATGATGAAGAGAGGAGATACCACACCAGACTGTGGAAACAACTGACCTGATACTTTACTCCCCACTAATACAATATTGAAAGGAAACAGGACTGTGGAAATAATTGCACCTTTACGCCTGGTTAGAACACATCATTAGGCATGGCACAAAGCAGGAGGATCCATGCCTGTGTATGTGTGTGTTACAGTGTATTAATTAATCATATGCTTTGACTCTGTGTGTCTGCAGGTATGAGTGGCTTGACCCCAGCATTAAGAAGACCGAATGGTCCAGGGAGGAGGAGGAGAAGTTGCTTCATTTGGCCAAGCTGATGCCTACACAGTGGAGAACCATCGCTCCCATCATAGGACGCACCGCTGCACAATGTCTGGAGCACTATGAATACCTGCTGTATGTTTTGTCTTATGTTTACACACTGCACATGCTCAGCACGCAAAGCTTAGCTCTGTTGTCCAACTTGCTGTCTATGTGCACATGATTGTTGTGTTGTATGTAAACAAACACTTTGATGTCTTCCTTACACTACAGACACAGACAGACACTTGGCCTTTATTGAAGAATACAATGTCAGGAGTACTCTGAATTTCTGTAATACGTCATTTACTCCCATCACAGTCACACCTTCACCGTTGTATCACAGGAGACACTAGTTTAGAGTTTTTTTCTAATGAAATTATACCCTACAAGCCCTCACCTCTGTAACAGTTTGTCTGTATCATGTGTCGGATGTGTGTGCATTTTGTGTGTTTCTGTGCTGTATGTGTTGATGTGTAACAGGTGTGTTTATGATCTCTCTGTCACTGTGTGTGTGTGTGTGTGTGTGTGTGTTCAGGGACAAGGCAGCACAGAGGGACAATGAGGAGGAGGTAGGAGATGACCCGAGGAAATTAAAACCAGGAGAGATCGATCCCAACCCTGAAACTAAACCTGCCCGACCTGACCCCGTGGACATGGACGAAGGTGCAGTAACACACACAACATTGTCATTGACAAGGAAGAAGAGACTGATGTTTGGACTTTGATATCCAAATGAGCTTCATATTATTGCAGTGCTATCAGTTTCACATTAAAAAAGCACCTTGATTGTTAGAAATTCCCCTTTGGTGTGAGTATACACCTGTGTGTGTGTGTGTGTGTGTGTGTGTGTGTGTAGCTGCAATAGACATCAGTCTCACTTTTAACTTTTGTGGTTCAAGAAAATAAGCAATCTGTGTGTGTGTGTGTGTGTGTGTGTGTGTGTGTGTGTGTGTGTGTGTCTCTAACTACAGATGAGTTGGAGATGCTGTCAGAGGCCAGGGCCAGACTGGCCAACACCCAGGGCAAGAAAGCTAAGAGGAAGGCCAGAGAGAAACAGCTGGAGGAAGCGAGGTAATATCAACACACACACACACACACTATAAACACTTTTTCAGTTGTTTGTTTTAATTGCTTTTAATATTTCAACAAAGTTTCACTTTGGTTCCAGGTTTTGCATTGGGCAGTTCAGTTATTATTTTTGTATTTGTAATATTTTTTGTAACATCTGGTTTGGTTAGTGTTATTGTCCAGTGATTTCAGTGGACTGTGGACATAGTACCCTTTTTGTGTATAATCTGACAAATTATCAGTAGTTTACTCTTTATTTTGAGTAAATTAAAAATATTTTTCATGTCTCAGTTGGTCTAAGTTTTATCTGTAGGGGATCACAATAACTTTATTAGTAATGATAGCAGTGTGTGGTAGCTTGACGAGACCAGAAGTAATCCTGATTGACTGGCGTTCACACACTCATGCAGGCGGTTGGCCGCCCTCCAGAAGCGCAGAGAGCTGAGAGCAGCAGGAATAGATGTTCAGAAGAAGAGGAAGAAGAAGAGAGGAGTGGACTACAACGCTGAAATCCCCTTCGAAAAGAAACCTGCTCAGGTAAACAAACAGCCCTTTACTGGTCAAATTAGCTCAGAGGAAACTGGCAGGAGTGGACCCTGACACACGGATTCCCCCTGATAAGAATTCTGTTAAGGTATCCTTCATTAAAATGAAAAAGCTAAATGAACTTGTAGAGTTGTGTTTGGATATCCTTCGGGGCCAAAACTGCAAAGAAAACAAAGACCTGAACAGTAGAGAGGATCTGATTATAAGTTTGATGTGAGTTTTTATTGTATTCAGAATTTTGCCTTATATATTCAGGTGGTCTTATTTGTGTTTTTGTAACACCAATATGGATCATCATGAATCATTTGGCAAAAAAATAATTTGTTTATTTGTTTTATTGTTAACTGTATCGGCATAATTCATTGTTATTGGCGAGGAAAGGGGCCTTGGAAACAGACTTAATTGAAATGTCTGTCATATTTATAAAATTGCCCAAATCCGCCAAATATGCCAATACTCTTGTGGCCGATTGCAGATACACACACGTTTTTTCCACCTAATTGCAGAGAATAGCTAGTTTCTCCTGAAGTGGAATTCACATTTTATTATGTCTACTCTACTCCACTGGCAGATGCAGACATAAAATACAGTGCTTTTCACCTGTGCACATTAACTGGGTAACATAAGAAAACAGCTTCAAGTTAGGTTATGTATAAACATGCCATGTTTGTTTTTGCTATGGATGCACAATATTGGATCTTTTTTTTTTCTTTATCAGTGATGTGCTGATATTATCATGTATCCATTGTTTACTGTTGTTAATATGTGCATGGAACTTTTGAACCAATTTGTTTTGGGTATTTATTGAATCGCTTGCTTGCTTTTGTTCACCTGTAGGGATTCTATGACACCAGCATGGAGCAGTATGACGCTCTGGAGCCAAACTTCAAACGACTCAGACAGCAGCACTTGGACGGAGAACTGCGCAAGTCAGTGACAGCACACACTATACGTTTGACATGTGTGCAGTTATTTCACACTTTACACTGCACACGCACAAGAAACACACATTCACTAACAGAACACATTCACATGCACACGGGAAACGATGCACTAAATACATACACCACCACCACATGGTTTGCTTTCTCCCTTTGAAGACATGGCCTTAATTTTGTGTGTGTGTGTGTGTGTGTGTTCAGTGAGCGTGAGGAGAGGGACAGGAAGAAAGATAAACAGAAGATAAAGAAGAAGAAAGAGAGTGATTTGCCATCTGCCATCCTGCAGACCAGCGGAGTGGCTGAGTTTACCAAGAAACGCTCCAAACTGGTTTTACCCGCACCACAGGTAACTAGTACACACTGACTAGTACACCAGGCGCCTTCTGTGCCAGTATGTCTGCTAAACCTCTGAGAGCAGTGGGCCGGGTCAAACTAGTCCTGTACATATTAGACACTGTTTTGGGAATAGACTGCCTGGTGGAATAGGGAGCAGAGACCATTTTAAGCTAAAATGTGTGGTTTTAGCCCCATGATGGCAAACATCCGCCCCGCTGAAATGTCCTTCACAAGACACCGAATCCACACCAGCTGCAGGGGGCTGTGCTGTAGCTGACTGCGACCTCTGTCCTCACTGTGGACGGGGGCAGGCAAGCAAAACAATAAAAAAAGAAAGAATTTATGTGAATATGAGAAGAAAAGGACTGGAAACTGCATGTGAGACAGAGATATTTTGAAAAATGAGTTAAAACAACCCTTCCCCTTAAAAACAAAAGGGGAACAAAATCTCAATGAAACAAATGGCATCAAACTCAACAAGGGGCATATTCTGTATTTATGCTTATCAAACGTGTTTATGTTGTCTTTATAGATCAGTGATGCCGAGCTGGAGGAAGTGGTCAAACTGGGCGTGGCCAGCGAGGTTGCCCGTCAAGCCGCGGAGGAGAGTGATGTCGCTAACTCCGCCTCCTCAACCCTCCTGTCAGAGTACAGCGTCACCAACAACATGGCGACAGGGCTGCGCACGCCGCGCACCCCCGCAGCCCAGGACAAGATTCTGCAGGTAACACACACACACTCAACACCCACACACACTGGAAACAAGGGTTTAGTAGTGTGGTTGTGCTACATTTAGCTGCCCTGGTTTAATAAATGTTGGATTACAATTTAAAATGTTTGCATACCACTTGATATTAACTCCCACTCTCGCTCATGTTCCTCCTGCCTGTCTGTTTTACAGGAGGCGCAGAACCTGATGGCTCTGACCAACATCGACACTCCTCTGAAAGGAGGCCTCAACACCCCGCTGCACCAGAGTGACTTCAGTGGAGTTACACCTCAGCGCCAGCAGGTCCAAACCCCCAACACTGTGCTCAGCACCCCGTTCAGGTAAAGACAACAGGGACAGACGGATGCTGCAAATATAATCGCACCAGCAGTTCAGTTCAGTTAGAGTGCTGGCACTGATTATGATGTGATTCACCATCATCATTTTTAAATCTAAAATTCATCAATTGATCTGCCTCTGGGTTTGATGTCTCTCACTTCAGGGTGAAGCTCATGTCATTGTTGTCTTTTTGTTCAAAACATATTTGATAACCTGAGTTTTCATGGGCAAATAGTTCAGCAGACAACATCTGCAGGGATACAAATGATATTTACAAAAATCTTCATACATTAATCGGAAAATCTATTTTTTATCCAGCCTTAAATTCAGTTATGACATCTTAAATGCATAAAATATGACTGAAATTGATGGAGAATTAGATTATTATGTCTGTGTTTTGGTATGAAAGTATGCATTATTTATTTGATTCAGGGGACAAATAGAAGCCACATTTGTGTTTACATAAAATTTCCATTGCCTTTCACTGGGAAAAGCGATAGTAAATGTAGATAATATATGTCATGTGCTGCAAGCTTGGAATGACACACACATTGACAGTTCACATCTCTGCATGCTCTTATTCACTAGAATAAATATTACATAGGTATTATAAAATTCAGTTTAATATGATGACCATCAGCATTTTCATTCATGGTTAACACTTTGTACCCCTGTTAGCTCGTACTACAAGTGTTTAATTCAGTGTCATGTGATGTCCTTTAGAACACCTGGCCCAGGTCAGGGGTCGGAGGGCATGACCCCTCAGGCAGGAGGGGGCATGACCCCACGTGGGGCCACAACCCCAGGGTTGACCCCTGGCCGCACACCACTGAGAGACAAACTGAACATTAACAGTGAGGAGCAGCTGACTGACCCTGCGTATGCTAAACACATGGTAAGAACACACACACACACCCTTTGAATACACACTAATTACACACACTGAAAGATGAGCTGATTAACAGTGAAGGTCATGCACATGCTTAAGGCTTGGAAAACACACAAACAACAGATACAAACACACACGCTGAGAAACAGCTGATCAACCCTAGTGACATACACACACGTGTACACACAAATATTATTTTACAAGATGTGTTAGGTTCTGGAGGAGAATTTAAATATGAACATATAAATTTATAGATATTGAAATTTGTATTTCCCACATTGAAATGCAGTTTAAATGTTTCTGTGAAGTGTAAATTTTATCATCTTTTTCCAACCTCTTCACTTCTGAAATGAAGTAGTAGTAGTGAAAAATTATCGACGTTGATATCGAATGTGTGTGTGTGTGTGTGAAACGATGTTATGCTGTCATAACAATTATGCAACTACATCATTTTATTTGTATAATACTGTTAATGATACACAGATGCTTTACATAAACTTTGGATGTATTTAAAAAAAAAAAAAAACTAAAAGGTCACAAAAAATTAATACTGCTCAAAGAAATTAAAATTGTAAAAAAAAAAAAAAGAGCATAAACTAACTACTGTGTGCTTCTTGCTCCCCACAGCAGAGAGAGAGCCTGCAGCAGCTGAAGCAGGGCCTCATGTCACTTCCTCTTCCCAAGAACGACTTTGAGATCGTCCTGCCTGAAAACGCCGAGAAAGAGCTGGAGGAGACGGAGACGGACAGCGGCTTCATAGAGGACGCAGCCGACATAGAGTCACGCAAGCAGGTGGATCTGTTAACTCAGTGAAAACACCTCATGACTCTTTTTTTTTTTTTTTTAGACATCTGAGTGGCATTACTGTGACACAAGTTTACATTGTCAGAAAATTAGTTTCGCAAATTATAAAATCCTGTTGTAAGCTTGGAAATAAATAAAATTTACAGGAGTAATTTGAAAAATGCAACAAAACGAGTCTGTGTTGCAGTTGGTTTGTAAGGTGGGTTCTGTGAGTCTCAAGTGAGCATTTGGTTGTTTTACACCACAATCATGCAGGTATGAAAGTTTGATAAAATCAGTGTTTGAACCTTGCTGTCTGTGTGTGTGTGTGTTAGGCTTTGCGGGAGGCAGAAAGAGAGAAGGAGCTGAAGTTGCGACACACTGCCGTTCAGAGGAGTCTGCCCAGACCTACTGAGGTAACACACACACACTCAACCTTATGTTCACCACACACACTGCTTGACTGATACTGGCTCATTACACCAGTGATGCTGCGGTCCACATTTGATAGAGCCAGTTTAGTGTTTACCCTTAAGGCAGTTTCCCAGCCAAAGTAACGGGGTAAAGTAGGTCATTTTTTCCAGTGTGAAGCATCAGGCTGTTTGAACTTTTTTAACCTCTACCTGTTGACAGATTGCATCAGCCTCTGACACTTTGAACAGGGTTTCTCTCTGCAAGCAGCTCTTCTTTGTTCTGCCTGTGGGAGAAAAGTCGGCTCCTAAATCAATACTGGAGTACTCCTTTGTTTTATGAATGAAGTGGTACACAGGTTGAAGTTGCGCTGTGTGCGTTTGACCAGTCAGCAACGGACATTCCTGCAAGCCACATCTCCAAGTTCATGGGCCTTTAGAGAGTAGTCACCCCCAAGCAGGGACTTTTGGGGTACATAAAATGTCTCCAGAACTAAAATTTGACACTTCCTGCTGTCAAAAAGGGAATTTTTTAAGCTAAAAATCGAAACCACTGAACTGTAATATTGTCTTTCTATCAAAGTGAGTACAAGCCAATTTGTGATTTAGGAAAATGTTTTTTCAAATAGCAGATGTCTTAGACCAGCTGAAAAATATTGAGCTTGGTCTGCTGTTTTTCTGATGAGCAAACAACCCAGTCATACAGATCTGTGATGTAAAACTGTAAAACTGGTCTGATACTTCAGCTCAGCAGGCATTACATATATATTAAGAAGTCTTCATTTTAATGTGATAACACTTGTAGGCAGCCTGTCTCAGTATGACACCGGTGGACAGCGTGTATGTCTGGTTGTGTTTATGTGACGTTGCTGGATACCATCTGACTCCCAGTAGGTGATGGTGATGCAGGTGAACACGACTGCATTTGTCTTTATTAGCTTGATGTTAGACTCTGTGATTAATCTGTAATCTAATCTAATCTGTGTTTCCAGGTGAACGAGTCCGTCCTGCGGCCTGCCTCCCTGGAGCCCCTCTCCGATCTCCAGTTGGCTGAAGAGCTGATCAAACAGGAAATGATCACCATGCTGCACTACGACTGCCTGCACCACCCGTCAGCCAACATAGCCAGCCTATTGCAGCGCGGGAAAACCAGAGGGCCCGCCTCCACGTCTAATAATGCCTCGCATATAGCGTACCTGGACACACACAGCTACCAGCCAGTCAGCCCAGAGGACATGGAGAAGGTAACTCTCTCACACACACACACACCTACCACCAGCATAATCTTGATCACACACATACACAAATCACAGGCTGAAATATCTGAACTGAAGGAAATGTTTCTTGCATTGATTCTGCAAGTTCTCATTTTTGTTGCTGTAGACTTTAATATCGGTAATAATATTCACTGTTGATGGAATTCCTGGAATGTCAGGTATAATCCAGGGAGCAGTAGGGAATTTGATTTGTTTTAGGCAAAGAGTTTTTAATCGATTTTTATATTCCTGAATTGATATAATTAAAAAAACAAAAATCTCAATAATTTGTAATATCCAATTGCAATACTTACAGAATCGCAATAATTAATAAGTGCTTAAATACCCAAATACTTGATGGGCAATGTTTTGGAAATAAGACTCATAACATGCCTTCTAGAAATGTATGATTCAACTTTTTCCCAAGGTGTAGCATTAAAAAAACAAATAAAAATCACAGTAAATCATATCAAATCACAATACTTGAATTGAAGAATTGCAGTACCTATTGAATCAGCACCCAAGAACAGTGATAGTATTGATTCGGGAGATAAACATATCATCCCAGGAAGCTCATATGTAACATAAATCCAGACTACATCTCTAGAAATGTCTTCATTTTCTGAGCTGAAAACAAAGGAACAATTCAGGAAGGACTAAAATCTTTGGCTAACAGAATTGCTTGTACATGTTTATGAAACATCTTTGGGTTTTACATGAGGCCACATTGGGAAACCTGGAAATTGATATCAGAGTTAGCCAGAAACAGGTTTGTGTGTGTTAATGCGACAGTGATCAGTCTCTACAATGGTAATAACCTGTTGGCAAATATATGACATCGCTAGTAGAGCTGGGAATCTCTGGCCACCTAACGATTGGATTCGATTACGATTATGAGGCCAACAATGCGATTATAAAGCGATTATCGATACATCTTGATGCATATTTTGTCATTGAATTGTCATTGAATCATTTTTTAAATCATTTTTCAGACAATTTGTTTTTTTACTGTGACAACTAAAACAAGGTATATTTGTAGTGAACTACAATTAAAAAGAACACTAAATTTAATCTACTGTTATTTACTGTAATTTCGTGTGGCCAAAATATTTGTGTTGTGTGACATAACCTACACAGTTTGGCTCTAATCCAGGTCTTTTGTCCCTTCCTCTTCATAAAATCCGAAATGTTTCCAAACACTCACTTTTAATGCAGAGGGTGCCGCTTTGATGTTTCTTACAGCTTGTTCAGCCGTCTTCACGTGATTGTTTTCTGTTGTGTGCATCCTGTAACTGCCCGGCTAGACGCAGTTACAGACTTCAGTTCCGCGTTTTTTAATCATTTTATAAGCATCGATTATTGTCATTAATGCATCGATGCCGGCTTGCCCCACGTCCGCATCGCGATGCATCTAAAAATCGATTTTTTTTCTCCCACCTCTAAGCGCTAGTGTCTGTCAGTGTTAATGAGGTTGTGTAACTGTATGATGTGTGAATGAACAGGCCTCAGCGGTGCTGGCAGCAGAGATGGAGGTGGTGAAGGCAGGAATGGGGCACGGTGAGCTCAGCATGGAGGCCTACAGCCAGGTGTGGGAGGAATGCTACGGACAGGTGAGCATCGATCTGTCTTCCCTGACTGAGTGACAGTAAAATCACAAGAGTACACACAGTGTTTTCACTTGTAACAGATGATTTCTTTGGAATGACACTCCAGTGTCATGACATCTTGGTCTTAGTATCAGTGTCAGTGTGAAAAAATGTTTCCAGTGCTTCGTGTTCTGATGACTGATTGAGGTGGAGGTTCACTGTTTCACCTTCCCTTTCCCAAGTTCATGTCACTCCCTCTCCCTAGTGCTTAAGTCGTCCATTTACCTCGTCTACCTGTCTGTGTTCCTCCAGGTGTTGTATCTCGCAGGTCAGAACAGGTACACCAGAGCTAACCTGGCATCCAAGAAAGACCGTATTGAAAGCTTGGAGAAGAAACTAGAGGTGAGAACTACACAGACTCATGTAGAGTTTTTCACCTGTCTTTTATAACCTGTATTACTGCTTTTGGATGAAGCAGCTTCTGCATCTGCTTTGTCATGGTATTGGAAGAAAGAGGGAGAAAAGGGGTCTCACATCTACTAGCTAACCATTTTCTGCAGAGGACACAGAGCGTACCATCCTACCCTCACTGATCCTAGCTAATTTGGAGTCTGTGGCTCAAAATAACCCCCAAACCTCAACATCTATAGTTGATGTTCCAGGTAAACTGTCTTCCAAACACTGAAATTACTGCGTCTGTCTGTTCAGGTGAACCGTGGTCACATGACAGCAGAGGCCAGGAGAGCAGCTAAGCTGGAGAAGAAACTCAAAATCCTCCTGGGAGGGTTTCAGTCCAGAGCGCTGGGACTGCTGAAGCAGCACAGTGAACTCTGGGAGCAGGTGCTGAACACTCACATTTGTTGACACTGACATTTCAAGTCAGGGAGGATTTCTTGTTCAAGTTGTCCCCATCTCCTTGGAAATTTAATGTCATGATTGTCACAGGAGTATAATACAGTGTTGTGCTCATTGTGTCCACCAGGTGGAGCAGGCAGCCACAGAGCTCCACACATTCACTCAGCTGAAGAAACAAGAAGATACAGCTATTCCCAGGAGACAAGAGGTAAACACTTGATAAACACATGTTTGTATGACTATACACGTTTACTTTTGAGTATATTCAAGTGGCTGTGTTCAGCCCCATTTCCCTACAATTGTAGCCCCAACCCTGACAACAAGCACTAACCTTACAGTGTCTTTTCAAAATGGTGCAACCGTGAGAAATGTTCTGGTAGAAATCTGTAGATCCTCTGTGGTTAAGCATCTGACAGTCAGTCCTAATATCATTTTTTTAAAAAAGAGTAAATATACCGGTAATACAGTGGGTTTTAACGATGATTATGCTATTGTAATTTAAAATAGTTTCCAATTTGTCTCCATAAAAGACAACCAAGGAACTTATTTTCAGCTACAGAAGATCTGTCTGATTGTTAGCTTAACTCAACACATCCATGACAATTTGTTGACACATTTGGTCCACACAAATATAGAAAAATGTTTGTCACATTAATAGCAACGGCTGATGTTTTATTCTGTGGCTTCATTTGTGTGTGTGTGTTTGTGTCAGGGCCTGCGGGAGGACGTGGAGAGGCAGATGGAGCGAGAGAGAGAGCTGCAGCAGAGATATGGAGAACTTCTGCTGGAGAGGGAGACGCTGCTCAACAGCGCGCAGAAATACTGATCCAAACACACACAGTAACACACATACTAAATGCACACACACACAAATACTGATCAACACACTCATTACAGCGATGACGAATTAATAATCTAGATGACAGTTTCTCTCAGACACTGAATCAGCAGCACTGAGTCATGCTGACACAAAACAAATTTCCATGCTTTCATTGTCCGACTCGTTGCTCCCATCAAATGTCTACTTGAATCTGTCGCTCTCTGGTTGCCGTGGCAACTCCAGAGCAAAGCCCCACCTCTGCGTACCGATGTTGCAGTGATGTCACAGGCTGAGTTTTTGGCATGCTCAGTAGAGTCTCTTGTGTTTCTGTATTAGTGACCAATAAAGTTTCTTTTGACCAACAGCCTTGGACTGATCTGTGTTTGTAGATTATTTATGATTACAGTGTTTTATGAGTGTGTTATTGAACAAAAGTTACACATCCTCTAATCACAGAGTGAGATAAGGGACAATATTAAAATGTAAACAGATTTTTTAATTATTTGGGATTCTGAATTCGCTCTTTAGATGACAGTCCAAACAAGAGCCACATGGAAGGTGCATGTCCTGTTCAGGCCACTGCAGCTGGATCTCCCCTTCTAGACTTGATGCATTTCAAAGAAGAGTGATGCAGTTGTCAATTGTACTAAAGTTTTAATAGTAAATACATCAATGAGTTCAAATGTTATGAAATGACTGGAAAAAAAGTATTACAACAAACAACCAAGACAAGAAATTGAGTTAAATGGGATGTGTGCATGAGAGTGTAGACTTGTACAAAAGTGTGTGTCGTTGCACCTCAGTGTGTTTGAGTGTGTGTCAAAGCGGTGCAACCTCAGCAAGCCAGGAAGGCCATCCCACTCCTCCGGTAGGCACTCTGAGATTGAGAGGAAAAAGTTAAAATATTGCTTCATACTCTTGAATTCCCATCAAATCAGCTGTTTATACATGACTGTGTGTGTGTGTGTGTGTGTGTACATACTGTGTGTCTGTAGTTGTATCTTCTAATAGCCTCTCTGATGTGACAGGGCTGGATGGCTCCACTGGGAGGTTCCACTGTGGCAGGACAACTCTGCAACACACACACACACCTTAAAATTCACTTTATTTACCAGTGAGCAAAGTGATAACAGCATTAATTAGGTGTTTCAGGAACCATATTACTCATAACCTAAAACCAACATTATTCTGATGTTATTCAATAACAAAAGCATTCAGCAACAATTTCTTCACTCCATTTTGGCCCATATGAATGTTGAATGAGGCGACTACAGCTAACACACACACCTTTTTGCGTTTTCTCTGTCGGGCTCGGCCGTCCAGGCTGCCGTTGCCTTGGAGGAGGGGCTTGGAGGAGTGGGAGGAGCCTGGAGTGGAAGGGGGAGTGGCCTCAGGTGAGTCCGGATCCTTCTTCACCTGGTAGAGAGACAGAGACAGAGGAAGGGTCTTTACAGGACTCTAGTGTCTGTGTTATTAATACAATCCTGGGTGTGAGTGTGTGTCCAGACCTCAGTGTGTGTGTTGTAGTGGATGTAGCTGGCAGAGATCACGTGACTGATGGGATTGGTCTTCAGCGTCATCTCCTGCTTCACCAGCAGAGACAAATCCACAATCTGGAGGAAGACGGGGACAAAGAGAGTGAGGAGGCTGGGAGACAGGAGGGGACATGTAATAAAGTTCATCAGTGATTTGAACCCACGACATGATGAGTGAAGACGTTACCTGGGCGACGGTCTCGTAGGCGAGGTATGACAGGATCTCCATTGCAATGCTGTTGGGTTTCAGCTCCAGACTGCTGCAGTCCAGCCAGTCCCGAAACTTGGACGCCTTTTTAGCTAAACACACACACACACACACACACACACACACACACACACACACACACACACACACACACACACACACACACACACACACACACACACACACACACACACACACACACACACACACACACACACACACACACACACACACACACACACACACAAGTATGCAGTGTTTATGTCATTCTAGTTCCACTTTAATGTGATCCTCAATACTGGCAGTACACCACTGAGTCGCTAAAAAGAGACTGTCGGTCTCACCAAAGCTGAGCTGTCGACTCTCGCAGAACTCTGAGTACTGGGTCTGGTCCATCGCCCGAGTCTGACGCTCTAAACGCTAAAAACACACACACACAAACACACACACACACATATAGATATATATAGATATAGATATATACAAAGATAATGTCCTCAGTAAAAGCTCACACTGCAAAAACTCAAAATCTTACCAAGATTATTTGTCTTATTTCAAGTCAAAAATGTCTTATTTCTAGTCAAAATATCTCATTACACTTAAAATAAGACATGATCACCTCAGAAGTAAATTGTTTTTAGACAATTGTCTCTTGTTTCAAGTGAAAATTTGCTTGTTTCATTGGCAAAATTTGCCAGTGGAAAAAGTGAAAATTCACTTGAAATAAGTGAAAATTAGCTAGAAACAAGAAACAAATTTTGCCAATGAAACAAGCAAATTTTCACTCGTTTCAAGTGAATTTTCACTTGAAACGAGAGACAATTGTCTAAAAACAAGTTACTTCTGAGGTGATCATGTCTTATTTTAAGTGTAATGAGATATTTTGACTAGGAATAAGACATTTTTGAGTTGAAATAAGACAAATAATCTTGGTAAGATTTTGAGTTTTTGCAGTGCAGTTCAGGTTACATGCAAATGGACAGGCAGGATTTAGATTATGCTGCATAAAGAGTCAGAGAATTTCAAGTGTTTGTGGCTGTTTGTTGAAGTTACTGCTCAAATCCGTTCTACCAGAGAGAGCTACAGAGTTTGAAACCTTTGTCCTCCATGAGACATGGGATGGAAAACGTATTTCCTCTGACAAGACAACTTGGGGTGAGCACATGATTTAACACAGCGATCAGTGGGAGTCTATGATGAGCGCTGACCTCCAAGCGTTCCTGTTTGACCGGATCTACTTCCTGTCTCTCAGCCATGGACAGGAGCTCGCTGGTCTGATCCATCCACATCAGGAAGTCCTGAGCCAATCGCTGCCTCCGCTGGTTACCCCCGGCAACAGCGCTGCCGCCACTACCAGCAGCACCCCACCTGTCTGCAAAACAAAACGAATTATATTCTCGAGGCGATCCAAGTTTGACTTGAAGACATTGACTTGTAGATGCAGTAAAAGTTTTTTAGAGCTGGAAATGTGAGATACAGAGTTCACAATGTAAACACACCTTTCATAATCTGGATCATGTAAAACTGATGTGTGGGTGTCATGCTAACAAAAACATTTTAATCAAACTTTCACAGATTCCCAAAGCCTGTGCCTGTGTGTGTGTGTGTGTGTGTGTGTGTGTGTGTGTACCTGTGTCTTGCAGAGATTCGTCATCCTCCAAGGTTTTGAGGAGTTTAGATTTGTAATCTCGAAACTGAAGATATTTTATTAACCTCGACAGTTTCCTCTGGCAGAGAAAAAAACAACAGAAATCCATTGTACAGGTCATTCATCTGTAATATTTAGCAGATTACAGGATTATTAATATGGAGTACTATGAGCTTATAATATGAACATGTGAGAAAGAAATGAATCAGCCAAAGTCTTGCATGTGAAGCCAGAGTTGATTCCATGTTAAATGTATCTCAGTTCACGTGTGTGTGTGTTTGGTGTGTTTCAGTCACCTTGTCTCTTCTCATCTGGAACAGGATGTCCTCTGCTGAAATGACCCTCGACCCCCGAAGAGCCGCCCCTTCACAGGCCTGCTGCAGCTGATCCACCAATCACAGCACAGCCATTAGCCTCATGCAGGATACAGCTTACGCTAATTTGGCAGATAACTGGCAACGCTCACATGCACACCAACAACGTGATCTGAACCCAGTTTTTGTGTTTTGGCTTTAATTGATTTTATTAATTGATTTTCCAGATATTCACAACAGAAATAAGAAATAGCCAAAAAAAGACACAGGACATCTTGTTACATTTACACTTGACTCTGGACTTAAGAAGATCTACTTGTTTGGTTTTTGTTTTTTAATGTGTGTGTGTGTGTGTGTGATTTACCATATTGATGAGCTGTGTGTGGACAATATCCTCCACCAGAGCAGCTGTCTCATGCAGCGGCCTGCGAGCATCTCCCAGAGCAAACCTGACACGCACCACACACACACACACACACACACACACACACAGAGAGTCTCTGCTGAGTCTTCTGAGAGGCTTACATGCAAAAACATAGTACCAAAAACTGTACGGATGGCGATCCTCATGTTCCTTGAATGATCTCTTTATGGCAGAGGTCTCACTCCTGTGGTGTTTCTGCACTACATTTCCCAGAGATCACCTGCTCATCAAACTGTGTGTCCAACACCGTGATGATTTTTTTCCCTCGTATTTCTGCTGCAAAGTCTGAGTTCCTGTTTCGTTTGTTCGGTCACGGTGGCTGCTACTGCAACTACACTGTAATATCAATCTTTTTGCACCTTGCAGCAGCAGGTCATGTACAAAACCATTGGTTTTAATGGTGATGATGATTTTACTCTGCTTGAAAACAGCCTCATTGTGTCACTTCATCCCCAACATATCCCATGCAAGTCATTAGAGCAAACCCCAAGCAATGTGTTGTCATCCAAATAACTATGGTCACTGAATAATACCACATATACATACACACACACATACACATATACACACACACACAGGTAATTTGGTAAAGCCACAATTTGCATAGAGAGAAGCCACTTCCATGATGGCAAACTGAGCTGAAGCCACATCCTGAGGCTCTTTCCCTTCTCATTCCTTCTCTTTCCTCCTTTCTCAACATCTCAACCCCCACCACACACACACACACACACCAGCCAGTTTTCCCAGGCCCCCCCTCACCACCATCTGTGCTGTGATTGGCTGTGTGGCGCTGTCAGTCACACGGCTCTGGCTTGTGGGCAGGCTGGCCTCAGGTGTGGAGGCTGTGCTTCACTTTAAGGTGGAAGGTTTTTAGGTTTTGGGGTTTAGTTTGGTTTCAGTCCCTCTGACCACCGACACCACGTCTGCAGTCCACACACACCACACGGTGAGTACCCCGACACACACACACACACACATAAACACAGAGGTGGGAAGCCACAGCACACATGTGGTTTCTCACCTTCAGAGGAGCCACAGGTAAAGCAAATTTGTGACACAAATTGTGGGAAAAAAAACCAGACTGTAGTTTCGCTGTGCTTAGAAAACCAAGAGATAGTCAGTCGTGTAAATTCAGTCTAAGTGATGATGAAGAAATGTATTATATTAAGTTACTAGGAGATGGAATATTATTGATGATACATTAAATTTCATGGACTGACATATCCAGCTGTTTGAAAATATATTTACTGGCATGTTTCATGTGAAAACTCCAGCTTAAAGGTGTTTTATGAGACTTCAATTACCTCTGCATTTCAGTGAAAACAGATTTTACATGTAATAAAAATAATTTTGTAGGCAACCATGCATTTGAATTTCAAGAAACGTGCTGTTTCTTTTTTCCAGTCAGTAACTTAATCATCCCTGCAAAAACAGCTTTGGCAACAAAAGTTAGCTCTGATTATGATAATAAAACAGCACTGCGTTCTGACAAATTTATGCTTTTAGGAATGGTTAGAAGAATTTTAGCATACCAGTGATGCAGCCAAAAAAAAAAAAGAAATCAGATTTTTTTGTTTATTTTATGATTACTATTATTTTTAGTAGGCTTTAAGTGTAAATTTAATAGTTTCAATATTTTAGGTTTTAGAACTTTATAATAGTGCCTGATGGGACACTGGATTTTTGGAGCTAATGCTGATGCCGATATTAGGGAATAAACAAATTCCAATATGGATATATCAGCTGATATATACATAAACACACATGTTTTGCAATGATCCTTCAAATGTGGTTGTCAAACACTTATGACAAAGATATGTAATGGAGACAGGATATATTACACTTGAACAATAAACTTTACTGTCCAAAATGAGAGCAGTGATGTCAAATAAGCCTCACAATTTAACAAGTGTGAAGAACTACAAATTAAAAAAAAAAAAAAAAAACATGTCTGTACTTTTTAAACCTCCCATGGTCCAGTTTTAGTTTATGAACAGTGTGTTTTTGTTTTGTTATGTGTGCTGTTACTGATGTAAACCCATGTGGCTGTGTGTGTGTGTGTGTGTGTGTGTGTGTGTGTGTGTGTGTCGGTCAAACAGGTCAACATGGCCTCCAACAGCCTGTTTGGAAGCAGCAGCCCGATGCTCTACTGGGGTGAGTCTCCTTCCTCTGTCTCTCTGTCTGCTCACTGTCTGACACTGTGTGTGTGTGTGTGTGTGTGTGTGTGTGTGTGTGTGTGAGTGTGTGACAGAGAGAGTGTGAGTGAGTCTTACATCATGCTCTGCAGTTCTGGGATGAAGCTGGTCCTGGAAACTGGCCGGTCTTTAGAACTGGAGGGGGCGGAGCTAGCCATGGGACTACTCATAACCACGCCCCCTGGAGGCACAAACAAACAAACAAACAAACAAAAAATCAACAAAAACAATAATTAGAAGAAGCGGAGCTGCAATTCACTAAAACAGCATTTTATCTGCTAACACCTCCCTAAACGTTCACACAGTGCCAGACAACGAGGATGTGCATCCCTCTCTGGAGTAAATCAGCTGTGTGCAAATGTTTGGGATTTCAGAGAAAAGGCAGATCAGCTGACCAATCACAGGCCAGATGCAAATAACGCCAGTATGAGATGAAATCATGACAAACTAGATTCAGTTTTCTACCTCAGTTATATTGAATATTGAGCTCCCTTTCCTCAAATCTGAGACTCAGTCAGGTAAAACGTGTTATTTGTAATTGTTTATACACATGTTTATATGTAAACAATGATAAATATTCAGTGTTATGTGCATAATATTCTTGTAGGCTTTGGGTTTTTGCAGTGACAGTGATACGAAGCTGCAGTATTCATTCTTGGTATTGCTGAAGGCTCACAGCTGCCACAAACACTGCTTACTGAGCTGACCCAGCGCTGAACTTATTTATCGATCAGCTGATTAAAGATCTGATTGATTGGTTATTGATTCATTACATCACAATATGATAAAGTGAAACCCGGTTTCATCAGTCAACAAAGACAACACAAGACAAACAACTATCATCACGCTTAAGATCAAGTATACAGAATAGAATAGAATAGAATAGAATGACAGCTAAATGACAAATGCCTAAAATAACAAGATAGCAGAACGGATTTACGCAGAATCAACACAGCATTCAAACACAGCTCTGACACACACACACACACACACACACACACACACACACACACACACACACACACACACACACACACACACACACACACACACACACACACACACACACACACACACACACACACACACACACACACACAGACGGCAGGTGGTGTGACCACTAACTTCCCCTCCGGCAGCAGATCTGAATAACAACAGAGGCCAGTTCCCTCCTATTCAAACTCCGTGGTGGATAAAACACAATGCTCAGACAGACAGGGAGACAGACAGGCAGGCAGACGGGCAGACAGACAGACACACACACACGTTAAAACCCCAGAGAGCCTCACCTGAAGTGTTTGGTGTGCAGGTTCACGCTGCTGCTGCTCAAACTTCTGCGTTTTCTGCACTTGCAGGCGCGATTTGATGACGCAGAAATCAATCGCGGAAGCGCGGTGTTTTGGTAGCTGTAGTTTTCTGTCTTTCCTTCTCTCAGAGAAAAAAAGTCACCATCTGCGATGTATTTTCACTTGGGAACATCGACTTGGAGGTTGAAGAAAGACGATAGCACAGAGTTAGTATTTATACTAACACAAATGATTAACCACACACTCTTTACAGCTCTACTTTTAGCTGTAAAAACATGTCTAACCTGAGCTAACATCAACTTTAACATGTATCTTTTGTTTGTTTACAGCCAAGAGAGCTACAAGTAAAACTATCTGTCTAGCTGCCCGCCTGAGTGCCTGTCTATCTATCTATCTATCTATCTATCTATCTATCTATCTATCTATCTATCTATCTATCTATCTATGAATGAATGAATGAATGAAGAATTTTATTTTCAAACAAGTAGGCTATACAATATATATATATATGTGTGTGTGTGTGTGTGTGTGTGTGTGTGTGTGTACGTTTTCCATATATAAATACAAAAGAGGACAACAAAAAGAGAAACAGATAAACAACATGGTGTATCCTGTTTGAAAAAGGAGTAGGAAGAAATATACACTTTTTTATACCTACCCCTTTTTAACTATTCATCATAATTGATGTAATTGGATTCTATATAATTCAATACAACTGTACATATAAATACATATAATTATACAGCCTAAGTACTAAACAAATCCCATATAACGCGCAATTTCTACTATCTATCTATCTATCTATCTATCTATATATATATGTGTTTGTTAAGACTATATATTTTTTAAGTCTATATTTCAGTGATTTGACTTCACTGAAGCAGAGCTGGAGTATCTGACTCTAATCCCACTTGTTGCCTTGGTTGTGTTCATTCATCTCAGTTCATCAGTTTCATCAAATAAGCTGCCTCATGTTTTCATGCAGGAGTTACTCCACTAATCCCTTTCATTGCTGTAAGGTTCATATTTGATCACTGGATTTAACGTGAAGCCCTGAGGTGTCAGCAGAGAGCCTCCTCCATCTCATGGAGCTGGCTCTGGGTCTGAGCTGCAGCTCTGCTCCTCACACAGCAAGACAAGTGGTGTGTCTTAGTGAATACACAATCACACTTTTACATGTTACAGTCACTGAGTTTGGATCGTCTGGGGAAATGTAAAAGAGCCTGGGTCCAGGGGGAAAGAGCTCCTGTCCTGGTGGAGGCTGCTGTAGATGTTACTGAATAAATATCCTGTATGTTAAGATCTGTGCTGCTTCTTGGCAGATTACAGGAAACACCAGGGAATTTCTAACACCAGCTCACAAATGATGGATGAGACCCTCTTGGACCAGTTTATTTTTGGGAATATCTGTCAAACACCACACTTCCTGATAATCAAAGAAAATCTGATCTAAAGTCCATATTTATAATTCTTCTCTTTTGCGGAGAGAAAACAGAAAGAATCAAACAAAGGCATCTGTCTTCTGTCCATTTCCTCTTTCTCCTTCCCTCCCTGTTAGATGCTCTGGCAAAGGAGCGCGCGACGTCGCCCCCCAGCAGCCGGCACCCACAGGCCCAGGAGGTCAGGCCGCCCCGCCAGCCGCTGCCTCAGCGCACAGCAGCGCCGCCCAGAGGCCTGGTGCAGACTGACAGCCCTAACTTCCTCTGCAGCAGCCTGCCTCAGCACTGGAGGTGCAACAAGACCTTACCCAGAGCTTTCACTGTGAGTGATGTCCTGTCCGCCTGCCCCGACAAACACGAGCCTCACGTCTCAAGCTAAATGTGTGTTTGTCATCCTGACTGGAACGGGAATCAAAGCCACAAACTCTACCGCAAGTCCAGCTTCAGCTCAGTTTGGAATCACTCAGTGTAACAATATCTTCTGTGTGAAAAACTAAAATGACTAAAAAAAAAACTGCTAACTTCAAATGAAATTCAAATATTATAATCGTTTTGATATCACAGGGCTGTTGCGTACATCAGGCATCCTGTTAATGATGCAGAATGATCAGTGCTGCTGCTTCCTGGTCTCTTCCTCTCTCTGACCACCAGGTGGTCGCTCTGGGCGATGATGTGGCAGATGGCGTGGTTGTCACGGTGATGGCTGGTAACGATGACAACAGCAGCGCCGAGCTACGCAACGCCACAGCCACCATGAAGCAAGGCCACGCCCACTTTAATGACCTGCGCTTCATAGGACGCAGCGGCAGAGGTAAACAGATAGAGGCCTGTGATGGCATGTTACCAATGTGCCAATCAATGTACCAATCAATTGGTCAGTGAAATTCTACTGTTATTCTGGCTAACATTCAACTATACCTGTAAATACTTTTTTATAATCCATTATGTGTGTGTGTGTGTGTGTGTGTGCATTTGCCTGTGAATGTGTGTCTTTGTTCTCCTTACAGGCAAGAGCTTCAACTTGTCAATCAACGTGCTGACCACGCCCCCTCAGATCGCCACCCTGCAGAAAGCCATCAAGGTCACTGTGGATGGGCCGCGACTGCCACGCCGTTAGTATTCACCACAGGCAGATGAGCCTTCATTTAATAACAGGCTCACTTCAGCACCAGCTCTAGCTACTGAATTGTCACAGTAACAAAATCACAAGGTCACATGAGGCATTTCTGACCCGCCCTGCGTCTCCCTCAGGACAGAGGCTGAAGGAGGTGAAGTCAGGGGTGTTCAGGTCCTCCAGCATCAGCAGCAGCCCAGCATCATCAGGTATGAGCCGGTCACTTCAGCTCAAAATCACATTCAAATGCAGTTTTGGTACAGCTCTGGTTCAACTTTACTTGGAGAAGCATCCAGCTGCAGAGACAAAGCCCCTGATGTGCCAAGCTTCTGGTGTGTTGGAAGCAAAAGTAAAAAGTAAAAAAACTACTAAAACAGTGTGAATTTTTTTTTTTTTTTTAAGTCTTAAGGATTTATAATCATTTTACATATCTTGTAGTATGCACATGAAAGCAGACTGATACATTATGAAAAACATAACGGTGAAGACGTTACCGGCTGATTTGGCTGCTCAGCTTGAACCAGGGCAACATCAACATTAAAACATTGTGGATTTGCCAAGCTGCATTAAATATTGCACATATTTATACAAAAATGGCCTGGCCAGCTCTTGGTGTGATTGTTATGCCACTGCTGGGAAACAATCACAATAGGTTTGAAGTTTTGAAGCAGTTAGGACTGTCACAGTTACTACTAGAGCCTAAATCAGTAGACTGGTCACCACAGCTACTGAAATTAGTGCAGTGCAACTGTACCCTTTCCTGCAAAGGATAACAGTAATAAATGTATGTAACCAAAATTTTGCTGTGTACATCTGGTTTTAATGTCCCATCACTCTGATTATGGAATAAACTTTGTGCATGCTGAGGTCACTCATGACACATCAGGAGCTTCATCTGTGACTCTGCAGCTGGATGCTAATGGAAGTTTGTGTTGCTGAAGATTTCTCTTTTCGTCTCCTGCACCCTCCCTCTCTCTCTCTCTCAGACTGTAGGCCTCTGTCCTCCTCTCTGTGGACCAATGAGCCATCCTTTCTAGGCTCATCCTTCACTCCAAGTCCCAGAATGCACCACTTGCCCGCTCTCCCCTACTCCACCGCTCCTCCTCCTCCTCCGTACTCGTCCTTCCTGCCTCCTCCTCTGAGCCACGGCGCTCCTTTCCAGCCGGGCAGCCTCTACTACGGACCAAATCCTCCAGCTCACCCCACCGCGGAGGACCGCCACATCGCCGCCACACTGGCCAATCACATGGAGGGGGCGTGTCTCTCCATCAGAGTGGAGGAGCCAGTCTGGAGGCCTTACTGATAAAGGGACTGACTTTAAAATATCTTTTATTGATTTTACTAGTTGTGGGACCTTTTATACTTTATATTTATTTTACCATCAGGAAAAAAGTCAAAACGATTAATGATATACTGTTTTTGTTACCTGATAGTTCATGATTTTTCATTGTAATGTTCTATTTTTACTGCATGATTATAGCATATATCTAATAAACTATTACTATTTTATAGTACTCTAATTTACAATGCTGTAGGTGTATAAGGTTAACTGATCTAATATTAATTATTAGGAAATATTCATGGAAAACATTATTTACATTATTATATAGTATTAATTAAAGTAATAATATGCATTTAAATTGTTCCTTATTTCTTTATTTATAATAATTTTAATAGTTTGTTCTTTAATGAGAAGGAATAGCTTCTTTAATACATGTAAATATAAAAAGGTATATTAACTTGAGAATGAAAAAATAGAACCTTACTGAGCAGAGTAAAAGATTCAGTTTTTTTTTTTTTTTTTTAAACGAAGCAGCTTCCTGAGCAAGGATGACAGAAAAAAGACGTCCAAACTGAAGTAGTGAAGAAGTTAAAAATTCTTTATTATGACAAGGCAAAGATGATCAACTTTTTAGCGATGAAAAGAAAAGAACTGTAGGTGTTTCTGAGAGATAAAACTGGAGACGTGTTGATAAGATATTCTGCTGTTTGATAATTGGGAGGCTGAAGATCAGACAGCTGCTGATTGGCTCGTAGAGATGCAGAGGGTGTGGCCTTACGTCTCCATGGCAGCTGTCTCCTGGAGAAACAAGTAGAGTGTCAAAGGGGCTCTCGCTTCACCTCCTTAATTCACTTCAATCTCAAAAAGTCCACAACAAAATAGTTTTTCAACAAGAGAGAAAAGCACCTAAAGCCTTTAAAATGTCCAACCCAATAACAATATATCTCACTGTGATCGGTTGCTATAGCAGCAGTTTCACCAGTGTGTGACGCTGACTGTCTACCTGTACAGCGTTGAGTTCAGCCACTCTTCTGCTCCACTCCTCTTCTGTCATCTCTTCCTCTTCTCCTCCCTCGCTCACATCATTCTCTACCTGATGCTCTCCTGAGAGACAAAAACAGAAACAGTAAATGAGACCAGTTAGGGATTATGACACAGAATCAATGTACAGACTGAATGAAAAAGAAAAGTTTGAGGTGCTTTTGAGGTAAATATGGCAGCAACCAGAGCCATCTGATGGAGGAAAGAGGGTCTTTTCATAACATTCACTGTGTTTCTTTATTGTTAACTAAAGAATAAATGCCACAAAATACTCTTTTTTTTTTTTTTTTTTTTTTTTTAGAAAGACAAACTGTGGCTGCAACAGGTGGCACTGCGATTTCTACTAATTGGTTCATAGTCGCCATGGCAACCACCTCTTCTGAGCCCTGCCATTTGGGAAATATTACAAGACAACTGAGACTCAAATCAACCATCACCACAGTAGCTTTTTATTGAGCGTTGACTCAGTGGTGTGTGTGTGTGTGTGTGTGTGTGTGTGTGTGTGTGTGTGTGTGTCTCCTCACCTTCGCAGGTCAGAGCAGTGCAGACCCAGTTCCCACAGGCACACACACACTTGTTGCACTCCATCTGAGTTTCAGCTCCATCCTCAAACACCTCATCCTCTAGAGCACACTCTGTACACACACACACACACACAGACACACAGACACACAAAACACATACAGCCAGACAATTACACAGAAGGATGTAGAAATCTACATGCGACTCAAACAACCAATCATGTGTCCTCATGTGTCCAAGAAGTCAGTTTTGCCTGGGTCTGGGTGCACATATTTTGACACCCATTAACACTTTAAGGGGTAATATCAGTAATATTCCTTGGTTGGAGAGTCTTGGAACATTTTAGAGATGTCAGTAATATTTGTCAACTGTCAACCCCCCAGTGTGTGTGTGTGTGTGTGTGTGTGTGTGTGTGTGTGTGTGTGTGTGTGTGTGTGTGTGTGTGGTGGAGTCGGGTGGTTGGGAGTATTACGTCTTTCAGGTGGCTGGTAGTCGGGTGTCAGACAGTTGATGAACTCAGTTAAACTGAGCTTCCAGTCAGCATTTTCATCTGACAGCTCTATGAGAGCATCGACACAGAGAGACCTAGAGAGAGAGAGAGAGAGAGCAAGAGAGAGAGAGAGAAAGAGAGGTCAGGACTGATGAAAAGAAACTGCGCTGTTTTACTTGTAAGATCATATTCTCAGTTCCCCCTTCACAGATGGTACTGTGTTGTCATTACTGTACTAGATTGCACTGTCAGCCAGCAGCTGAGTGTGTGTGTGTGTGTGTGTGTGTGTGTACCTCAGTAGCAGGTTATTCTCTTGATTACTGCTGTGTGTGAGGTTGAGGGACGTCTCATTGTGCTGCAGGAACCTCAGGAATTCTTTTGAATCAAGCCGGGAATCCCCGTTATCATAGGTCTGTAACACACACACACACACACACACACACACACAAGCAGACAAAGAAACACACGCATAGAGTTTAATAATGTCTTTTTTTTCCTCATAGACCTAACTAAATATTTGAAATGGACTAGAATGGCTTCTAATCTCATACATTCTCAAATAAAGATAAATAAAGACCAGTGTAGTTTCAGTGGAGTGAAACTGACCTGGAAGTACATCTGCAGCAGGTCGTTCGCTGAGGACCTGTTTGAGGCCAGGCTGTCACCGGACTCCACCTCCTCCTGAATCCACTGGATCACTCTGGCTCTCAGCCAATCCCGATCAGACAGGAAACACACCACTGTACAGCACAAAGACACAGGATGGGACATTTGCATGCTCTGATGTACAGACTCCATATGAGTGAGCAGAGGCAGCAGCTGTAATCTGCAGTCACACTGATCTTTAAATAAATAATCCAATGGACTCACTGGGGCTGACGTTGGTCTTTGGTGGTTGATCTGGAAACACAAAAACACAAAGACACCTGTCACAACTCAGATACACAGCTTCGACTATGTGTGTGTATGTGTGTATGTGTGTGTGTGTGTGTGTGTGGCATGTGTACTAACCCACACAGTGTCCTCTGTGCTGCAGGTGTATCTTGGTCTGGGTGACACAGGCCTCCCTGTGCAGCTCACAGTGGTTCCGGTATGACCTCCCATTACTGCCACACACCCAGTGCTCTGACACGTCACACTGCTGCACACACACACACACACACACACGCACACACGAAAAATATCTCTACTGTATGCATTTAAAACCATTCTAATTTTTGGCTCATTTTCTTGGAACTTTTTACTAATTTCTTGTTACGTTGCCCATTCAAGAAATCAGTTAACACAAATAAAGATTTCAAAGGGTTAAAGTGAATGTGATTGCACTAGTCTAATACTGCAGCTTTTTTTTTTTTTTTTAACCCAATTTAATGTAGTTATTGACAAATTTTATTAGAGATAATATGGGGGCCAAATCACAAACTGACAGAAATAATCTAAAAACTGAAATGTTGCCAGGAGAAACTGAAAAAGTATCAGTATCCAACATAATGAAAGACAGTCGACTAATTAATTATACACTATCACTAATTACATATTTAAAACTGAAAAATTGTCCAAGTAAACTAGGTTAGCAAAGACACCTGTGGAAATAAAAAAAAAAAAAAAAAAAATTATTACCCAACTGCAAAAATATAAATAATAGAAAAAGTTATGAGAAGTTACCTGTAAACATCGACACACTGGCTCTCCTCTGTCAGTCGATACACACTCTCTCCCTGCACCACAGAAGGTCTTGGCACACACCGACTGGTCCTGACACACACACACACACACACACACACACACACAAGCATCAGACAATCCAAAATGAAATGCAGGAGAGAGAGAAAGAGAGAGAGAGAGAGCTGTGTTATTGTCATGCTAAAGTGGCATGTGTCTCTGTGAGAGGGGGGTTAAAGGTCACCATCTGCAGTCTGGAACACACACCCCCTACACACACACACACACACACACACACACACACACATTCACACACGTCAGCTGGACAGTGGTGCAGAAAGTGTGCAGAATTCAGAATTTACTTTTATGGTCTGGCTGCAGACCATTTCCTCGCACAGATTTTCATGTGAAAAGTTGTTAACTAAATGTCACGTACAGTGGTGGAAAAAAGTTTTTGGACACCCTTAAAATTTTACACAATCTCAAATATTATCATGAAATATTTGTGGAAAAATCTTTTTTGTGTTTCAAAAGGTGTGGCTGCATTAGACAGATACAAACAAATACAAATTATATTTTTTTAACTAACCAAACTAAATTGTTGACAGTGTAATCTTTATCTTCAGGCGTGTTTCCTGCGTTAGGTTCCTTGTTTTAGCCATTTTTGTGTCTGAAGAACTTTCAAATGTGCTGCTTCATATAGACACCAAGCTTGGCAACAAAAATGTGTCTTTTAATAAAAAGAACGACCTTCATCACTGGTACCAAAATGACCCAATAGCTACTCAAAATTTCTTCTGTATTTTTATGGAACCAATCAATTTTAAGTTTTTAATGGCTTTTTTAGGATTTCTTTAGTATTTTGGCTGTGACTGTACTAAAAGAAATTGCACTTGAAGACCTAAGAGTGATTTGTTAATGCAATATTTCACAATGAATGGGGTGTCCGAAAACTTTTCCACCACTGTAGATTATTCTGGACATATGGAAAAAAAAAAAAAGTTTGATTTGATTTGATTTGATTTTTTGCTTCTGACTATAAATCCGGTTGTGAAAGTGCACTGACACAGAGGAAAGAATAAGATTAACATTTTTCAAAGCTAAATGAAGTGACATTCATGTTCACTTGTTCGCTTTGTTTCATGGAAATCACATGGACTCATTAAAAGAAGCAGTCATATTGAGGTGGAACACACACACACACACACACACACACACGCAGATAACAATTCAAAATGTAGCTACCTGCTATAAAGGCGTTTCCACTTAAATTCCAAGCATTCCTTTATACTTATAGGTCACACAGTTTAACATACACATGTACACACACACACACACACACACGCGCACACACACACACACACACACACACACACACACACACACACACACACACACACACACACATATATCCAGACAATAGATAACATCTGTCGCCTGCAAGTCCCAGCTGACATCTGCTACACTACAAACCTGCTGTTAGCAACCAGCTGAGTCGAGCAAAACACACGTCTACACACACACACACACACAGAGTATATCATCTCTCTCTCTCTCTCTGTCCATCTCTTCCTTCCTCCATCCCTTTCTCCTTCCCTCTCACTTTCAGCTCATCTTCTCAAAATACTCTCAATGCTTGTCATCCTCCCTCCATCACTCCTCCCTCTTTTCTCTCTTCTTGTTTCTCTCTATCCATCCCTTGTTTCTCTCTATCCATCCCTTGTTTCTCTCTACCCATCCCTTGTTTCTCTCTATCCATCCTTTGTTTCTCTCTATCCATCCCTTGTTTCTCTCTATCATCCCTTGTTTCTCTCTATCCATCCCTTGTTTCTCTCTACCCATCCCTTGTTTCTCTCTATCCATCCCTTGTTTCTCTCTATCCATCCTTTGTTTCTCTCGATCCATCCCGTTTCTCTCCATCTGTCCCTTGGAAACTTTATGATGAATATTAATCCCTGGGTCTGCACTGTACAGTTTTTAGGGCATAATATTAACAATGAGGTTAACATTTTTATTTCCCCTTTTTGTCTGGTGTTGGCAGTGGTGATCATGTTCATGCTGTTTTACAAAATTCCATGTTTAGGAATCAATATTTAGGTAATCTTCCAACTGATGCGGTCTTCTAAAGATGTGTTGGAAATGCCAGTGTGTTTACTATGTTGTTACTATTTGCTGCTGCAACAACTCAGTTTCCCATCAGGATCATTAAGGTTTCATCCTGTCTTAATGTTATCTGATGTTATGCTGGGTTGTTATAGTTAAAGAGTCTTGATTAGTTATCATATTCATATGGTTTTCAGTTTTTATGTGTATTTCAGTTTGGTTTTATTTAGCTTTCAGTTGGGCTTTTGGTATCTATTTATCTATTTATCCATTTCTTTATGTATTTATTACATGACATTTTCAACTGAAGTTCACTAAACATCCCAACAGTATTTAATTATTGACCACTTACTTATTTACTAGTAGTACTTACTGCAGGCCTTTTTAAGTGTCTTTTTCTGGTGTCTCTTATTTTGTATTTTGAATTTGTGGATACTGCTGGAAGATGTGAATTTCCCTCGGGATGAATAAAGTATCTATCTATCTATCTATCTATCTAAATGTATTCTTTTATTTAGCCTGTAGTGTTTTTTTGTTTGTTTGTTTGTTTTGTTTTCCATGCAGACAAAACAGTTCTGCTGCAGCTTTAGTTTTTTACATGAAAAAGTTTTTTCAAGTGTGCAGGATAACAGCTGGAGAGCCTGTTATTACAGATGAGCTGTTCACAACTCTAATCACATACATACCTCACGACCTACTCAGTGTGTGTGTGTGCGTGTGTGTGTGTGTGTGTGAGAGAGAGGTTCTTGAACAAAACACAGTTCCTTGGAAAATATCATTCAGTTACACACTGACAGCTTCCTGAGGAAAACATGTTTCACATTACTTCTAATTACACACCAACATCTCTTTAAAACCTTGACACTGCACGCGCACACACACACACACACACACACACCCCAGACTAAGCTGTTTTCCTCTGGTCAGAAGTCAACATTTGTCTTGTCTGACTGCCTGCCTCTGTTGGATTTACACTCAGGATGGAATGACAGCAATAACCTGGCAGTTGATGGAGCAGGAAGTCAGAACTGGAAACAGAATTAGTTTACACTGAAGTCGTCAATTTACCTGCCAGCACTCCTGTGTTTACAGCCACTTGCCCTCATTTCTACCTGCTCTCTCATGTCTGTGTCCCAGTTGGTGCAAGGCAAATGTGTCTAAACACCTTGAGAAATGTAACTTCACCCTGCTGTCATCATGCAGGTGTGAGTGCACACCTCTAACATGTACACACACATCAACCAGTTCAGTGATAAAAGCAACAAAGTGAGCACAATAATGGGATGATGTAAAAGTTCATATCAAGACAGAAAAACTCCAGTTCCCACAAGACTCTCTGAACACTTAACAAATAAATCAGTATTTTATTCATGGAAATGGGATTAATATGCCGAACTGATAAATGAGGTCAACTGCTTAACCCATTGAAATGTGGATGGACGTCCAACTTCTTGTGTTTAAATGCTTTTAACCCTTTAATCCTGAACAAATGGGCTTGATTTCTTTCAAAAACATGGAAAAAAGGCAATGAGCAACTCAGCAAGAATGACCTAAAATACTGCAAGAAAATTAGTAAAAAGTTACAAACAAATTACCTGGAAATAAATTTAAAAAACAGAGAAAGAGAGAGAAAGAAAGTGATCTGAAAACTGGATTAAACAAAAGATAAAAGAGCAAGAGAGGGGAAAAATGGGGGAAAATGTCTAGAAAACTATATTTATAATTATCATTATCGTATATTTACAAGATTTTTTTCACTCATTTTCATGTAATTTTCTTGTAACTTTTTTACCAATTTCATGTGAATTTTTGAGTCATTGTTATTGTTCATTGCTCACTGTTCTCTGATGTGATAGAAAAAACATTTAGCGTGTCAGCTGATGTCTGGGGAAAGTCTATTTTTTTTATTGTTGGATCAGTCATTTAAACTATTTGCATCCTGGCGATCAATTGCCAATTAGAGCCTAAGTTCACATCAACTTGTTTACGATCCCCCTCTCTACTTTTACTTTACTAACATACTGCCTTCTGTGTCTGTCCCTCTGTCTGTCTAGAAGTCTACCATCAGCTTCATTATCATCTTTTTTTTTTTTTTTTTATACGAAAGGTTGCGCAGTCTTAAGCTGGAGCTAATAAAAGTTCATCTGCTGCCGTTTTCCAGAAAATAGTGCAAGTAAAAATAGAAATAAAATAAAATAAAAAGCACATGAGTTTTGAAGGGGTTTACCTTGGCCAGAGGAGAGGAGGAGACAGGAGGAGAAAAGAGGGGCAACAGCAACAGGAACCCAAAAAGACTCATCATCTGGAGGAGGAAAGAAGAGAAACTGATTTAATAATTGTGAAATTGTCTGAATATGAAACTAGACTTGCTACACTTGACATTTTCCATAATAATACTGATCATAAAATGGCTCATTTTGCCGTTGATGTTAATAGTATCCCTGATAACACTAATAATACTAAAGTAGAGCAGCTGTACCGTGCCGGTCTAAACACGAGTAGTCCACAAGCAGTCAGTCTGTAACCAGCCAGTCAGCCTGAAAACAGCCGCTCAGGCAGGCAATATCCAGTCAATCAGTCGCTCCACAGACAGTCAGCCTACAAACAGTCAGTCGGCTTTGAAGAACTCAGAAGACATTTAGTCAGTCAGTCAACATCTAAATCCAAACTGAGAGTGAGTCCTGTGGATCCATCCGGCCGCTGAGTTTCTGTCCAGTCGCTGTTCAGTGAAGTCTGCTCTGCTCTGCACACACACACATTCACACCCACACACACACACACAATGTCTGACTTATGAGAAGAAAGACAAGAGAGAGCAGGGAAAAGGAGGAGGGATGCAAGGAGAGAAAAGAGGCCAGCTGTCCAGAGGCAAACACCCCACACCCCCTCAAACACACACACACACACACACACACACACACACAGACATGAGTTATCTTCCTGAGGAATGAGAAGTTAAAGGCACGCGACCAGCTGGCATGTTGGGACAGCCGAGGAGAAACTGAGCTGTCAATCATAATTATCTGTAAGGAACTTTAACAACACTGGACAAAATACCTCAAAGAATGATTATACAACATTTAAAACATCAGAAAGAGTGTTGTTTTTTCGTTTTGAGAGATTCTATTCTAAAAGATCACAGTTGGGTCCCGTTACAGGGTGAGTGCCTCTGATCAGCAGGATGAGCAGTGGAAGTGAGAAAGCTCATGTTTGTAGTTTGATGATCACTTGAACTCTTTTGCACTGAGCGTTGAGAAGAAACCCGTCTTCACACTCATCTGTGAGGATGACCTTGTGTGTACACACCTTATGACAGCTGATTTTTATGACACTCATGTCCACATGTTTGTTTACAGCCACAGAAACTGATATTTAGTATGCTTGGCAATATGGGAAAACTGTGACAGTTTGAGAGCTTTTATAATTCATGTGATTTGTTGGTTTTTTCTTTAATTAGGACACCAGTTTATACCAGTCCATTCTTAATGATCAGCTGTAAAAATGTTTATTGCTGTGTTTTAATGCAAGTGTCCGGGCCAGCAGGGGGTTTCTCAGTGCCACAGCCACAGCAGAGGCACCTGACCCTCCACTTTGTCTTTCATTCGTCCACCACATTTCTTGAGAGAAAACAAGTAACACTGGCAAGACTGAAATGCTGGTCATTGGTCCCTTTACGCAAAAGCATCTTTTCAGTGATCCTATCCTAAACTTCAACAGCTGCCTCATCTCTCAGAACTCTACAGCTAAAGACCTTGGTGAGATTTTTGACTTCAGTCTCTCACTAGGCACTCACATTTATTATCTGTAAGCCATGGATCATATTATTCTGATTTGAGCTTTGAGGGAGCCTCAGTCTCTCCTGTTTTAGTTTAATTTAGTCTTTGCCAGTTTAGATGTTCCCCTAAAGTCTCTCCCAGTTGAGCTGGGTTTCTTGCCTGCTATGAGGATTAAGTCAGGGTTGACTGTTATGATATAGGGCTCTAAATAAACTTGAACTTAAACTGTAGTCTCTTGCCATGACTCAAACACTGTCTGAGATTTTGTGAGATTTTCTTGCCACTTACAGAGAAACCCTTACTGTGTACTAATAGTGTACATGTCCTAAACACTGGAATAAGACCTCTATAATGTAAGGTGTCTGTAAAAATGCCGTTTAAAGTGTTTTTACAAAGCTCAGCCTGAGAGCCGTCCTGCAGGCTGCAGTGTCATACTGTGGCCAGCAGAGGGCAGAGTGGCCATGTTGGTAAATCTGCTGAGCTGCAGGTCAGGACCATCAGCCATTCAGTCAGAGCTGAAAATGGCCCTGAAGCCAAGAGAAAACACTGAGAAAATCTCATCTAAAAGAAAAATAAAACAAAAGGCAGATAGTTCGAGTGAATCATTACTTCAACAAGTGTCTTTTAAATGACATTTATAACAAAAAAGGCTGACACTGCTCTGCACTGAAAATCTTCAGGATTAGATGGCCTCCTGGTGGAGTTTCATAAAAATGGCCCTGAAGCCAGCAAATTATTTACATCAGGCCCAGATCCTATCCAAAGCTAGGAAAAAAACACATGCCTAAACCTAACTCTAAAATCTGAAACTGTGCATCTGATCCCAGATGCAGGCCAGATGATATTGAAGATTCTCACAGAAAATCTCACACAACTGTTTGTCCTCATGTGCAAATACACACACAGTTTTTTGACACTGGGCTGGTGTTCATATCCACTGCAGTTTACAGTGAGTATAACAGTCATTTTTATACATTCCTTTTTTTAACTGGAGTTTCTCCATTATTATGAATTCCAATTTCACCAGTTTTCAAGCAGACCAAAAAAAACAAAAAAAAAACAAAAAAAAAAACAATATTGACCTTGAAATATGTAATATTTTGACACTGAATAATGAATCTAAAAATGTCTCCTTAAGCATCCATAATAAACTTTTTAACAAATTGGGAAGCTGTTCATGTACACTTCCTGCTTGCAAACTGGAATTTATGATAAACATGCACCAAATGAATCGTGCATAACAGAGCCAGGGTCCTGATATTCATGTATTCATGCTGTCTCACTGGAAAGGCTCTGTCAAACCTTAATTAATTTCATTAGTAACACCTGTTTACCTGCTACTTTATGTTCAAATGGTTCCTGTGAAAAAAGTGTGTTCTGAATAAATTAGGATCACTAACTTACCTCAGTCACACTCATTACTGTCTGTAGTTTCTTTACAAATATGAGTTTCTGTGTCTTTAGTGCACATTAGTGTCATCATCATCATCTTTAATATTCTCAGAGACTTTGGAATCTCACCATGGCTCAGTTTTTTTCTCTCCCTCAGTTCATCTCCCTCTCATCCTTCCTGCTCTCTGTTACTTTGTCTCTCCTCGTTGCCCTCTTTTTACCTTTTCCTTCATCTCTCACTCTTTGCACCTCATGCTACTCTTAGTATTCTCTCTCTCTCCCCCTCTCTTTCTCATCCAGTGTGACTGTCGCCTCGTGTCAGAGGAGCTGCTGAGGGCAGATAAACCCTCCTGGTGTACAATATAACACCAACTGAGCAGTACCTGTGGTAAAAATAGAATTAATAGGTCAGCTAGAGTGTGAGTGTGTGTCTGTGTGTATACGTGGTTGTGTGTGTGTGTGTGTGTCCGTCCCTGTTTGTGTGCACAAGTGTGTGTGCTCATTTAAGGCAAGGTATGTTATCACCCTGCTCACGAGCTTAATGCAGGATGATAACAGAGGTGTGATACATGCAAAGACACACACACACATTCTGTGATAGGGGCTGTGAGAGCAGGAGAGGAGATGCTGACAGGAATGAGAGGTCTGCTCACACTCACACACTGTCATTCTTAAGGCTGACACACTCCCATCACTCTGTCACACACACACTCTCTCTCTGCCGCACACACTTTCTTTCCACGGTCACTCCCTCCCCTCTCTCCCATCTTTTTCTCCCTGAACAGATATATAGAAATGAAGTTTTTTTTTATTATTATCACTATAATTGTTATCCCTTGTCCTGAGCCGCCTGCACACAGAGCGACAGACAAAACCTTTTCAGCTTTATTTCCTCAGCTGTCCACACGGTTACAGAGCTCCTCACAAAAAACTTGAATCACTCCAAAAGTGAACTACAAAAATGAGAGACCTATATGCACTGTATTCCCTTCTTTTTTTTTTGGAAAAAAAGTGCACCAAATAAGTAAAGACAGATTACTCTTGCATGTCTTGCTAACTAACTGTTTACTGTGAAAGGCCCTGCAATCTGTTTCTTTAAAAAGTACAAGCACATAAAAAACTCAATTACAGTAATGTGAATAAATGTAATTAGTTACTTTTATTCATTTTTTTTAAACTTTTTTTTTTTTTTTAGTTACTTGCATTCATTGAGCGCATTGAGGCATCTCTTGAAGTTGTGACAAAAATCAAAAATCAGATTGGATCTTCCTCATTTAACCATATGGAAGTTGTATGGCTCACTATGAAACTTGAGCCATGACTAAATTTCTTATAAATTCATTAATTCAGCCACAGCTCGACACATTTAGATCTCTACTGTTGTAGAGATCTGTTGTGACCTTTGGCTCTCTATCCCTTTCACTTTTTAAAATGTGGTGTAAATGAAACCTCCTGGGGTTACTTGCAGAGTTACTGTAGTTTTGAATTTTCCTTAGTTTATATTTTTATTTCGTTTTTATTTTTTGTTTTCGATTCAGTTTAGTTTAGAGTTTCTGGAGTGCGTTTGCTCATTTCAGTTTAGTTTTTATCATGTAAACATGCTTAGTTTTAGTTTAGTTTTTATTAGTTTCTGTATTACTTTTATCTTGTTTTTTTTTTATTATTATAATACGGGTGGTGTTTGTCAGAGTAAAGATACAATAAGTTCAGACTAGTTATTCCAATCCAAACAACATTTTTTGAAGGCAGATGACTCACAGTCATGTCGACGTCTCTTCCCAAATTTGACTAAACTGATAAAGGCTAAAAGTAAAGACTATTTTTGTATTTATTAAGTACACAATATTGTTTCAATTGGTTTTAGTTTTTTTCTACAGTCTAGTTTCCATTTTTCATTTCAGTTAACTAAAATGTTTTCTCACACCGAGCTTTACTGTACTTTACTTTAGTAAAGTAAACTCAAGTTACTTTACTAAAGTTACTTTAGTAAAGTAACTGGTTACTTGGTGCTGGTTCCACTGTAACATTTCAGACTCACATTCCTGTTACTTTTCACAACTTCTGAGGGATTAGGATTTATTTTGTGATGCACGTTTTCACACCAATTAATCAACTGAACATGGTTTGAATGTCTAACCTGTTGTCTGTGGGGTTCTGACAATTTAATTTCACTTTGTTGTCAGTCAACAAAGCCAATAAAGTCAGCAAACTGAAACAGAGGCCGACGTATAGAAAAGAAAAGAATAGACAGAAAGGGGGAATGTAGGACTGGGACCTGCCACCATTGTGTCCTAATACAATATCGAACTTCCTCTAGATGCGAGATACCACACACACACACACAGGAGTTCAATAGCAGGCAGCAAGGCACCAGGGTGACTTCCTCTGTAGATGGAGATGGTGGAGAGAGAGAGAGAGAGAGAGGAAGAGGAGGAGGAGGAGGAGGGGGACAAGGCTTTCACAAACTCCAGTCCCACACACACCCTCTTCAGTTCAGACCCCTGGACTCTGCCCTGTCATCTGTCTGCTGTCCCTCAAGTTCACAGAGAAGTTCACTTATTCAACTTGGGCTGGCACAAACACACACACTCGCTGTTGGATAGGTGCGGAAGACAACTAGAAGACAACTAGAGGACATCTGGACTCTCACAAGTTTGTCCCACAGGCGCTCTCTCTCTCTCTCACACACACACACATGCACACAAGAGGAATCGCTGGAACAACACTCTTTTTGTGACTTTTACTTGAGCCTTTATTTGGTGAGAAACACACACACACACATCTGCTGCTGAGGAGCTGCACTGGAGTGACGTGCCTTGCTCAGAGGCACCTCAACAGGAGCTGCTGAGGAAGAAGAAGAGGAAGACTTTCCACTTGAGCCAACTCAGATTTCCCCAATAAGTCAGTGTCCACCGTCCCGGGACTGCCTGTATCTACAGCCTGAGTCAGGTGAGGGGTGTCTGAGTGTGTTTTCCAAATCACACAACACTTTCAACATCCTGATTAGAGTTTGTTGGAAAATACTTTGTGCCCATATTTGGCTTCTCAAATCTTTAAATTAACAATTGCATGAAGTATTTGGTGATTGCCCCAGAATTTTGTTCTTGTTGGTGTAGAAAAGCCTCTGAAACTGCAGTTTTATCATCATCATTGGACAATAAATGTTATCACTGAAATCCAGATAAACAAAATTATTTTAAACCCCAAACCCTCTATATAAAGGTAGGGGAAACTCTGGGACACATCACTGCCTTTATATGAAGAATTCACGCACAAAAGAAAACATAAATGTACATTTCAATTCATAAAAGAAATACATTTTGACTGCATGTTTTGATGTAGCTGTGTGGCGGTCATTATGCTGCTGCTGGACGTCCTGACGGGCTAATATCGCTTTACTTTATTTTTTCACAGGCTTTTCTGTATTCTTGCTTTAGTTGCCTGTTTTATTCTTATTATTTATTTAACCCTCAATTGAATTCATGTCTCATATTCATTTTTTTTTATCTTACTAAGTTGTCAGTAAATGATTTATTGTTTGATTCAGCTTTGAAATGTGCTGATAAGTAAAATTTGTGTGGTTTAATATCACAGTAGCACATCCTCTCTAGGCAGCTCCGCCTGTGTGTGTGTGTGTGTGTGTGTGTGCGCCCACTATCCAGTCCTTAGTATTGTTCTGCATCCTGTCTTGATAGTGGGCACACACATAAACACACACACACACACACACACACACACACACACACAAAGACACGAAGGTCAGGAGAAAGTCTATAGAAGGAAGTAATATTGTTATTAATAATGCTGGGAGCACTTGTGAATGACATAAACACACACACACACACACACACACACACACACACACACAGAGAGAGACACACGGGTGGAGTCCAAGTCTGTTGGTTTCTTGAAACTAGTGTCCATTTCTTGTCAGACAAACAGGAAGTGACATCTAAAAGCATCAATTTGGAATTTGATGCATGCGTTTATAATTTGAGGAGTAGTAGGATTTTTTTTTTTTTTTACATCCAATATAAACTGTTTGTGGTGTGCTGTGTGACAGGCTGACTGTATGAACTGGTTTTATTCCGTGGTGACGGCTGTACATTGTTTCCTGTTGTTTGTCGCTGGACTGTTTACAACCTTGGTGCTTTGATGTCCAAGACGACATTGTCCTCAGGGACAAAAAAAAAAAAAAGTTCATCTCACCTTGCAACCTTCTCAAATACAGGGGGAACGCTTCAGTATAACTGTAAGATCTCAAAAAGCTTAGACAGTCCAGAAAACATTTAGAAATCAAACCTCTTCACCAGAAATGCTTCTCTTTGCCTTTAGGGGACATTTCGATGAGTGGGACACAAATATCTGGGCATATCCACCCAGAATGCCATTTTTACCATAAAGTTTCCATCGTTTTCAAGCATGAATGTTAAATGTCACATTTTGGTGACATTTAACATTCTTCATTTTGCACCAAATTTCTACAATCATACAAGGAGAAGTCCATCACTGGTGAGGTACAGACATCAGTTCCTCCATGGACAACAAACAGCTTCAGCTGACCAGAATTTAATGCAGCCACAGACATTTTGTATTTTGAGAAAAGGGAAACTCATGTTTTCTGAAAAACTGTCGCTCTCTTGCTGTGTTACTGGTTTCAGTGTGACTCCCTCTACAGGTATGGAGCTGCTGAAAGGAAGTCTGGGAAGTGTAGGGAATCACTGTGTGAAGCACAGAGGTGATGTGGCAGGTTAAGGGAACACTGGTACAACAACTTAAATTATACTAAAATTTAGGTTACTATATATATAGTAACCTTTTAATTTACTGTTTAAATGTCTCTTCTGGCATTTATTCCTTATATTCCAATTAGTGCATATAAAATTAGATAATGTGTGATATGCATGTGTAAACAGAATAATTCAAATAACTTGTAATTGACTTTTTTTCTTGGTTTTGTGTGTGTAATCAACTTGTGAATTTTTATAGTGATATCTGAAAGTAAATTTTGAACCCCTTTCCCCTGTGTGTTAAAAACAGTGTTTTTCGGTAATATGTGGTCATAAATAGGTGATTTTCAAAACTTTCCACCAATGGGATTTCTTGGGACTTTTTTCCCCTCACTCAGGACAAACTGAGGATACAAAATCAGTTGAGTTTGCTTCTCTTGCAATTTGTCCTAGGTTGACCCCAATTTTGGCCTAAAATTACTGGACTAAAAGTTTCCTTTCCTGCTGCCTGTAATGCTCAGCTTTTGTTGTTGTCACAGTAACAGAGGTGTTCATTCACTTCTATGTTTGGCACTGAGCTCATAGTTTGTGCTGCTGTTGGACTGGACCGCATTTTATTGAGACGTGTTTCCAATATTCTGCCCCCCTCATGTATATAAATAAGGGAAGACAAAAAATTTTAAAAGATTTAAAAGAATTTATGGCACAGCTGCTGAGCTGAACTGCATTAGACTGTACAAGTGGACCTGAGAAAGTGGACAGTGTGTGTGTGTGTGTGTGTGTGTGTGAGAGAGAGAGAGAGAGAGAGAGAGAGAGAGACTGAGACTGACAGAAAGAGCAAGAGAGAGGCAGAGAGAGGGACAGACAGAGTGCATATGTGTGTGCATGTGTGTGTGTGTGTGTGTGTGTGTGTGTGTGTGTGTGTGTGTACAGTGCCAGTGTTTACTGTGGATATCTAGATTTCCTTCCCCGGAGACAGACTCATGGAGTGTGGGAACCAAGACGCAGGCTAAACTAAGACATGGGCACAGACATTTTTATTAATGGGGTCAAGAGACAGGGTGGAGAGGGCTCACAGGTTCAAGTTAATAAAAGAACAGACCCCCCTAACAAAAACACACACAAACACACACTCAGACACACACACACTTTCCCTCTCTGACCACCACCAATGATCCCAGTCCAAGCAGCCCAGTTAAACCACAGATTGTCCGACATTTCAAGGCAACAGGTGTGACTGTTTGCTCCCTGCAGCAGATTGTGTTATGTCTGCCGACTGTCAGCTTCCTCTTGGTGCCCGCACTGAGTTTCCACCAGGAAGCTGAATCAGCCGCACATCAGACAAACTGAGACATGAAAGTGGTGAGTTTGTCTTAACCCGTAGATGCAGAGGAGATTAGAGCCTTCACTCTTCCCTGAGTGGGTCAAAAATAACCTGCATTAGACTCAAAGCATTTTTCAATAATTTAGGCTGATTGTTTTCATCATGTTTGCTAAACTTTATTCAATAAACATATTAGGTGTGGCCAACAATGATTTCTAATTTAAAATATGGTTATTTGTGTAATACATTTTAAAATGTATTTAACTTGTGGATTTCTTACCATCAAATCAAACTAGCAACCCAAATACTATATGGGCTTCCACCAAACCAGTTTCCCTTTTGGGGTTAATAAAGCTTTCTAATCTAATATAATCTAATATAATATAAACCTATAATAATGTTAGTGAGCTGTTTTGAATAACACCGTACAAATAAAGTTACTACCATTACTATTACTCACCAGCTCACTTAGCAACATGGTGTTAGCTGACTATCTAGAAAGGCTGATTTGATGATAAAAAAAAAAGAAGAAGAAGAAGAAGAAGAAGAAGACAAAAAAGCACTTCTACCATCTGTGGTAGTACATGTTATGCAATTGTTATCAAGTAAAGAAATGTATATAATATTTATAATATTGATATGATATAATATAAAAATAATATGTAAAATAGTCTTGATAAGTGACACTATTGATATTTGAAGTGTGCTCAACAATAAATATGCTTTATATTTACTGAGGATCAAATGTTCTCATCAGCTTCCATAGGAAATGCATACAGGTCATACTTATGGAAATGTAGTAAAAAGGGTGGTAAAACAAAACATTTATGTTCTTAAAATGTACAAATAGAAAATAAAAAAAATCTGAATGGGCCAGTATCAAAAACAAGAATCTTGGGGAATAACTAGAAAATGAAAAGATGACATTTTTCAATGCAAAGACATTGTAAAAAAAAACAAAAAAACAAAACAAATAAAAAACCACACAACCGACACGAGTCATTTTTGACCCACTATGAGGGCTAAAGGAAAAATCCACTCTGGAGCTCTTAAACACTCTTAAGAATCAGCTATTTGTGCCCTTGGCTTGCTGTTCTGTGGTGTATTTTTCTTATTCCAGAGAATAAGTGGCTGATTGTAGATGATGTGATGTCACGCGGAGATATTTCCTGTTCCCCGGGGCTTTGATGATAAGCATTCTGGGAATTGTAAGAACTCACCCACTGAAATAAAAATAGATGATGCAGACTGAAGAAAAGTGGTGGACTACACCAAAAAATTCCACTCTGTCACAAAAAAACTGCACTGAATGTGACTGATTGATGATATTGAACAGTTTAGAGTCTCCAGTGGTAGATTTTTCCTTTTAAAAAAATCCCCAATATGGCTTTGGTTTTGTCAGTGGCACCAGATTCATGATATCGACCTCTGAAAGGCTGATGATCATGTGATTTAGTAAAACGGCTGATTTGCTGAGTGACATCTCATTGGATACAACCAATCGCCCGGGCATGAGCATCTCATGTGGACAAGTTTGCCACGTGAATAACCGGTTACCAAGGCAACGAGGAGTCCTCGTGGACACCATGTGACGCACCTGACCCTGCTTTCTGTTCCTCAGGTGAAAACCCCCTGTACCTGCAGAGTGACTGGTGAGCCTCACACACAAGCTGCATTTCAAACGCTGAGCTGCTCTCTGATTGGTTATGGCAGACTGGAGCCTGCTGGGAAACTTCCTGGAGGAAGTACAGGAACATTCTACCTCTATTGGCAAGGTACCACACATACACACACACACACACACAAAGTAGTTGAATAGCAGGCAGCAAGGCACCAGTCTGACTTCCTCTGTAAATGTCGGCAAAGGAAAGTACCACACACATATAAACAGATAATAATACAAAAAAAAAAAAAAAGGTATTTTATAATCATCCTGTTTAATTTGTGCATCCTGGTCTGGTGGCTTAGTCTTCTTATAGTAAACTGATGCAAAGTTTATGTTATTTAAAATTAAAAATTATGGGTCTTTCATTATGCCCTTTAAAATAATAAGATATGATGAAGACTTGATGAAAGTTTAGTGATCGCTGTGGGTGAATTAGGTCAAAAATGTGTCATCTTATCTTCATCGTATTATTTTAAAGAGAGTCATGACAGTCCTGAGGATGAGTTGTTTCACAGTCTTGTATGAGAAAAGTTCTTTTTTTTTTATCATCATAACTTACATACAGTGTTTAATTCTGTATTCTTTGACACATGTGGTATATCTTCTCCGTGTTTGTTTGCTGCCGTCCAGGTGTGGCTGACCATCCTGTTTATCTTCCGTATCCTGGTGCTCGGGACGGCTGCTGAGTCGACGTGGGGTGACGAACAAGAGGACTTCAACTGTGACACTGAGCAGCCGGGCTGTGAGAACGTCTGCTACGACCGGGCTTTCCCTATAGCACATATACGATACTGGGTAACACACACTCTCTGTTAACCTTTTAACACCTGAGCAAACTGGCTCGACCTCTTTCAAAAACATGGGCGAAAAGGAAATGAGCAACTTAGCAAGCACTGACCTGATAAGTAACAGGAAAATTAGTAATAGGTTACAAGAATATGACCTGGAAAATAACAGGAAAATTAGTAAAATGATATGAGAAAATGACCTGGAAATTAGCATTAAAAAATAGAGGGACAAAGAGAAAATTATTAGAAAATTATTTTTAAAAATTTGGGCAAATTAGTTTTTTCTGATTTTTATGACTTAGTACTTTCTTTTTTTCTTTTTTTGTTTTTACTTATTATTGGTTCATTGCGTTTTTTCCCGCTTTTGAAAGTAATCAAGCCAATCTTGTCAGGTTTCATAGGATTAAATGTTTGTGAAAGACATCTGAGCACAGCCTCACAAGCCTTTCACAAGCATTTAAACAAGACATATGACATCAATCCAGCTTTCAAAGGGTTAACGTAACATAACATTTTTTATTCTCATTTGATGTGCTTATAACTCCGATGTAGTGTATCAGTGTGTAGTGTCATTATCTTTTTTTTTTCTTTACAAATATACATTTTTCTTCCTGATGTGTCCCCAGGTGCTCCAGATAGTGTTTGTGTCCACGCCGAGTCTGATCTACATGGGCCACGCCATGCACACTGTGCGCAGAGAGGAGAAGAGGAGACGTGAAGAAGAGGAGGGAGAGGGAAGAGCCACAGAGGACGATCCTGGAGGAGGTGGAGGAGGAGGAGGAGGAGGAGGAGAGGGGAGAGGAGAGGGAGGAGGACACAAACAGGAGAAGAAGAGGCAGAAGGATGAAGGAGGAGAGAAGGATGACGGTGCCTCAGCAGGCCGTGTGCGTCTGAAGGGGGCGCTGCTGCAGACGTACATACTGAGCATCCTGATACGAAGCATCATGGAGGTACAGCACTACTGCTGCTACTGCATCTACAACAACTAATACTGTATATTATACTGCATATTATAGTGACTCTGACTCAAATCACGTTTTTCGCTCACTTCACTGGTGTAAAGATGAGTGAAAATCTTGAGTGCTTGCAGTATCTGTATATAACACATAACACAGAGATAGAATGTAGTGTAGCAGGCCTAATCTAGCACAATCCTAATCTACAAAACACAAGACATCCTACCATTGTGCACTTCACTCAGCGTAGTCCTAATAACTACTACTTTTACTGCTATTGCTGCTACTACCGCAGCTACTAATACTAATACTGATTCTACCGCAACTGCTACTACTGCTATACTACGGCCACTGCTACTACTCCTGCAACTACTACCAGTACTCTTACCAGTGCTCCAACTAATACTAATACTAATACTAATACTAATACTACTAATCGTAATACTACTGCATATCGCACTGCAGTAGTATTAGGCAGCATGCTGCAAAGGGCCTGGGGTGCTGTGACCCGACTCTGTTTTATTTTTAATTAGACTACTACTTAATAAAGTACATTCTAACTTTGAAAGCACTATGCAAATAATGATTATTATTACTTATGTTCAAGTTTATTCATAGCATTTAATCAGGTCTCACAAGGCTTTACAGGCCTAGAAAACAAAATGCTACAATTATTGTCATGATCATTAGATGGAGTTACAGTATAGTAATATATTTGTACACAAGTGAATACTTTTTCTTCACTTTTTCCTCTGTCATCCATAGAGCACAGACTTCCAATGATTAGTTCAAGAATATGGCTAGGTAATTGAATGTTTGCTCATGCTGAAGCTATTCAATTTGAAAAAAAATTAAAAAAAATAAATAAAAAATGGTTAAGTAAAGCTCATTAGAATGCAAAATGTCAAAAAATAAATTCACTGAGCCCCTGAATTCTACAAGTCCTCTGTTTGATCAGGAGAAACAGCTGAACTGCTGAATACCATGAATGAAACCGACTGACTGTGACTGGCACCTTCCTGCAGGTGGTGTTCCTGTGTCTGCAGTACTTCCTGTATGGAATCTTCCTCCATCCTCTGTACGTCTGCAAGGTAAAATCACAAAATAACATGGAACGGTGAACTTAAATTAACTTCTCAAAAAAAAAAAAAAAAAAAAAAACATGAGTATTGGGCTAAAATCCTACATGTGGAGCTGTCCTCATCATCCCCGCCTCTCTGTGTCTCGCAGGCCTGGCCGTGTCCCCATCCGGTAAACTGCTACGTGTCCAGACCCACAGAGAAGAACGTCTTCATCGTGTTCATGCTGGTTGTGTCGGGCGTCTCCCTGGTCCTCAGTGTGCTCGAGCTGCAGCACCTGGCATGGAGGCACTGCTGCAGGTGGGAAGACTGTGTGCTGCTGTGCTGTTATCCATGGGAGAATCATTCTAGACCTTCAGAACAAGGCCATTTTTGCACATTGAGGTCATTTTTGCCACGATTAGGTCTTCGGTTAGGAGTTAAGATTAGAGTTAGGTTTAGGCTTAGTTTAGGATATGTGTTAAGGTAAGGCGTGTAGTGGAGAGGGTTAGAATTAATGGCAAGAGAATGAATGCAGCAGCCAATGGAGCAGCCTCATTATGATTCACTGCAAAAACTCAAAATCTTACCAAGATTATTTGTCTTATTTCAAGTCCAAAATGTCTTACTACTAGTCAAAATATCTCATTACACTTAAAATAAGACATGATCACCTCAGAAGTAAATTGTTTTTAGACAATTATCTCTTGTTTCAAGTGAAAATTTGCTTGTTTCATTGGCAAAATTTGTTTCTTGTTTCTAGCTCATTTTCACTTATTTCAAGTGAATTTTCACTTTTTCCACTGGCAAATTTTGCCAATGAAACAAGCAAATTGTCTAAAAACAATTTACTTCTAAGGTGATCATGTCTTATTTTAAGTGTAATGAGATATTTTGACTAGGAATAAGACATTTTTGACTTGAAATAAAACAATCTTGGTAAGATTTTGACTTTTTGCAGTGTAGACATACTAGTAGGGCTGAGTGATACAGACTCAAACAATCAAACACAGTATCTTTGACGTAATACCTCAATATTGTTATTGTGATGATATTGCTGAGATGACTGGTAGTGCTTTTAAAAGATATTTACACACGTTTTTTATTGAACAATCATTATTAATGTCAATCCGATGACTAAGCAAATATTAGAACAGCTAGAACAGTCTATTAAGTTCAGAAAACTGCCCCCCCCCTTTACTGTAAAACCAGGAAAAGAAAATATTTATGCCATATCATGACATTATGACAGTCAAAATCCCAATCAGTATCTAATCTTGACATGTCGCCCAGCCATGCGTGTGAGGATGTGGGTCTGTGTGTGTATCTGGGTAAACAGCAGCATCCTCCAGTGACTCAGGTTAAGCTTCCTGAAATTAAATGTGGAGTCCAGGCTGTTTTAGCCGAAACCCCCATTAGATGACTGTGTGAAACTGTGTGTGTGTTGCAGGCGGCTGTTCAGCAGAGGGAAGGCCGTTGCCCCCAGCCACGCCACACTGGCAAGACAGCTGTCTCTCTCCCCTCCGCCACCATCGACCCCGCCCCCAGACTTCACCCAGTGTGTGATTGGCTCTCCGCACTTTCTGCCCCTGCCTTACCCCAACCACCGCCTGCACAGCCAGCAGAACTGTGAAAACATGGCTGCTGAGAGGCACAAAATGGCCGCTGCCGTGGAGGAAAACTTCCTCCAGATGAGCTGCTACTCGCCTGCAGGGGAGAAAGCCGGATGCGGTCAAACTCAGAAGGGCAGCTACCAGGGGAGCGAGGCTAACTGCTACAGCCCTGGCAGCGGGGAAGCTGGCTGCCCTCCGATCCAAAATGGCGGTCCAGGTGGGCCGGTGCTTTGCCAGAATGGAGCAGTCCTTCAGAAGGACAAGCGACGATTCAGCAAAACCAGTGGAAGCAGCAGCCGGACAAGGGCTGATGATCTTGCTGTTTAGAAAGCAGGGACAGACAGATGCACACACACACACACACACACACACACACACACACACACACACACACACACACACACACACACACACTCAAGGGTCTGATGATCTGATGAAGTGTAAACTGACAGATCTATCAGGCCATTTTACAACCTGACACATGCACATACACACATGTATGCCCTCCCATGTAAGACAGCTGGAGGAATTAGAGCCTTCCCATTTAGTATAAACACTAATCCTGTCTGTCTGTCTGTCTGTCTGTCTTTAGGCTTAAAACTGTCTGCCTGCACCTCTTGATATTTCTCTGTCTGTCCTTTGAGCCAATGATTAAAAGACTGTTCCTCATGACCGTACCTGTGTTCAACAGCCATGAATCAGCCAGACAGACGTTCAGAAGTGGGGCAACAACAAAACTGTGCAGCAGACTCCTGGCTGTTCTTACCAAAGACACTGACTGGACTTTGAGGCCTTCAAACTGCCATGCAAGTCTGTACTGACATGTTTTGAATCTCCAATGTACTTGCGGAGACAATGCAGTTCATTTGGAGCACCGATGTTTGATTTCACCTGAGAGCAAACAACCTTTCCCTTCACTGTTTCCTACAGATATGAACTGGCCTGATACTGCAACATGCGGCCGTTAGATCAGTGCAGTTTGAAAAGATCACCGGCTCTCAGGGTTTGTTCCCTTGTGATGTAGCAGTCACAGTTCAGCGCTGCCACTGCCACAGGCTCGGTTTGATCCCCCATCAGGGAACAAAATGTGCTGTAGTGAGAGTTTGTTGAGTCTACTGTTGCCTTTAAAGACTCAGCCAAGTCAACCAAGCTGAGAACAGGGAGTTTTTTTTTTTTTTTTTTTTTTTTTTTCACTTAGAGAGACTGCCAGTTTCGGCTGGGCAAGTCTTCTGCTGAGAGGAACATTTACGCACAATATCCTCTCAGCTAGATGAAGTTTATTTTATCTCGTCTTGTAAGTTATCAGGTCGTCATGATTGGACTGATGAAGGACCAGCCTCTCTGCCTGGTCTGTGGAGGATTCAGCTCCCAGGTCTGTTTCATGGACAAGCTGTGATGATGCTGTCAAACAAGCTGTTTTGTTTACAGACCGAGAACATATCCAGGAAACCAACATTAGAGCCTTACGTCTGAACGCTGAGGGCCTCGGGAACTTTTTTAAGCCTCCAGTGATTGAGGTTTTACTTGCAGAACTAAATCCTTTGCCAAACCAGCCAAAATTTTACTGATTAGCTGGAACTGCATTTGCTGTTGTGCCATATTTCCATCAGGAAGCAGCAGAAAGTATGGCGGCATGTGTAATGTCAGTGACAGCACTACATACTGGAAGGCAGCAGGTTAACAGAGCACTTTCAGTTCTAGGGTCCTGCCTGCTGTTTATGGTTAATAGTTAACAATAATGTAGGTTGCTTTTATTACCACTTTACTATTATTGGCACTTTACAAGAAAAATGTGTTTATTTTATTTTTCATCACCCATGTATCCATGAGTCGAAGCACATGACTGAATGTTTTGTTTGACTTTTGACTACAGCACTGCCTGATTTACTAGTTCAGCAGGCTATTTCATCCACTGAACCAGAGCCTGGCTCGCTAAAGCACATTTAAGTTCTGAGTAAAAAAATAAATAAATAAATCTCCAAAAATATGAAGCTTGGAGCATGCACATTATGCTGACATTATTTTCAGCTGAAGTGCTGTTAGCGGCATCTATAAACTACTACAGCTATTGCTTACTATTTATCATTTCTTTCGTTTATAATGTTTTAATGTGGTAATTGTTTGGTTGCCTAATCAGTTTGGATACCATGTGATAACTAAGTTAACTACTATAAAGTCTATCATAATGGATATTGCTACTATTGGACTAAAGCATAATGCACTACCTTTTACTCCTTCTGTCACCACTGACATGTAAAGTGTTCTGTTTATTTGCAGAAGCTTAAATGTTTAAAATTTGTACTGTCGGAAAATGTATGCTTGATATTAAGTATGGATGGTTATTATTAGCAGTGAGAGCATTAAAAAAAATTTTTTCTTATACAATAGTTTTTACCTTTATTATGGTCTCTTTTAGGTGTTTCTGCTGGGTTGATAATAATACATTTGTACATGTACAAGATAAAACTAGGCAAAATCTATATCTATAAGTATATAATTTTTTCTAAAGCCCATAGCAAATGGGAATTTTCAGAGGCAATTCAAAAAGGCAATGATGCCTTTACTGTGGAGTTTTGGGACTGGTAACTGGGACAAAATCAAAGTATTCAATAGTGGGGTATAAGGAAAAAAACTGTCAAGTGTAATATTATTGGTGTAATTGATTGATTGCTTAAAGATTGTAGCTTTGATGCCAGCCAAAATGTTGAGCCCACTAGCCAGCACAACCCTGTGCTGCTGTGTTAGCTTCTCTGTAATAGATGTCTGAAAAGAAAAAAAGATAATGACCCAAAAACTGGCCATTGGGCATTTTTTCCCTCATTTTTTTTTTTTTTTTTTTTTTTTTTTTGTAATTTTCTAATAATTTTCTTTCTTTCTTTGGTTCAATTTTCAGGTTGTTCTTTCTTTTTTTCCTCATTGCTCACTGTCTTTTTCCTGTCTTGTGTGAACTGCCCTCTGTATCTCATGCCTGTTCTGAGCTCTGAGAAAGTAACAAACAAATATCTTTGGCCTCTAAAATGGATCATTTTGCACATATAGTCCGACGATCATACATCACAAAACAAAAATAAATAAAAAAAAAAAATTAAAAAAAAAAATCCTGATGGGTGATAATTGGAATCCAAGTATACAATTACTAACTCAATGAATTAAGTTAAAGATAGCCTTTATTTTAGCCCGGTAACTTGAAGTACAAAAAAAAAAAATTGGCCATTAGACATTTTTTCCCTCGTTTTTTTTTTTTTTTTTTTTTTTTTTTTTTTTGTAATTTTCTAATAATTTTCTTTCTTTCTTTGGTTCAATTTTCAGGTTGTTCTTTCTTTTTTTCCTCATTGCTCACTGTCTTTTTCCCCATATTTTTGAAGGAAATCAAGCCAATCTGCTCAGGTTTCAAAGGGTTAATCTTAACATGTGACTACCAACCACTAATGTGTGCCTCTATGAAAATATATTGGCTTGTTATGCACACAAGATTTGTTTGCTGTGACAGCTCAATGAGCAAAGCTGACGTTATCAAAGGACAAAATTGATCTGATTTATTTATGGTAAAATTACTGGCTCCTTGTCAGCTACAGAGCAGAAATGATCCAACTGAACTGAGACAGACGAGTTGCAACGTCCAAGGCACTCTTCTCCTCTCTTAAGTAAAAAAATGTCAAAAGCCAGATTTGGCAACACAAGACTCTGCACAGCCACCGTCACCAAGACCCACCAACATGGCTGACAGAGTGTGTTACATCACCTGAAAACCCTCCTCAGCGGCCCAGATTCCTAAAACGCCTCGATGGTCGTAAGTCAATCTGACTCCCCAGCTTCCTCCCTTTCTTCTCACACAGCTGACAAATATCCAGGCAGGCAGACATGCAGGCTGCTGAGAAAAGCTGCATAGTTTAAGAGAGGGGCACCCTGGGAGAAAAGAAAGTAATCTCGCCTGGTTCCCATGGCAAATGTCCAGCTGGAAGCAGGGGCTGATGGGAGAATTCCCATGATTACATCAAGTATGTTTGGGAACAGTAACACTGAAGGTCTTCCTGTTTCCCTCTCCCCTCTGTGGCAGGACTAACATTTAAAATATGCAAAAAGTCAAGGTAGTGTATACCCGTAATCCACAGCCACTCAATAGGGGAGAGTGGGGTAATTTGTGCCAAGGGGCAAGTAGTGCCACCCCTGTTATCTAGAAAACCATAGAAGAAGTTGGTCATGTGACCACATATTTTTGAAGAGGCATCCATTTCACTCATCCTGCAAAGATGGGAGACACATGGCTTGAGAGGTAAGCACATTTAAGTTCAAAAAACCTTTTTTTGCCCTCCAAAGTAAAATTTCTATGATCAAGGTTTTTTGATTGCTGTGTTTGAACAATTATAGAAAACTTTGAAAACAGTTCACACAGGTTTTAGTACTTTAGTAAGCTACACCATGAGTCTATACAGTTAGCATGATGTTAGCTCAAAACAGCTGGGGGATGCATTTTTTTCAAAATGGTGGGTTTGGGGTAATTTGTGCCGAAGGGCCTTGGGGTAAGTTGTGCCAGTGGCACAACTTGTGATTACATACTATATATTACTTTATTGTATTTTATTGTTATTGTACATTGTCTTCTTACCTTTGATCACTAAAACTATTCAGATTCAGATGAAGATGATTTGCAGGTGCTCATTTTGGAAGTTTTATTTTGTTCTGGGTATGTGTTCATGTGGCACTTGGCCTTGTTATAGAAAAGTGACCTGTGATCTTGTTAAAATAAGAAATAAATGTTAAATAAATAATTTTGTATTGAATTTGTTTTGCTTTTATATAGAATTATCATTTTTGAGATTAAAATGATCTGTTTTACTTCAATTATCAATGGCACAATTTACCCCAGTGTATTCTCTCTAATGGCACAATTTACCCCGCACCGGGGGCAAGTTGTGCCACAAAACCACTTTTTTTTCGAAAGCTATATTTCTCAAACAGTTTATATAAGATCCAAAGTGATTGTTCCCAGGGATGCACAACATCCTAAATTATATATGCATATTTTAGTTGGAGGCATTACTGTAATCCCCTCGCTTTAAAGGCACATTAAGTAAAAATTGGCACTACTTACCCCACTCTCCCGTACTGTTCGACCTCTATGTAACAGGTAACACTGCCCAAGATCTGTGACAGCTAAAGCAGCTAGATCGCTTCTTTCTTCAGTCCCGATACCCAGTTTCCTCATGCAATAACAATTATTTGCAAGTTGGGAAAGTATATCAGGTGGTTTCTTCCTGACACAAGGATACAATGTGTAATTTTCCTGCATATGCTGCCTGCTGGATCTACTTTCTAATTTTAAATAGGAAAATGTCAACAGAGAGCGGCTTACATTTCCTCAAAAAATGGGAACCAGGACTTGTTGTTTGTTATGCTGGCATAATCCACTTTGCTTGCGTCCGTTGTGTGTATTTTTGGGACCTGTCATGCCGCACTATGGAAGTGAATGGAGCGATACACACACAGTGTTGGGTATTGACAGCCCAGGGGAGCACAGAGCAGCTAATGAGGAGGTTTCACCACCATGTGGACTCATGTAACACCAAGGTAACACACAACCCAGCTCTTTACCGAGGGTCTCTCTTGTTTTAATACTCTTTGGCATCTTAGGGCATGAAAAGTGTTGTGTGACAAAAACAAGAAGAAGAAGGTGCTGTTTCATTAGAAGTGCCGTAGTGTGGACCTTAGTGGTTGGTCCAGCCGAGCACTCAGACATCAACTTTTAGTGAAGCTATTTAATAATTCTTTACCAGCCTTAAGATCTGCCTTATCAGTGTTTACACCTGATTATGCACTAAGGAAGCCTGAGTGGTCAAAATGTGTGAACTGCCCTCTGTATCTCATGCCTGTTCTGAGCTCTGAGAAAGTAACAAACAAATATCTTTGGCCTCTAAAATGGATCATTTTGCACATATAGTCCGATGATCATACATCACAAAACAAAAATAAATTTAAAAAAATATTTTAAAAAAAATCCCGATGGGTGATAATTGGAATCCAAGTATACAATTACTCATTCAATGAATTACATTTGATTTTTCTTTATTTTAGCCCGGTGCAGTTCAGCTGTCACATACCTTTGACTGAGAAATGTAACTGTAATCAATTTCCTTCAGTAGACTGAGAAATCAAAACAACTCCTGTGTGGTCTGTGGTATACTCTCCATTGACATGAAACCTGTAAATATTACAGAATTAACCATAAGTCTAATTTTCATCTGAGGTCCCAGGCCAGAGGTAAAATAGGCAACATAAAATCAAGAAAGAAGTTAACACATGATCACACCAGCCAGGGCTACTGTTATTAATGCTGAGTATTTTTTATTTCAAATGTACCAACAATTAGAAAAATTAAAAAAAAAAAAAAAAAAAAAAAAAAAAAAAACATTAGTTATACAATGCATTCCATGAAAAACATGTAGGATCAAAAGGTTTACTATTGATTGCTACTGATTGCTGCTGTTGTCTTAAACCTCAGCAATATAGATGGTTATATGTTGAAGAAGTAAAAATCTATAAAAAGTAATCATGGATATGCTAGAGTTGATACATGCAGCTCCTCTATGAAATGTCCCTCTGATTTTGGTTTGGCACAATCTGATCTACCACACCTTTTATTAGTTAGCGAGTCAAAAGAACCCCAGGAACTGAAAATCAACATACATCATAGCTGAGGATCTCATCGTTTAGTTTGCACACAAAGGCAAGGGAGCAGAGAAATTAGTGAAACCCAGTTGATGGTCTTATAAACTGTTTGCAGGGGCTGTTTGTTGGCTCCGGTCACCCTGAGCTCTGATAATAAGTCACATCACAGGTCGATCATAATGTAGCAATGCCGACGAGAGGATAACCTAAAAATATACAAACTGCCCCTTTATCCCCCCCCCCCCCCCCCCCCCCCCCCCAAAAAAAAAAAACAGCTGCCCTGTCACCGAAATCTTAAACATCCTCCTTCTAAAAGCATTTCACTCCAATGTGATGTGAATATGTGGTGGAACTATTTAAACATTACAATCAAAAGATAACAGGATGCCCCACTGCTTCCAAGTGTTTAACAAAAACTTAACTTTAGTAGTGCGTCATAAAGAATATAACCAGCAGAAAGTTTGTCACCACAGCTCCAGTGGTCAGTTTACTGCTGCACCTCCTCCAAACTGCCGGATGGAGCCGTTCATTTGACTGACACACATTTTAGTTCTCTTTCAAGCACTTTATTCCCATCTAATAAGACAAATTTTTCATTTAAGGCAAAATTCACACTGTTCAATTTATCAAAGGCAGAGTGAAAAAGGATATATACAGCTTCAACCAAGACACCAGGATTTCCAGTTAGCAAAAATATTTCATGATTATTACGGCATATGAGTTAATTTAACAGAATTTGTTAACAGAGGTGGCTGGGGCTGATTCTGGTTTTTGTTCCCAGTGCTGCACTCTGTTTCCAAACTTGAATAGCTGTAATATGAGCGAGTGATGCTGCGTTACATTTCTCAGATGGTGGAGTTTGAAATCCATTTTCTCTGGAGGTGATGATGTGGAAGCATTAACAGATACACACATACTCTCTCTCTCTCTCTCTCTCTCTCTCTCTCACACACACACCTCAGAGCCCTGTATTCCTTCACCATGTCTGCACTTGTTTCTCAGAGACGAAGCGCCCGTGAGGCTCGGAGGCTCCCAGCGGCAGCAGGGCCAGGTAGACTGGAGTCTCGGCGCCCTCGTCTGGTGACTTGGGGGCTTTGGGCCCGGCCATGTCTGTGCGCACCCAGCCTGGGCAGCAGGCATTCAGCAGTATCTACAACAAAATATCATGTCAGTGGCAAGGCTTGCCAGGGAACAAAAATGAACACTATTATTTAGGGAGTGCATGATATAAATTCACTGTATTCCAGCTGACAGTAGAGGACACCATTTATCATTATTCCCAGCTCACTCTCTACACGCTGAATAAGAGCGTAAGATAAATGTCTAAAAATACAAACTGATAAGAGTATATTGTCCAGCTGACAGCTAGGAAACATTTCCTCCAGAGTTCTGGTTTGATATTTTATGTAAAGCTGCTGTATTTCAGTAGTTACCTGGTCACCCGGTCTCTCCTTAGACAGACGACGAGCCAGGATCATGGACAGGGTCTAAACACACACACACACACACACATACACACAGGTCAATACAGAGAGGCCTCAGCAAACTGATTTGTTATGCATTAGTCTGTGTTTTACAAGCTGGAACCTGTTTCCTGAGTCTTTGCTGCCGACTGACTGCTTCCTCTTACCGTTAATCCCGTCTTGGACACTCCGTATGCTGTATCAGGCCAGCCCCCCTGCTTGTGCTCGCCCCTCTTGGCCTCGTCGATAAACCGCTGCATCAGCCCGTTCAGCTCCTCCACCGACAGGTCCTCGCTACGGAAACGCTCCTGCAGGGCGGGGCTACACTGGTTGAGGGCGCGGAGGCCTACAAAGCTGGAGACGTTCACCACGCGACCTACACACACACACACACACACAAAGTAAATTGATATTGGTGAATACACAGGCATGAGCAGGCGGCAGTGTCTAACCTTCCTGAGACTGAACTGTACCTCCAGGTTTGATGATGGGCAGGAAGTGAGTCAACATGTCTCGGTTGGCAAAGTAGTTTGTCTTGAGAGTCACCTCAGCCTGGGTGCCAAATGGAGTGGTGTCGGCCACTGAAAGAGAGTGAGTGTGAGAGAGAGAGAGAGAGAGAGAGAGGAGCAGATGAAAGCAGCCCAGATTTTTTTTTTTTTTTTTTTTTTTTTTGCACATTGCTTTTTGCACACTGGGTTGTACTTAGATCTTATTCTGTTGTACTCAGATCTTATTCTTTATTTTTTTTTATCTTTTTTTTATTTTATTTAATCTGTAATCTGTGGATACTGCTGAAAAACTGCGAATTTCCTGCGGGATGAATAAAGTATCTATCTATCTATCTATCTATGTATGAACTCAAACATGCAGTGTGCTGCTACACCTGCCTGCCACTACTGCTAGACAGGTTACCATCACCTGAGGAATATATCAAGAATTAAAGGACTTAAGCCGTAGCATTTTTGGATTTGGAAAAACGTGTCCATTCATTTCTCTTCAGTCAATTTGACTACTGTGGCAGTATCTCTCTCTAAAAAAAAAAAAAAAAAAATCAATCAGACAGCTGCAGATGATTCAGAACACTGCTACTTGAGTCCTTACTTAAACCAAAAAAGCGGATCACATTTCAGTTTTTATGCACCACATATCTGACACCTGCAGACAGCTGCAGGTTTGCTGAAACTTTAAATAAAGGCCTGAAGAAGTTCGCCACTGCCTATTATTAAATCAAAACTGAAGCTTATGAATATTATCTTACACTGCACTGTAACTTTTACTCTCCTGTTTTATTCTCCTGTCTTATTTTTTGTAACTAAATCTTCTTAATTGTACTATAATGTCTTATCATTGCCTAATGTTGGCTTTACGTTTTATGTAAAGCACACTGCATGGCCTTGTTATTGAAATGTGCCATACAAATGAACTTGCTTCGCCTTATTACGACTAACACTAAGCGCACCTTTAAATGCTATCCCAGCGTTGTTGACGAGGACGTCCACTCCTCCATACTTGTCTTTGAAGTAAGCAGCTGCGGTGGTGATGCTGTTCAGGTCATTGATGTCCAGCTGGTGGAACATGGGCTTGAGTCCCTCGGACACCAGAGACTCCACGGCTTCCTGTCCGCGACCGCTGGAAAGACAACGACCACCTCTAGTCTGTATCATGACACTTTGATACCTGGACCTTCAGTCGATTATTTTTCACCAATTAGCCTAAAAAGAGTGCGCTTGTTCACTGAGGGCAAGATGTCTGTGTTTATATCAGTGAGGCGGTGGATGTACAGTACATTATGAGAATTGCAATCCAACAAATGACAGTTCATCAAGCTTGCAGTCAGACGGTTTGCAGTTAAATCTCCTTTGTTCACTAGCTGGTTATGTTGCATTGTCATACAAAACTCTGTTTGACATTTTCAAGCAATCAGTCATTTGGTATTTTGGTGTAAAAGTAAGTTTGAATCTGCAGAGTCAAATAAAACGGGCATAATTTGCCTGTGGGCTTTCACGAACTAAGTTATGAAACTTGCTTCCATGTCCATTTATGAGAGGCTGAGAGATATGTGGTAATGAATAATACCTTTGCGGTCTACAGGGAATAGTTTATTTTACCTGAAATGTTGCAGTCACACATCCAGGAGGTAATGAGTTACTATTTTCTGCCTACCTGTCTCTGGCGGTGAGGTAAACATCTCCTTGGAACTGCTTGCACATCGCTCTGACTATGGCCAGGCCAATGCCCTTGTTACTGCCTGTTACTACGGCAACCCTGGGAGACATGGCTGTGGAGAGACACACATCGATATGTAAACAAACACATTAATACTCATAATCAGCTCAACCCACATGTTAAACACACACTTTCACACTGGCAGTCACAGCCAGCCACCCTGTCCTCTGTACCCACAGGGAGTTAATTAATACCCTGGTAGGAGAGTTCATTCAATAAAATCATAAACTGCTGAGTCATGGTGACATAGAGAGAGAGAGAGAGACAAAGAGAGAATGCCAGTACCAATCCAGATGGTAATGATTTTATCTGGAAAAAAAGTTTCATCAACAGAGCTGTGGTTGCTCCAGTATTTTCAACCATATGTATGAATTTCCCAGTCAAATTAAAAGCAAATTTACCCAAGTCTGTGTGTTTATTTAAGCATTATTACATTACAAAATAGTACCAGTAGGTTTTGCTTTCAGCTCTTCCTTTTTCCCTCTTCCTCTGCTTCTCACCATGACTCAGACACTTGACAAGTTTGAATGAACTCTGTCCCACATGGTGATGGGCAGGGCCGGAGATGAAGCATGATACGGCAGAAACTGAAGAGCCAGAAACACTCAAACAGTGACATCAGGAAAATGAGGTGTGATGAAGCCTTTTCCAAGTGCCCATCTGATATAGACCTATGTATGCATGCACAATAATATACAATACAGCTTTACAATTAGGCCACTTGAAGAAACGTGGCCTAGTACAGCATCTGCATATTGCAAAAACATATAAAGTAAGAAACCAAGCGATAATAGCTCATAGACTGATTACTTTTAATCAATGCTAAAAGTAAAGGAGTTATCAGTCAATTAATGGAGATTGCAAAGACTGAAGTCTCTCTCTCTCTCACTCTTTCTCTCTCTCTCTCTTTGTAAACCAAACACAGTGACCTGATGGGCTGATATCAGGGCTTCAGTTACATAACGCTGACTGGCTGCTTTTAGCATATGCAGTTAGTAGGCCAACTCACTCTCAACTTTAACTAAATATTCACACTTTCATATCACCACAAACTATGCAGCAGCTAACTAACAAGTGAAATCAGTCTGCTTACCTGGGATCGGTGTGCTGGGAGCTCGGTGAGTGTGCAGGAGGTGAGCAGAGAGCAGAGCGGGACGCAGCTCGGAGAAAAGCCAGCGAAGGAATGGGGAATGGGACGCTGCTGGTAGCTGTGCGCAGCATCGGCGCGCATACCCGGAAAAACAAACGAACCACGTGGTGGAGACCCGCCGTGCGGGATCAGGATCAGGATCAGATACGATGTGTGGACTGTATTTGTAGTTCGTGTGTGACTTAACTGAGTCATGATTTAGGCACGTTGTTCGGTGGGATTTTTGACGTGATATGTGACGTTAAGTGTTAACCAGAGCGGGTAAGTCCCTCATGTCACAGTAAGTAGGGGAGACTGGGGCTGGTTGTCACTCTAAGTGAGATGCTATATCATGTTTGCCAAAATCTCCTTATTAGTGTATTAAACGTGTAGTATGTATAGACAATAAATTAAATATATGGTATCATATGGTTCAGTCCTCAGCAGTATAGATGAATCCTGTCAGGTGATCATTTCTCAGGCTTTTGAAACATTTTGGGTCTACTGCCTGGACAGAGCACTGCACAGCCTTGAAGCTGTAGGTGTATGGCAGCACAGTCACACATGCTGCTGCACATAAAGTTGTGATGAGATCCTAAAGTGACATCTCTCTCTGATGTGGATGTCAAAGCAATGTCAGCTGCCACACTCTGACATATACTGGGGAGTTTTTACTCCTCAAAAATACCCTCATTCTATGATCTGAATCATATTCTCCTTCTTCTTCCTTTCAGGTTTTCACTCAGCCTTCTGTATTGCTCATGGTTAATAAAATATGAATGTATTGGATCTTTGAGATGAGTAAATATTCTTATATTGTAGGCTTAGCTTAGCATCATTGAGATAATATGTGTTCTGGCAAACTGATTATCCTACCTTGTTCTTGCTCTCTCTCATATACCCTTACTCTAACTGATATCCCTAGAAATCATGCAAATGTAAACTTAATTTATCCACGACTTCAACTTCTTTTTGACATCCACTTAGTAGGCAGCTTGGATTATTTGCAAGCTCATATGTAAGTCTTAAATACACAGATAGATAATTCATTAACAAGTTTGATATTCATCTATAGGCAGAACGTCATGGGGGGATGTGGCCGTCGAGTCGGACGAGCTGCAAGGAAGAGGAGGCAGAAACTATTAAACCCTGCTCAGTCAGGTAAATAAACTCCTCTGCTCCTGTTTCTTCTCTTGCTGTAAGCCCTTGAGGACAGACTTGTCAGGCCACCGGTCTCTCTCTTCGTCTGTGTGTCTGTCTCTTTGTCCAGTCTCCCTCTGTCATCAGCCGCTGTATGTGCGTCTGATGAAGTTCCTTCACCAGCGAGGATTCACCTCCACCCTGCTGCAGCCAAACCACTTCACAGGTAGGGCTTAGGAATCCTGATGGGGGTGTGTGTGTGTGTGTGTGTGTGTGTGTGTCCTCCCTGTATCTGACTTGTTTCTCTTTTCAGACACAGGCAGAGGTCTACAAGTCAAGAGGACAGTAAAGGTAAGCCAAGTGAACCCACAGGGCAGTGATGACTTCAGATGGCTAATGTCTGCAAGCATAGAAAATGATAGTGAATTATATGCTATGTCATCAGTTACTCAGTGAGTGTGATTATTTAAAGGTGCAGTATGCAAAATTCCTATTGAAGTGAGGACCTTTTAGACTTAACTGACAAAAAAAAAAAAAAAAAACATGCAGTAGGCACATAATTTGATGGTTTAGCCTGCATGGTTCTCATCATCATACTGGCTCACTGATAGATCATGTGCATATTCCTCTTTTTTTTTTTTGTTGTTGAGCAGATGGCCCCGTTTTCAGGGGACTGTCCACCGATTTGATGCAATTTGATGCTTTTATAGCTCAAGACCACAAGAACGCTGTCCTGCTTACAGTACATCGTTGAAATCTCTGCCTCTGTTTATCCATTAGCCAGACGAGTTGTTGATCTCCCTGCCGGAGTCCTGCCTCCTCACAACCACGACTGTTCTGGACAGCTACCTGGGACCCTACATCAAGAGGTGAGGATACACACTCAGATGCTGTTGCTCCAGGCTGCAGTTGGACAGTCCTTGTCAACTGGTAAAGTCAGAAAAATGTCATGTAAATGTTTGCCAGCATCTCAAACCAGGCTAGAGCTGTCCAAATAAACTGAGGGACACCATATCAAATAATATTCACATCACTACTGCTTGTTTACTTATAGAGTGGGTCACTGTTCCAATCATTTACACACAATGTCATTGAAAAGGAAACTTATATGGATATTGTTTATCGATGATTCATTACAACTAGTAAACTTAAGTGCACCACCATTCCCTGTACAGCACGTCAGCCAATAATCTGTGACTTTGCTTGTCTTTCTACAGGTGGAAGCCCCGCCTCTCCCCCCTATTGGCTCTCTGTGTCTTCCTGGTGTGCGAGCGACACAGCGGCGAGGCTTCTGATTGGTTCCCTTACATCGAGGCACTGCCCACCACTTACACCTGCCCTGCTTATTTCCCTGATGAGGTCATGGCTGTTCTGCCAATCGGTGTGCAGAGGCGGGCCTTAGAGCAGAGGGAGGCGGTGCTAGAGCTGCACGCGTCCAATCAGGACTTCTTCAGGTGAGTCTGAAAGACAGAACAGGAAAAGCCATTAGTTTAAATTGTCCAAGTGTGAGCTACAATAAATTAATCAAATTCAAATTCAACAAATACCTTGAAATAATTTACTGAAGTAATTTAGTCTTTCAGTTTCAAATCTGTGATTGATTGACTGTAATCTCCCGTGATACAGATCCCTGCAGCCAATCCTGAGCCAGCCTGTGGAGGAGGTCTTGACCTATGAGGCTTTAAGGTGTTTCCCTGGCACACACACACATTGACACAGTTTGTGGGGCAGCATGGCTCACGAGGTTGAGTGGTTGTCTGGTCACCAGGAGGCTCCTTGTCTGATTCCCGGCTTGTCCAGAGAGCGTGTGGAAATGTCCTTGAGCAAGACACTGAACCCATAACCGCTCCTGATGGGCAGCTTGGCCCGCTGCAGGCAGCCTCTGTTGTGTATGAATGTGCATGTTAATGTGGGAATGTGAAGCAGACATTGTGTTTTAGAAGACTGTTTTGTCACTCAGGTTGATGAAGTTGCTGCATCCCACCTGCTTGTGCCTCTCTCCTCCAGGTGGGCGTGGTGTAGCGTCAACACGCGCTCTGTCTTCATGTCCCGCCCATCCAGCCACTTCCTGTCTGGACAGGATGTTTGTGCTCTCGCTCCCTTCCTGGACCTGCTCAACCACCGGCCTGACATCAAGGTTGACCTCATTGTAAACACACATACACACATACACACATGTACAAGCATCATCATGTGTGTATCTAATTAATACGTGTAATTCGTATACATTATTATGCGTATGTATATTGTGAATAGGTGGCTCCTATACACACCCTTTTGTTTCCCAGGACTGTTCACTATAAATGGCTCTAAAAGGTTCTATCAGTAATTTTCAATTTTAAGCTTCATTTGATGCCATTTGGGATTTTGTAAATAGTATAGTATCATGATATGGCGTAATTGTTGTCTTTTACTGGTTCTAAACACTGCTTCACAGTAAAAGGATAAAGTTTTTTGAACTTATCAGATCGTTCTAACTGTTCCAATATTTTTCTCTACCGGCTTGGTTATCATATCTACATTAATCATGATTGTTTATCAAAAATCTCCTGTGTGTAAATATCTTCTGAGAGCACCAATAGTCATCCCTACAACATCTTCACAATAATATTATTGTTTTACATCAGAGATACTGTGATATTTGATTTGATTTTGTCTGTATCACTTATCCCTGCTAGTATGTCAATTATAATGAGGATCCTCCATTGACTGCTACATTCATTCTCCAGCCACTAATTCTGACTCCTCCACTACACGCATAAACTTAACACATATCCTAAACTAACCCTAAACCCACTCTAATCTTAACTCCTAAGACGTAGAAATGTAAATATTTTGTGAATTTGGCTCCAGGTATCAGCCAGTTTCAACGATGTCAGTGGATGCTATGAGATCAGGACGATTTCAGGGATACAGCGCTTCCAGCAGGCCTTTATTAACTACGGTTCCCATGACAACCAGCGCCTGTTGTTGGAGTATGGCTTTGTTGCCCCTGGCAACCCCCACAGTGTTGTCTATGTGGACACAGGTGAGCCACAGTCAGAAAGAAGAAAACATAGTGTGTATATTTTGCCACAGTCAGTCTTCAGTTCTCTGTCAATGAAGCTGCTCCAAAAATGTCATCTGAGGACAATACACATAAACATATATAGTCTGTTATTAACAGCATGCTTTTGTTTTTCACATGCAAACAAGACTTTCTTACAAGTTCATGACGCTGTAACACTAAACAGTGAAATCATAAAAAAAAACATACTTGTGTGTGAAACCAGCTTCTCTTAAATGTGGTATGTTTTAAAATTACATAGCCCAGTTTTTAGCATCCATTATATTTTATTTATTTTTATTAAATGATCAATAGATGTGAGAGATTGGATATCACATAGTTATTAATATACAGAGCTATGCTGTGCTGGAAGCTGTTTTTAGTTGCTGTTAAAGTCTGTACCTCATCCTCCCAGGTCTGCTCTGTGAGGTTATGCGAGGTGACAGGAGTTTGGAGCAGAAGATCAAGTTTCTGAAAGAGAACAACTTCCTGCAGTAAGACTCCCATCTGCCCACTTTCTAAAGGAAACAGTAGAGCTAAAGCAAAGAATGCGATAACTCTTCAGTGAGCACATACATTAGGAACAAACAGAAGGCTACTGGAAATCATTCAGAGGCCCATATAACATGAAAAGATATCAAATACTTTGTGTATCTGAAATTCATTTACATAGCTGAATTATACTTGTTCTCACATGTAATGAACACAATGTGACATGCCGTTAACTGCATTTATTATCATATTATTAACAATCTTGTGTATCATCTATTTGTATATTATTCTATTATTTACACTTCTGTATATCGAAATTGTATTGTTTTTGTGTGTAGTTTTTGCTTTACCATGTTTATAAGTTTATGTGTGTGAAGTGTTTAGAATGTTACAGAAAAACCAAGCAGGATATTAAACCACAGTGAGTAATCAGAGGTTTACAAGCAATGGATAATTATTTTTTATATGTGAAATGGGAATAAGTTCAAAATTTGATGCATCAGCTGGCTCTGACTCTCTCTCTCTCACTCTGTCAGTAATCTGACTGTATCCAGTGAAGGTCCCAGCTGGAGGCTGATGACGGCTCTCAGAGTTTTGGCGCTGCCACAGACCTTGTAGTAAGACTCAACATTAACACACACACACACACACACACAGTCACACTTCACTGTGCAGTCAAGAGAAGATCTGCTTGTTTATTCTGCTCTATAATCTATATTTGTAACTCTGTGCTCTGGAATATTTAATTCATCTGCATGCATTATCTGTGGATCTGTCTAGATCAGCGGTAGATATGGATATAAACAAATGAATAATGTTATTTGTATTTGCACAGTCCTCAGTGGAAGGCGGTGCTGCTCGGCCAGGTGGTGTGTGAAGAGAGAGAGAGGCAAAGTGTCCAGGCAGCTTGGACACTCTGTCACACACTACTACAGGACACACACACAGCACTGGATAAGGTGGGTTTATTTGTACATACACCCCCCTATCTGTCCCTTCTGAAATATCTTCAAAAGAGCAAACTGTTTTCCAGACAGTAAAACACTAACCTTTGTTGGATTTTAAAATGCCTGATGAATGTGTGTGTGTGTGTGTGTGTGTGTGTGTGTGTGTGTGTGTAGATATCCCAACTCCTTCAACAGTGTGACGAGCCAATCCGAGAACAGCTGAATGTGGTCAAGTCACTGCGACAGGAGGAGAGGTGCATCCTGGGAGGCTGTCTGGAGGTGCTGCAAGGCATGCGAGGACAGCCGGAGCACCTGTTGTCATGCCAACCTGACGACAGTGCCGTCAGCTGACACCTGATTGGTGCTCCGGCCCTTCCGTCAGTCACATTGTCTTCGGTGTCCGTCACAGCTGGCACGTCGGACACAGCTGAGTGGATTTTGGCTAAACCAGGGGAGGGTCCGCCTCAAGCAGGGAGCTAAAGTTCCACGTCAAACTGAGGAAAAAGCACAACAGACATTTATAGACTGTGTGCTTTTTATCCCCTGACTACCTGGTCTGTAATGAAGTGTCGTTTTTAATCACCATTATCAACAGTCAGCGAAACACATTCACTTGTTTATTGCAGATGGTTTGGTACCACGCACACAGCACTATATAGAAACAGGAGCTTTAGATGTCTGGCATACTCAGTTCTCAGTGTTAAAAGGCGAGTAAGGCTGTTCTGTTCCGTTGTCTCAACACAGCCCACGTGCACATCATCTCTCCCCAACGTCATCGATTCATGAGCAATCCAGTCCCACCAGTCAATATGTGAGCTACATCATCTGAGACCGCTGTGAGCCCCATGACTCATCTCGCCGCTCATGTACAACAAACTCAGTGACGGTGATTTCAGTGCACAACGTGAATACTGTTTATTTGTTTGGCTTTTTAAAAAAAAAAAAAAAAAAAAAAATCCGTAATGTAAAATGACAAAAATGACCAAAACTAGACATGTGGTTAGATGTGGTTTCCAGTCTTTTCCCACAACACATTAGTAGATCGTGGGCTCTGTTGCCTGATATGCCAGTGGGATGTGGGTAGCGCAGTCAGAGCTGAACAACAGCCTTTCTCTTCTGACGACGCTGGACCATTTCCATGGCAACCGTGCCTTCGTAGAGAGGGACCGCCTCCTCGGGCTGTGGTCTGGAGAGAAAGATGAGGGAGATCAATCATCCTTCCGCCTGGGGCCATACAGAGACACTAACGTCTGGGTTTAAACGCACAGCCGCACCCTCCAGTGTCACTACGGAGAGATGTGCAGCTTTCTGAACATCAGCTGGCTCACAATCACGTTACTTAAGAAGATACGTTATTTGTAAGATTCATTTCCACTGATAATTTATAGCAAAAAGCCCAGCCTTAATATACTGCTAAGTAAAAGTACCGAGAAGTAGCCATTGGAAAATACTGAACACCAATACCCAGAAATCCTGTAAAGTAATGTCAGTAAACCGCTCACACACACACTCATGTTTATCAAGCTGGCTGCTCTGTGATCACTTTACACCAAAGAAACAGGAGACGTAAAAGATCTAACTTTGATGAGTCCAGATTTTTCTTTTTTTTTTTTTAACAAGCATTTGCTCACTACTGTTGAGCAGGCCGTTTGTGTTGCTAAGTTTTGATTCATCACTTCCTGTGGGGAGGAGACGTGTATACACAACAGCGAACTGCATGCAAACAAACGGGATGAACCTTCAAGGTCTCCATCAGGCAGGAAGGGACATGTCAATAAGACGGGTGTTTTCTTACATAAAGATCTTCCCTAGAACAGCTTGAACATTTTTTTTTTTTTTTTGGTTTCGACGAGGAGGTTTTTCTTTGTGTTACCTGAGCACTCCAGCCGACATCTTCTCCACAATGTCCTTCAGAATATCTGACACAGTGCTGTTAAGACTCGCACAGATTTTAAACAACACATGCTCATGTGCCTTATGCTGTGTGTGTATGCAGAATGTATGGAGCACCATCTCTGAAAATTGCTGAGTGCTGGCAATTATTGTTTGAAAATGCGTGAAAGCTGTAAAAGTAAAAATGTATATATAAGCTTGAAAATGTGTAAAAAAGCAGTAGTAGTGATACAGGGGGTTGACGTACCTGAAGAAGTACTAAATGCAGCAGTGGTTGAGGGGGTTAAAGTACAACTGAATTGAAATGATAGAATGCTTGAAAGAGTGTAAATTGTATTTTGAAGACAACTGGAAAAAAAAAAATGCAGATTTTTTTAAAAAGTCAATTTGGGCAAGAGGAAACTGTATTGTAAAAATGTTTATACGGAGTAATCCAGAAGACAAGTAAGTAGGAGTAATGAGAGTTGAAAACAAACCCACAGTTGAATGAAGAAAGAAGGAGAGAGTTCAAAAGACCCAAGTTTGAGTCTGAGAAGAACAAAGTGAGCAACTCAGACTATGCAATTAATTTTGATTAATTCCAGCTGGAAATAAGTTGCATGGATTAAATCAACTGGACAGAAAAGGGAAGCACGAGTGGTTGTTTCTGTGTGTGTGTGACTGAGTGTGTGTTTGATAGAGACAGCGTGTACAGGATACGGAGGTATCGTCCTTGCTGAGCAGATGAAGCTGTCCAAATATCCGCGTTGAGGAAAGAGACAGAGGCCGACTTCAAGTAGAGTAATCTGCTGTCCGGAGGATCCAACTATAAACACAAAGAGAGTTTAAAGTCTCGTTAATGAGACACGGATGATACGTGTATTTAAAGCTTGTTGCAGCAGCTACATGGTTTTGTTTGCTTTGTACTGCACAGCTGTGATATACCTGCAGGTCTTGGTGGGATGTGACCCAGTGCCCACCCACTCCCAGCACGCTGATGATGTCATGTTTGTGTGGGAGGAGCTTCATCTCCTCTGGCTCTTCTTCGTGCAGACAAACTGAGAAAACACACACACACAGTTAAAATGGTCTGATCACTTATGAATCACAGTGTACACAAACTAAACGGGAGGAATACACAACTGATGCCTACAAATGGTTTTGTTTACATTGTGTTTATTGCTTTGATTTGCCACTGATTTTTCTACCGTTTTCAAAATGTTGTGTAGTAATATTCTCGATGCCGGCTGACGAATATGAGCTTCCACACATAGCTTAGCACCCACACACTTGGTTGTAATTTGGTCTCAATCCCTTTTTTTCATGTCTTCATTTTGTCTCGCCTGTTACTGGATGCCGACTCAACTTTCCCACACACCCAATCATTTTCAACGCTGTTTTTCTCTCGCCAGCACTGCCAACAATTCAACTGATCACTGTTAGGATCCTCAGACTCCTCTGTATCCATTTGTTAAAATCCCGTGCATTCATTTGTTGGATGCTTTGCACAGATATGCAGCAGTTCACTTCCTGTGCAGCTCCAGCACTTGGATACAGAATTCCCGCAAATGCTGGGTTTTATGATTTCTACACACTTGCAAGTTTTTGAATGTGGATGTTTAAGTTTCTTGTGAGGATTTCTTTGTCATTCAGTCAGACTGACTAAATGACAGACAGACACACAGACAGGTGTTTACCTCCGGAGTCTATGACGATATCCACTCCTAATCCTCCTGTCTCCTCCGAAACAACCGACAGCAGGTCTGAGGAGCTGTCATACACTGGAATCACCCTGACTTCAAGCATAAAGGCACACAGACATTATGTTAGCGTTTGTTTTGGTAGGGACATCATTAAAAATCCTGAAAATCTGCCATCTGTTTTTACACTGTTTCAATCAAGGTTATTTTGCATTTCAATTCCTACACCCAACATCTTGTTGCGGGCTGAAGCAAGGAAGCAAGAATGAAAGTTAGAGTGGAAGATCTCACCTACTAGAGGATCCTGAACCCCTGAGGATAACAGAGGAAAGGGAAAAAAGTAAGGAAAGAGTGGGAAAACAGAAGAGAGAAGGGAGAGGGGGGGATTAAAGTATGAAAATAGTACGAAAGGGGAGCAGAGTTGTGCTGTGTTCCAGAAATACTGTGTGTGGTTTAATACACACTGCATTTGCTGACTGTTCATGACGAAATCCATGGAAACTGGTTACAGATTTAGATCACTGATGCTGTCGAGCCGTATCAACAATATCTGACATTACTGTGTCAGGTTGGACTGACCTACACTGGGCCTCAGCTGCTCCAGGAATGAGGTTTGTTGCGGTGTGTGTGACGTGGTAAGGACCTTCACTCCGTGGTAACAAGCTAGCTGGATGCACATCAGGCCAAACGACTAGAGGAGAGGTAGAGGAGAAGGAGTATTGGACAACTGGGTTCAATATGCACACACACACACACACACACACACACACACAAACACAATGATCATCTTGGCATGTTTACGTACGCTGGCTCCATCCAGGACCAGGAGTGTGTGACCAGCTGCCATGCGTGCATGCGTGTGCAATGCGGTGTAAGCACACACACCGTCTCGTAATGCTCCTGCCGCACACACCCAGCTCAGCTTCTCTGGTTTGTGAACTGGAGGACATGCACACACACAAACACAGATCGATGAGAGCAGTTTTCCTCCTACTCCATGGGCCTTTGCCTCTTGATTAAAGCACTGGTTGTCTGCTTTGTTCTAGCTTTGAGAGAGACTGACATAAAGATAGATAATAGGAATGACATGTAAAATCTGTTTTCTGGTAGAAATCCCCTTTAAACTGCTAATAAGTGGATTTTCTCACATTTTCTCTCTATCCTTCTCATCTTCAGCTTCAAAACAGAGTCAGCTATTGCCTAACCTCTTCAACTCCTCTCCATCGGACCCACTGTCGTTCAGAGGCTGTACTGGGATCTGTTTTAAAGCCACAGTGAGGATACTGGCATCATATGAAACTAGGCAACCTAAGGAATCCATTAGAACGTTATAGCTGTCAGTCAGCAGCTAAATTTTGGAGAGTGAAAAATTGGCATGGTCATTTTTCAAAGTGTTCCCTTGACCTCTGACCTCAAGATATGAGGTCAGAGGAAAATGGGTTCTATGGGCACCCACGGGTCTCCCAGTTGCAAACATGCCCACCTTCTGCTGATCCCATGCAGTTTTTGCGCAATATCCAGAACAGAATGCGCACCAATCTGATCACCAAAAAAATGCAATTCTTACAGAAATCTCAAAATGCCAAAACTTTTTGATACCAAATCAAAGCATGCATTTCCCAACAGTGTTCCTCAGGGTCTTAATGTCCAAATGTGGTATTTCAGAGGGATTTTTGACCATGTTTATCAATTCTCGTGGGGCCAAAACTGGTCAAATTTTGCACTGCACCTGCATGACAAAACCACAAACTGCTGCAACAACTTATGACACACACATACACACTAGAAAATTTCAAAATATGAATAGGCCAAAATATGAAGGGGCACTTTAAACAGAAAATAAAAATGTTTATTACAGATGTATGACTAGAAAACTTATATGTCAAAATTTATTTAAGGGTCCCAGCTTTCTGATGATGAATACCAACTTCTATGACTTCTATAACTTCATGACCTTTTAATTCCCCCTGAAGATCCCCTGCCCCTGCCTCACTAAAATGGGTTTAAAAAATGATGGTGGAGTGGAGGAGGCCAGAGGTTAACAACATGGGCAGTGTTTGCACTAAAGGCATGTTCACACTCTTCTGTTTTTTTTTTTTTCCTTTCCAACTGGCAGCATCTTTTCTTCCATTACATAAATAAAGAGCAGAGCCAAGGCCGCAGAGCAGAACAGTTAAAAAGTAATCAACTTTTTGGAGGAGAGTGCATAATGTTGACTGCTTGTTTTTTCTGGACTGACTCTTGAAAACAAATAAGCAACCAGGGTTAGACAGCGTGTGGGCAGCTGCCAGCCTGGAAGAGTCTTTAACCTCTTCACCCACTCAACTGGTGAAACCCTCCCACTGGTGCTGCTGTGTGTGTTACCTAGATGGTGTTCATCTACGTCAATGGTGTCACAGAGGCCAGAGCTGGGAGAGTCCAGCGGCAAAATACCTGGAAAGACAAAGTGGGCATATAGTCCAGTCATTTTATGAAAAAACCTAGGACAAATTGCAAGAGAAGCAAACTCAACTGATTTTGTATCCTCAGTTTGTCCTGAGTGAGGGAAAAAAAAGTCCCAAGAAATCCCATTGGTTACTATGTATATAGTAACCTTTTACTATATATAGTATAGTATAGTATAGTAACCTTTTACTATATACATAGTAACCTCAAGGTTACTATGTATATAGTAACCTTTTAATTCACTGTTTAAATGTCTGTTCTGGCATTTATTTCTTATATTCCTTATTAGCGCATATCAAATCAGAAAATGTGTGATATGCATGTGTAAACAGAATAATTCAAAGAACTTGTAATTGACTTTTTTTCTTGTCTTTGTGTGTGTAATCATCTTGTGAATTTTTATAGTGATATCTGAAAGTAAAATTTTGAACCCCTTTCCCGTGTGTTAAAAACAGTGTTTTTTGGTAATATGTGGCCATAAATAGGTGATTTTCAAAACTTTCCACCAGTGGGATTTCTTGGGACTTTTTTTTCCCTCACTCAGGACAAACTGAGGATACAAAATCAGTTGAGTTTGCTTCTCTTGCAATTTGTCCTAGGTTGACCCCAATTTTGGCCAAAAATTACTGGACTAATAACATCAGAGACTTAGGTTGTACTGTTAAGACTGAATGAGTGAGTTGCTAAACACAGATGCTCACTAACTCTTCCCTGGGTAAATAAAGGTTAACAAAAGTACATCTCCTACCTACAACCTCATCGTCAGGCTGGAAGAAAGAGACTTTGGATCCCACTGCAGGCAAACACACAGATAAAACCAACTCCAGCTTAATACTGACAACGACTTATGACAGCACTAGTTATTTCCTCAAACAAATCAATCATGTATCATGTAGTGTGTTTGTGTGTGTGTGACCTTGCTGGATGACCCCAGCCACCTCTCTGCCAACAGGAATTAAATCTCTTTGGATCCCCAGGTCATCTAGCAACTAGAGCATGAGACAGACATACAAAGAGGGAGGGTATATTAGTAGTCACTATAATAACTATAATCACTATAATCATATCAAGAGCCACGGTTTTCGACTGTCTAACAACTTTATTGGTGGCTTAAATAAGGTAAGACCCTGTGTATTGTAGCCTAAAAAAAGATACCCTTCGTCATTTTCCCTATTTTACATGAATGGATGCTTATTTACTCCGAAACACTACAACTTTTACCCTCCCAATCCTGATTCATATGAGAGGCTAGAAGTTTATACAGTATCTGTCTGGTAGGCTCTTCATGCTGAATATCCACTTTATTTTCTATTCTCCTGTGGACTGTAATTCAAAAGTGGCAGCAGTCACCTTAACATCAACTCTGCCATCGTCTTTGATTCCAAAATGTGTTGCAAACAAATGACTACAACTACTACTGAAGGTAATAAGTGTGGTACCTTGAGGTCCAGTGGGCTCAGTCCACACGCCTTCACCTGAACCCTGACCTGGTGGCTGTCTAACACCGCAGGAAGAGTCTGGAGAGAGAAACCAGACGGAAGCAATCATTCAAGCCACTACAAAGGAGAGAAACAGACGGGCAGGTACACATCTAAACAGACAAACTCAAACACACAGACAGCCTCGGTTATATAATGAATGGCGTCCATTATATAACAGACAGACAGACACAGGCGGATAAACAGACAGAAACAGATTGTGACATACATTATGGATGCTTGTGACGCCTGAGGTCAACACACACTTAAAACGTCCATCACTTTCTGCCTCTGAACAGCGCACGACAGCCGGCTACCAAAACACCGTTGTCAGGTCGATGTATCAACTGAGGCTTCAAGGAAACACCAAACCACCACAGTCCATCACAGCTTTCAACACAGTCAAGACGGCAGCACTTCACCAAGAACTCATCATCATTAACCACTGATCTCCCAGGGGTATCTATCTTTTTAGGAAAATCAATTATATATGATAAAACGGACAAGGATAACCAGTTACTCCATAACCACCCAAATCACCACATCGAAACACAACGGGGAACTTGCAGGAGATTCTGGATTTATCAACGCAGCCAAGACTTTACATGAGAGTACTGCAGGGTAAAGAGTGCATCTTGACAGCAGCTTGTGTGATAATAAATCCATTGCAATACTGTCTAACATCACTGATTTGATATGACTGTGTTAATCCCATGCACTTTGTGTCACAGGATGTGTGGTTATCCAGTTTCGGAGCAGTTTTCAGAACAGAATGCTCGCCATCCCATCACCAAAAAATGCAATTCTTACAGAAATCTCCAAATGTCGAAAGTTTCTGACACCAAAATCAAAGAATATTTTTTTTCTATGGTGTTCCTCACGGTCTTGGTGCCCTAATGTGGTATTTTGGAGAGGTTTTGGATGATTTTTATTCATTTTCGATGGCCGACAATAGCCAAATGTTGCACCAAATCTGTGTCACAAACCCAAAAACTGCTGCAATATCATTTGAGACATGAATACACATCGGAACAGCCATCATATCCGTGGATCATAAGGCTCTAACACTGTATACACTACAAACTTTCAAACTTTAAATAGGCACCTTAAAATAACAATCTTTATTTCAGATTTATGACTAAGAAAACCTGACTTACAGTGCTGAGCTGCATCTCAAAATTGATTTCAGGGTCGCAGCTTTCAGATGATGAACCCCACTTCTATGTGGCATCTTCATGACCTTTTATCTCCCCCTGAAGATCCCCTGGCCCCTCACTAAAATGGGTCTAAAAATGGGTGTGTGGGGGCAGTGTTTGCATCAAAGACATGTCCACATGTTCACGTTTTCTCTCCAAACTGAAGACACCTTTTCTTCCATTACATAAAGCAGCCAGTGACAGTGATTGATCTGTTCTGATCAATAAAATACTTTGCAAAGTAACGGCATTTTCTACATTTATTTGATATTTTTATGAAGAAGAGAAGAATGCTTAATTGTCACTGTTGCTCCACTTTCAAGTAAGTGTGAACCCACAGTCATATCGTATATCGTATCGAGATATTTGGCATAAATATCGAGATATGAATTTTTGTCCATATCGTGCAGCCCTAAGGACTGCCAAGACATTTCTGTGTAACATCACTGACTGAACAGCTGCAGGGCCTGCCTTCATTTGAGCCCACTAAAATTACTGTTCAAATTCCCTTTTTTTCTGACCTATTGCGGTTATTACTCTGGAATAAGGTGAGATAAGAATGAAATGAAAGCCCTGTTATCCAGTACCACCAGCCATGTTCAGTCAGAGGCAGACACACACGACCCACCGTCTCCTGGATGATGAATTTGGCCTCAGCTTCGCTCACAGCGGCTCGGCAGTACAGGCCCTTCATGCCGGAGTGTTGTTTTCTTCTTACAGTTCACTGGCTGAAGGAGCTGGAAATATTCAACCCCGTGTGAGCAATAATTCCGCTGTATCTCAGTGAAAGTTGGACGTCTGTGCTGTTTTCAAATCGCTGTCTAGCTAGCAGTCAGCTGACTTCTGTTTTTTCTTCTACCCTCCGCCTCTTCCGCGTCTTCTGCTTCTTCTTCGTTGGTATATTGTGGCTGTTGGCAGCACCGCCACCTATCGGACGTCAGGGATTCGTTCATTTCAAGTGTATCAAATAATTTAAAAAATACATCAAAACTTTTAGATTTACGCGAAATCTATTATGTACAGTAATGGATCTCACTGTAAATTGATATCCTCGTCTTCATCTAGTCTTCATCTTCAAGGCTTCATACAAACATATTAAACTTTTTTTGTAATCACTCAAACCTGCAGGCTTTGGGATAGTTGAAAATGATCATTCTCTCAGTATGTCCTCTGAGAATCTGCACCAATGGAAATAGGTGTAGATGGTGTCATATCAATCACCATTCACATTCTCCCTCACACTTTTCTCTCCTATTCCCATGACAGATTATAAGGGAAGTTTCACTCTGCTCTCCTCATGATAAAGAAAAACAAACAAACAAACAAACAAACAAACAAACAAAAAAAAAAACTTAAAAACTCCATACAGCTTGCAAACATGCATGCAATCGACTATATGCCATCTTCAGTTTCGTTTCGTACTCGGTATGCTAGGCCTCCTATTGCAGAAATGAAATCCACAAAGTCTTCATGTAGACCTATAAGTTGCATCTTCATTTGATTTTTTTTTACTTCCATCTTTTCTGTTTATACCATTTTAGGGTTAAGTATTATTGTGATATTTAAACGGATTACTCTCTAACAGGTGTTTTATTCTCAGTTGTTACCTTACCTCGATTTACTTGGACATTTTACTTGAGCAAACATGCTCAAACTTGTGCTTTTAGCTTACAGTCAGTCAGGGAGTAGCCTTAATTTTGATATGAACCTGTTTGTCATTTTAAGATATTATTTTCAATGCACCCATCCATTAAACACCATAAAAACCTCGTCCATTCAAATATATATGAAGCATTAAGACAACGAAATATAAAGTAGTGTAAAAGAGAAAAATGCAGAAAAAAAGAAACAAACCTAACAAAAAGATAATTCATAAAGAAATACATTCAATTTAAACAAAACAAACTAAACTAAACAAAACAAAACCAAAAACGCGAGTGTCCCCACGGCGTCCTTTAAGTCCTGATCCATACAAATTTCACGACTACAGAATCTCGCGATACTACCGTAACGTCATTATAGCTGTTACGACATCTCGCGATGCGTTAATAGCAGTTACCCCATTTTCCAACTCTTCCTCGGTCGGGATTTCGGAACCACAAGAGATTCACAGGAACGGGTTTTGGTGATAAAAAGGACACAAGTTGGGAGAGGATACAACGTTATATGGTCACATTAGCGCAAAGCACCCTACTTTATCAAATATCTGAGGATGGAAATTGAACTATGAGGTAAGAGCAGAATACAATGTGTGATGTGAAAGAATGTCCCTGAGCGGGCTAACGAGCTGACGTTAGCTTCTCACTGGTTAGCTAGCTTGCTAGTTGCATTAATGTGCTGTAACCATGGCATTAGCACAGCTAGTTGGTTATGTGTCCTGAGCGGCTAGCAGGAGGCAGGGTGTGTTTTGGGCTTTCACTCTGGTAGCGAGCAGTATTCGTATTTAATCGTTAGAGCATAGCAGGCTGGATGGAATGATAGTAGAAGACGGTAGAATACAGGCTCTACTAGCCGGTGGGGTTAAATCACTGCATCAGCACTGCCGCCGACCCAACGTTAACACTGCTGTTATTCGGATAGCTAAGGTTAATCCTGACTGAGGTGGCTGGGTAGTTTGAGGAACAACAGTGCTGATAACACTGTTAGAACACACAGCGGCTTTGAATTTAGGTTTCATCGGTTATCTTAGTGTTTACCATGTGCGAATATCAATATTAGTGACCTAACAACCTAATTGGCGCCCCGTTAGCTGTCAGAGCCAACATCTGTATGCCTATCATCTGTCCCAGTGCCTTTGGTTGAACACAGGCACCTAGCTACAAGGTTAGTCCACGGAAATGATGCAGAACGAATATTTCAGAGAAGCCGAGCACAGGATACAGTTGCAAAACACCCCTTGCATTGCTATAAACACACCATAAACTGATAGCTTACTCATCCTGCAATGGGATGGCGTAATGTGATTGGAATGAGTTAGCGCGCTCCAGGTGCGTTTCTGGGGACGCACCGATACTGACGTCTCTTGAAAATGCCATGCTTACACACTCAGAAGACTCAGATGAGTTACAGTACCTGTGGCATGAAAGTATTAACCTTCACGAGTAAACATAGTTTGATCAGTCGCAGTTAACACCCTCCTCCTATTTCCCTGTTCAAAGCCATACATCGTGATGACCCCCACATCAAACTAACTTTTCCATCACCTGGATAGAATATAATTACAAACATCCCAAACACAGTTGGTCTGCTAGTCAGAGTGCGAAGTTAAAACCAATCTCAAGGGCTTGAGAGTTATGTTTATCTCCTGATTCAATACTATCACCATACTTGGGTGCCGATTCCGTATGTATTGCAATTCGTCAGTATTGTGATTTTGCAAGTATTGCGTTTTCATATTACGATTGATTGCGATTTTTGTTTTTTTTTTAATTATCATCTAGTTTGTGGATGTTAAGATCCATAAAGCCATGATTATCCTAGAGGTCACAATAAGTTTATACACTCACTTCAAGTTTCAGAAAATGGTCTCACTACAATGAAATGGCTACTATGGGGGCTAACGTCATCATATCTGAATAAAATGGGACTCAACAGGAGTCTCAGCTTTCCAATCACACCCAAGACTGTTTAGGCCCCATTATGCAGAAATACACCATCTTACAACAGGCCAAAAGAACACATTTGGACTGCATCAGTTGTGGCCCAGACTATGCAGATGTCTGCAAAGGGGAGAGCCGTGACTGCCCAGAGAACCCATTTTCATTAAGATACCTTGAGGTTGAGAGGTGAAAGGACCCCTTTGCCAGTTTTTCCTTCACTAAAATTTCACCTAACTTTGGAGCTATATCTAGGCCCCTTGGTTGTCTAGTTTTATGTAATACTGATATCTTCATGTACTATTAAAATGGATTCAGTAATAAAAAAAATCAATAAGAAATTGTTAAAAAAAAAAAAAAAAAAAAGAATCGCATACTTAAGTGAACCGTTTTTTTCCCCTTACTACTACAGAAATCAGTTTTCAGGATCACTTTTCTTGGCAACCTGCTTGGTCATTCACTTATTTGTGAATGGGTGGAGCTGCATTTAGATCTGGGCCCCTGGTTCAGTCTCAGACCCAATGTTGCCCAGTATAATTTCCAATACCTGTTAATAAGTGTGGTTAAATAGCAAGGTGTAAACCTGGCATGAGTTGAATAACAAGGTGAGATGATGAATTTATATTGTACTGTCATTTTTGTCACGGTGAGGTTGCTTTTCCAAGTGTTTGGATGGGGGTTGGAGTCAGATGCAGTGTTCCTGAGTAATCTGTTCCCGAGTCCGCTGATTCCTGCCAGCTATAGCTTGTTATCGAAAAGAAGAAGACTTTTAAGATCAGACTAACTAAACCTAACATATGTACGGGATTTCATGCAATTGAGTTTGAGACCTTAGTCATTCCCAGTGCTGCACTTAAGCAGTACAATACAATACAAGGTATTCTGGTGTGTTTTTACATTGTAATAGTGCAGGCATTAGGTAGCTATGGAGGCTGATAAAGAGACTGCAGAAAATGGACTGTGTGTGTGTGTGTGTGTGTGTGCATGCGTGCACGTGTGTGCATGCGTGCACGTGTGTGTGTGTGTGTGTGTGTGTGTGTGTGTGTGTGTGTGTGTGTGTGTGTGTGCGCGCACGTGTGTATGCATGCATGTGTGTGTGTCTGGGGGGTCCTGTCACCTCTCAGGCCTCACCACTTTACAGCAGTGTAATAGAATGTGTGTGTTTGTGTGCAGAGGGTTGGTCAAGATACAGAGATAAAGGACTGGTGTTAGAGGGTGTGTTTTGTGTGTGAGTGAGAAAGGGGGAGACTGTGGAGTTAATGAGTGTGTGTGAGACAGAGGGTGTGTGTTAAATGCAAATGTGTGTGATGTGTGTAGGAGTCAGTAGAGCATGAGAGTGCTGATGTGAAGAGGCTGCAGTTATTAATAACACCACCACCATTGTTTATCCACCCATAGAGGACGCAAACAGTGTCAGTGGTGTGAAAGGTACTCAAATCCGTTGATGAGGTAAAAAGCAGCAATACTATAATGGAAAATTCTCCATTAAAGGAGAAAGAAATGAATTCCAAATTTTACTCAAATAAAAGTATAGGAATGTTAGAAGTAAAAGTACTTGCTCTGAAGAATAGTTTATTTCAGTGTAAAATCATAGAGGCATTAACGTGTAATAAGTATTTAAATGCTGATGCTAGGTTTAACCACTCCATCCACTTCTTTTGGTATATTTGGTATATTCAATGCATATATATTTTATGGGTTTATCATATGATTTACATGTTAACCCGCACTCTGCAATGTACATATAGCTGTCAGATGAATGGAGTAGCCTAAATAAATATGCAATAAGTTCCCTCTGAAATGTAGTGGAGTATGAAGTCTTACAAGCTGGAAATAGTCAAATAAAGCTCCAGTACCTAAGGGTACTTACTTAGTTACTTTCTCCCTTGTAAACAACAAAGCGAGCCCATGTTATTAAAAGTTAAAGAAGTTAATAATGGCCATCAAGTCTTTTACATCAAGGACAAAATGAACTTTCAATTTATTCAAAGTGTAATGGATTAAAAAAAAGACTAGCTTTTACATGCATTCATGCACCAGCAGTGATCTGAAGGTCAGACTTTGAGGAAAAATCTACCTAAAACACTTGAACACTGTTAGAAACCAGCTGTTTGTGATATGCCTTGCATTTCTGGGCTCATTTTGTTAGATAGGAGTTTTTTAATTCCCATGGGTAGCTATCCAAACAGACAACGCAACATTTTGTCAATATTTCCAATGCAGTTGTAATGTTTGATAGCAGAAATTTCTTCAGCATTCAAAACATCGATGGTAGACATCAGATTTTGATATCAGTGAATCCAAGTGCAAGAGCTTCTTTCTAGATTCACCATTTTGCAGTGAAACTGAACAATTATGCAGGGAGAAAACCATAGAAGAGCCAGAGATATTAATTTCTCCATGCAAATAGCTCAAAACAGTGGAGTTTTGGTACAGTCATACCCACTCCACAGTTTTTATAAACCAGTGGACCAGCCACTGTAACTGTAATTTTATTACCAAACAGCCAGCTTTGATTGAAAGCAAGACTTCACACCTTTTCTCCTGGGGTTGAATAAAGTTGTTCTGGAAACCTGGGAAATCACTGACTGAAGTAGGAGTAGGCAAGGCAGATTGATGAAAAGTGGGTAGAACAAAAAGGTAATATGTGTCCACTTCTCTACAAAACAACTCCTGAAATTCACTGAGTATCACAAACTGTGGTTATCTAACAGTGTAAGTGGAGCCATGGGAGAAATTGTCCTTTAAAAGTACCCGGCACTGTGACATTTGTTGGATCATGCATCAAAAATCACACACCATCATCTCAAATGCAATCAGAAACAGCACCAAAACTGCACAGCTGAGAAACCAGAAGAGGAGGGCGTCAGGAAGAGGGGGGAGGGGGACAGAGACAACGAGAGTCTGAACCCTAATCTGTATGTTTTGAAGTCTTTAGAGCCTGATGTTTGTGTGTGTGTCTGTGTGTCTGTGTGTGTGAGTGCGCGCACGCATGCATGTGTGTGTGTACGTGCGAGGGGCTTAGACAGACATCTGTCACAAGCTTTGATAATGGACCAACACTCCAGATACATACTAACGCTCTAATTATACAGACTAATCCCACATGTACAGACAGAGAACACATACAGGACATACACACAGATGACAAAGGAAATAGATGTATTATAACAGGAATAAAGGAAAAAGTATAAGTTTATACTTTGTGTAAGTTGACTCCCTTTTGGAGGTCTGAATGAAATTTTTAGTGCAGGACTTATATGTTATGTTGACTTCTGTTATTTTAAATATGTTACAAAGACAAGCTTTATGATAAAACAACATATTTTGTGATAAGATAAGCGAATTTCCTTCAGGATGAATAAAGTATCTATCTATCTATCATCTCTTGAGAGGAATTAGGGTTTATACATAGGAATTCCTGTTGATGCAGCACCAGGTCTTCACGGCTCTACTGAGGTTGAGAAACAGCCGAATGTCATGATAGACACGCAGGCCCAGCCAGCTACTTCAGTTAGTCACATGACTTCGTAAAAGAATTTGGTGCTTCATAAATATTGGTGCCTACTCCTAGGTATTTGATGCTGGTGCGACTAAGAGTGCAATCCCATGAACAGATTGTTTTCTTTGGTCTGAGCCATCTGGAAAAGTACTTTGTGGCATTTTTGCATGGATTGTGTTGTCCAAACACACCAAGGCTCCAAAAAAATAGTCAGATCACTTGTAGCTCGTTTGTTGGCTTATTGATAACCTGTCATCCTTCTAGAGTAAAGATTTGTCAGAGGGAGGAGGCCAAAACAAATCAGATTCCTGTCCCTGTAACTGTACCTAATGAAGGTACAGTTGTCTGTGCTTTTTGTTGTAATGAATATGAGCATCACATCATTCATCAAGCTTTCCAAGCATGAGTAACTGTTGGCTATCAGATGTCAGCATCCGTCTCCCCATTCCCATAAAATGGTTTTGGGATCATTTCCTGTGGCTGGTTTGGATTCTGTTCTCCCAACAACCTGCAACACATTTGTTTTGTAAGAAGACCAAGAAATGTATTTTAATGTGCGTGGTTAACTTGGTGCCACCTGAGGTCTGCATGGTAAACATGCATGGTGTGGACCAGTCCTCACTTGTTGAGGTCGGGAGCAGCAGTGCTATAAAAAGCGGTGGACTGACTAGCTGTTTGATTGTTCTCATCCCTTGTCAGAAGGAACAGGCTCCACTCCAACTACACACTCTCTCTCTCTCTACTTTCTCAGTGTCAGTGTGTGTGTGTGTGTGTGTGTGTGTGTGTGTGTGTGTGTGTGTATGTAGGGTGGGCTTTGTTCCTCTGACCTAGTTAAACTGTCCTCCCACTCTGTTGATAATGGGACACATAGATAGATACATGCATGCACACACACACTTCAATAGGCCAAGGAGAAGAGTGGGAGCGTGTACACAGGGTCTTGTGGTAGAGGGAAAAGTGTGTGTGTGTGTGTGTGTGTGTGTGTGTGTGTGTGTGTGTGTGTGTGTGTGTGTGTGTTTTGTGTCAGCACAATGCTCTAAAAGAAGACCAGGGAGCGATGACTCAAGTCAGCAGCCCAACTGTCCAGTCACACACCCTTGCTAAGTCCTTGTCTGCTGCACTGCATGTCAGATTATGGGCTGTCTGCTGGCTGTAGTAATACAGTAGAGGCAGGCCTGAATCTGATTAACATACCTCTAACTTTGAGTGTGTGTTTATGTGTAAGTAATTGTACGACTGTGTTAATAAGTGAGTGTGGAGCTTTAAGTTTTTGAAGTTAGAATGATGTATTGATTTAACATTTTAATAATTAGGATATAAGCCTGGGGTATTGTAGATTTTTGAGTTTCTTGGATTCCGTATTCTGTATTTGTTTGATGCTGTGTGTAGCCTTAGAAATGTTGTGTGTGTAGTGTACATGAGGAAATCAACATTGTATTTTTTTAATCTTATGATGAAGCCTTGATGTCAAAGTGGAAGTATACGTGGGTGTCATACATTTATATGTGACCCTGCATGCAACCTTTGCATTGGAGGGTGAAGGTGTCTGCTTGTGCCACTAATAAGTTGGATCCCATCATGCTGTGATGTCATGCACTGTGTACATTGCGGTAAAATCTCAGTAAAAATGGAGAATGCATGTCATGCTAAAATCCTGGTGTTACCAGTAACCTTGTAAAATCTGCTCATTTGCCAGTCGATTTTTTTGTCTACAAAATGTGGTAAACATTTTTTTTCTAATGCACTTGAACTGAACAACCTTGAACATCTTTGAGCAATGTGCTGACACTGCATAGCACTTACTCTCCCACTCCCACAAAGATTTCAACATGACTGCAGGATTAGTTCTTTGTTTCTTAGACATATGGAGTCAGAGTTGGCTCCAAGTGTAGATATATTGATTAAGATAACAAAATAAAGATTTTTAAAGAATTGTCATTCTAAAAAATCATTAAAATTCACGAAAACACACCAATACAGGTAAGCTGCAAAACTAGCGAATAAATGTAATGAACTGTAATTATACGTATAATGGACTTGAGCTGATGTATGGTGTATGTGGGTGTCTGACCTTAATCATTTTCCAGTTCACCTTTAATTGTCCTTTCAGATCTGTTTTCAGTCAATCTGTTTTTCATTTCCTCCCTTTTATTTATGTGCAGAGCATGTTAAAACCCTTAATTCCAGATTTTGGAGTTTTTCAGTCTTTTGCCTTTTGACCATGTAACTCCTTCAAAACACGTCCCTAACTTTCCAGAGTGCATGGCCTGAAAGGAAAGCTGCCCTGTTAGAGGCTGGCTGCAGTGGAGCTTTTCACTGGCTCACAGTCGAGGTCTGGTGTTGACTGTGGTCCGCTCCCAAGTGAGAAACTATGTAAATGTGTGAGTGTGAAGCTGAGTGTTTTTGAAAAAGAGTAGGTATACTCCGTTAACCTGCCCTGCATAAATAAAGGTTTGGTTCTCTGTTGACGTGCATAATGATGGCTAACACATGATTTAGTTTATTGTGGGCCATCACTGTCTCACTAACAGATGCTGGCAGTTGGCTTGTGCAGATTCTTCAATCACCGTTTCCTGTAATGTAAAACAACTGAATTGAAAAACTTACTACATCCAACATAGATGAAGTATTGTGTTAATATGTCTCTGTTTGTGTTTCCATGTGTGCAGCCATAGATTACATCTCAGGGAATTCATGATCTCAACACAGAGAGATGGAAGAGTGGGAAATTAACAGCAGCCACATATTGGAAAAGACTTTCAGTAACTGAGTTTGTTCACTGTATCAGCAACGTTGGCCGGTGATGAAGTACTATTTGGATTCCTTATTTTGTGGTAGAACATCTGATGGGGTTGTGAAACAGTGAAAGCAACACATGAATTTTGGGAGTTGTCAGACATTGTAACCTTTACTCCAAAAAGTTTGTTTCTTGGCTTTGGCAGTGGGTTTGCAGAATGTGGCAGTTCTGGAGAATTGAACACATCTCATTACCAACTGGTCATGGCCACAAGATTTTATATCATGGCCTCTGATCAAGTAAAGTCAGTGCCGTGTGTTGTTTTTCTCAATAAATTTACGTCATTGACAACATCATTTGAAACACATCTGATACTACAAACCACAAAATGCTGTCATCTCTGAGGCCTGACTCTCAAGCTTATGTTAGCTGCAAGGAAGCGCAACAAAACAGTTCACTTCCAGAGGCTGCAAAACCTTTGAGTGGGCTAGAAGTGCTAACAGTAATCTGTTTTTCCTTATTTTGTTGTTTCAGGTATTGTGTAGCTGCAGAAGACTGACAGAACTATGGCGCAGTTCCCTACAACATTTACAGGTTAGAACCCGTGTGTGTGTGTGTGTGTGTGTGTGTGTGTGTGTGTGTGTGTGTGTGTGTGTGTGTGTGTGTGTGTGTGTGTGTGTGTGTGTGTGTGTGTGTGGTGTGTGTGTGCATCAGAGGGGGAGAGAGAGAAAGAGAGAGAGAGGGAGAGGGAGAGGGAGAGAGAGAGATTATTACTACATTCTTAAATCTGCCTAAGATATTTTCCTAAGCTAAATGCTGAAAATACTCACTTCAAAGGAGCAGCAGCAACAAGTCACGTCACTACAAGAAGAAGGAGTGCCATGCCCTACAAATTGACATTGTGGCATTAAATTCACAATGCTCAATTGTCACTAATCTCTGACTGCTCAGTGATATTTTCGAAAAACATCACACTTCCGGACATGGCGGTAGATGCAGAGAATGTCAAACAATCAAGACCAAATTGAAAACTATGGCAGTTTCTATTGGAACACATTTCACATTGGGAGATGTTTTCCGAAGCAGATGGAAATGTTATCTGACCCCATCTAAACACCATCGCCAGAGAGCCAGTGTGAGACTAAAAGAGGTGATTATGGTATATTCCAAGAATTGTATGTTATGAATTGGCATTGATAGGAAGTGTGAGATAGAAAATATTGCATACTTGGCTCTATGCCTTACAAAGAGCTGAACCACACCTCCCTGGCTTTCAGATTTATGGGACACGAAGGGAGGAAAGTATGAGAAACATCAGGGCTGATGTACAGGATATGGATGCTCTTTAGGATGAAGACAAGCTCAAAGGCCCATTGATGTCTAAGAATAGAATCACACACTTGGAAAGCACATAGGGAGAATGGATTTGTCCACATGTGAGGGAATACACCTTTTTCTGTCACTCCTTTCTGTAAATCCTATTACAAAAATGTAACTTTGTCATGTAAAATACCATTATAAATCAAACTGTGTGGTGCAGAAGATTTGTAAGTGTCCTCATGGATGATGTCACAAAAGAATTTAGTCATACCGACAAAATGGAAATCTATGGAAGCCACTGAGTACCGAAGAAGGGCTACCACAAAAACTTAAAGTTAATAATTTCACTGTGCTCTTATGCAAGGTGAAATAACAAAGTTGAGATGAACTGAAATCTCCGCAGGAATGCTACTGAGCCCCCTGCATATTATGGAACAACTAAGCAGAGACTGGAAAAATCGACTCTTGGATACTCTTACATTGTTACATATAAAAAATTTATGATGCTCTGTGCATTTTGGGACATAGTTTGTGATTTTTGTGGAGTAAAATTTACATTTTTTGTCTGTATTCACTCTCCCTCAACCTCTCTTGTCTGCTCCTGCTTCATCAGCAATTTTTCCCCTCACGTTCCCAGAATGGCTTTCCAGTGTGGCTGCATATTAGATTTAATGACAGGCTTATCTCATCGGCCAGTGAGGAATCCATTATTTCTGATTGCTATCAGAATTGTTAATATGCATATCTGTCATCTGAGTTTCCTCTCTCGTTGGTGAACTTGATGTCTCTCAGTTCTCCTGTGTCCTTCCTCCTTTTATCCTTCCACCCTTTCTTCACTGGCCACATTGTCTTATGTGTCACTTACACAGGAATCCTCTTTTAGGAACTAAAACTCATGACTAACACATTTTTCTCACACCTCCTTTCTCTTTCCCCCTCTCTCTCTGTCTCTTTAGTTGTGCCTTTGCCTTTGGGATTGGGGATTTTAATCTCTGGTCATATGTGTGTGTGTGTTTTACTTTGTGTTTGTTAGGTCCAGTATCAGATGTGTTTCTGATCTCAGTGGATGAGAGAGCCAAACATGACCAGCAGTTCCACAGCCTCACCCCGACTCCTGCGGGCTATATCACAGGTAACATACACTTAAGTGTGCACACTGTCAGACACATGTAGGGAGTTTGAGGCCAGATCACAAGACAAACAAGGCACAATGCCACACGGCTTGTGCTTGTCTAAGAAAAGAGTTTTAGCCCACTGGGCAGCCTTGGAGGAGGCAACCGCCTTCCTGTTGTCACTCAGGGAACAAAAGGCCCTTGTGCTGGGATGTGTGTCTCAGGAAACTGAATCTGAATTAGGAAAACTGAATTTGTATTGGGAAAACCAATTTTGGCACTATGGCCAAAAGTTTAATTCAGTAATCTTCACATTTAATTTCAAACCTTTACATTAAAATTCAAATTGGGCGTAACAAAATTAGATTTTTGATATCATCATAACAATTCCTTTTTTGAAAAGGAGCATGACAACTGAGATCTGCAGATTCCTGGCACTCTTTCCACAGCTGCTTGCTTTGCTGTCACATTTTGATTGTTGTCCCCCAGTTCTCCAAGTGTCTCACCTTAAGCTCAGCTTAAAGAACTCATTGGAAGTCATGGGTTTTAAAGGAATTAATTGTTCTGTTCATGCAAGATAATTGCCCTAGGGATGTTACATACACACAATACTGTGAGTATACGTGAGTCACAACCAGTCAGTGAATCACAGTATGAGCAATAAATTCCAATGTGAGTGCAGAGCAAAGAATAGTGTACTGAAGTCTGGCATACCACTTTTGATATTTTAATTGTCAGTGTATTTATAAAGAAAACATTTTGGAGATTGAAGTTTGCCCTTCCAAAACCCATAATGCAATTTTTTTTATTTGTTAGGGATTTGTTTTTTTCATTTGACTTTCTCCATCATATAAAAGAAACTTCCTTTTTGTGTCTTGTCTGTGACCTCATATCCTGTTCCTGTGTGTTTCCTAGGGGACCAGGCCAGGAACTTCTTCCTTCAGTCAGGACTGCCCCCTCCCATCCTGGCACAAATCTGGTGAGTCGCATGATGAGGAAGATAGCGCCAGTTCACAGACAAAAATTACCGCAGCAATCAACTCATTGTAATTGTAATTGTTTTAAAAATCACTGACATCACATGAGATTACAGACTGCTTAGGCGGAGCACCTATTAACACAAGTTGTTGTCCTAAGGATTAAATAATTTCCCAGTCATATTGATTTTTTTTTGTCCAGTATGAATACATACTAAAAATAAGACCAGTTTCCCTCCTGAACATTTCAGTGTGAGAAAGCATGGTGCTAAAGAGGTTGTGATTCATGAATGTGCAAGAAAACACTACAAATGTTACACCTAAGTTAAAATGTCATTTTGACATGTGTGTTGTGTTTTTGTGTCTCTTTCTGTGCCTCCAGGGCTCTAGCTGATATGAACAGCGATGGTCGAATGGATATCCATGAGTTCTCCATCGCTATGAAGCTCATCAAACTGAAGCTCCAGGGTCACCCTCTGCCCCCCAGCCTGCCCCCCAGCATGAAACAGTCTCCACTGCCCATGCCACCACAGACTGGATTTGGTAAGAGACTAGTGTTGCATGGTATACCATTACTAGAAAGGTACTGCAATACTTTGCAGTTAAAAACGGCACTAGACCCAATTTTATTAGTTTAGATTTTTTAAGAATGACATTGTTTTAATATTTCCTATGAGTTGTGTCAGTGCATGACAGTAGGGCAGGGTGTGTGTGCGCTGCGCTCTGATCACTCACTTTCAGCATAGTGGGCGTGCCAACGTTTTTTATTCCGCTCTCTCATGCATGCCTCAGCTTTCATTGAGACTGAAAGAGAGGCATGGCTCTAAGTTCAAGTGTTCTTGCCCACCATCCACAGCTTGTTGACATAGCAGACTAGCCAACATGGAAATCTCTCTCTCTCTCTCTCTCTCTCTCACTCTCTCTCTCTCTCTCTCACTCTCTCTCTCACTCTCTCACTCTCTCACTCTCTCTTGCTCACACTCTCTTGCTCTCGCTTTCTCTCTGTCCACCATCTCAAAAGTGGAAAGAGAGAGAGACATTTCCATGCTGGCTAGTCTGAGATGATGTTGCAGCTTTGTGTGGGAAACAAGACTTGAAATTAAAAGAACAAGTGCTCTGATAGCTCAACGGGTTAATACTCCAGCAATGGATCGACATTACATATCCTTTTCCATTAATATCTCAGCGCTTGTAGTAGAGACAAGGATGAAAAAGGAGTGTGTATAGACAGGCTTACCCTTTTCAACTATATAGTTTTTGTGGCTGTAGACCCGGGGAAGGTAGCACAACTTCATCCTGAAACTGGTACACATTTTGTGTTCATTATTTAGCAAGTCTGACATTTTTTGATATAGAAACAACTGGCAAACAGTCCTCCATTGAACTACCATACTTACCTTCACAGAGGAGGTAATGTCAAAAGGTTCTGAATAGATCAATATGAAATTTTGTTGAAATACTGGACCAATTTTTTTTTTTAAACATAGCTATTAAGCTCAGCAGCTGTAACAAGATGATTTTATTTTTGTCAAAACATACAATATGTAAAGCTCAGCAGCTGTGAATTGTTTTTTTAAGATAAAACAGTCTCAAAATATTTTCTGTTTTATCGATGATAATAATAACAATAATAGTAATCATAATAATTTGTTTTTTTTTTTAAAAAGAATTTTAAGTGCCATGCTTTGTCCTCTAATATATTATTCCGTGACTATTCCTGATGTTTTAGGTTTTTGCCATGGTTTTGTTTCACAGTCGGTATCAAAATATTTAGTTAAGGTATCTAAGTCCATAATTTTGGAATAGTGACAATACTATAAGAGACAGACACACCATTTTTTGTGTTATGTCTGTAGCACAGAAAAATAAGCTTTTACATGTGTATTTTGTACACACAGTATTAATGCAAGAACACTGGTAAATATGATCCTTGCTTTCATTTGATCACGGTTGCCGTATTTCCATGCATGTGGTGACTTTATCTGCATGAATTGATAATGTATTGACTGGCTCCTTGTCTGTAGGTCTTCTACTTATGGCCTACTGGTCTAAATGAGTGATAATGAACTATACCCTAACAGTAACAACATACTTTAAATGTTGTTAATCTCATAAAGATAGTCCTTGCTCTCTCAGTTGTACCTCCTGTGTCCGCTGCTCTGATGAAGTTAATGCATAATGTAATAATGTAATGTAATAATGTCCAGCTCTCTCCTTAAGGAGTGCATCACTGGCGCCTGCACCTCATTTACCAGCATAAACAGATAATGTCAAACTCACTGATACAGGAAAATCAATCATCCTCTCCTTACACTCTCCCTCATGCCATGCGCCACTTTCAGCAGATGCTGCATATCAAAAGAATAATTTATTGATAGTACCCATTCTGATCATGCTGCCTATCTGTTTCCTGCAGGCATGCCCCCCATGGCTCCCATACCAGCGGCTCTGCCAGGCGTGCCCCCCCTTCCCCTGCCCCCTCTCCCCGTCGGCGTATCTCCTCCACTTGTGTCCTCTGCGCCACCTCCCCTCCCCCCGCCCATTGCCAACGGAGCTCCACCCACAGGCATGATCCAGCCAATCACAGGCTTCTCCCACCCAGGTAACAGCCAGCCACACCTACACCAGGGAAGGAAATGAAAAAAAAAACAAAAAAAACAGCCTTTTGTGTTACTTGACATTTTAGACTTGAAAGTGTTGTTTTAGAGACATTTTCCCTCAAGTTGCATCTCAGTTCTTAAGCATGTCTGTAAATGTACAGTCAAGGAATTGGACAAGGAAAAAATATATAAGTTTATCTCCTTTTTTGTCTTCTTTTATATAAACTTCCTATGTAGAATATGACCAGAAAACGTAAACATCCAAGGCACACTGTTGTGTTGAAAAAATATTTGTCAAGCCCTTATTATTACATGGCCAAGTATGATTTAAAAACCTGGCTGTTGACCAACATGTTTCAGCTTCAAGAACCTTCATCAGGGTGCAGGATCTGGACAATGGGAAAACACTGTTGTTAAATCCTGATGCACACATGATATAGTTCTTAGGTCAAATCTACCCCTATAGTGTGACATAGCCTAGACGACAAGCATGTTGGACTAGCTACTATCAGCACATACTAAACACTCATCAAAGTCAGGAGGTTAAGGTCTGGGAATGCTGATTTGGAAAATGTGTATGAACTCTTTGCCACAGTACTTTTCAGCATGTGTCGATCTCTAAGTATCAATAAAAGATGACTAATCAGTGATAAGTCAGTAAAAAAAATTACTAACTACATACTGATACATCTATGTTGTTTTGGTAGAGTAAAATGTGAGAGTAATGAGTAAAATGTTGTGATTTTTTTTTTCTTAATCACAGCTAGTGATGCAAATAACTCCAGTTAAACAACTAAACTACGATGGTTTTGTTGAGTTTGAATGTAGTGACTGATTGAACCACTTCTAAAAAGCAGTATAAATACCACTTGAGTTTAGCTGACTGTCCCACCACAGCTTTAGAGTAAATCATCCCCCCTCTGTCTCTCATAGCTTCCTCTATCAACAAGTCATCATCATTTAGCCGGTCCTCGACCAAACTGCAGAAGGGGCCCTCCTTTGACTCTGCCAGGTACGTCACATCAGTTCTGTGTTATTTCAGATATTATGTCATAATAAAACATTTTGTGATTTAAAAAAAAAAAAAAATACCACATCATTTTCGTAGTTTTCACTTACCACTGTTTACCTCTGATTTTTTCCAATGTTCCTCGACTATTTGCATCATATCACGTCATTCCCCAGTGCCCAGACTCCCCCCACTCACTCTGATTGGGCGGTTCCTCAGTCCTCCAGGCTGAAGTACAGACAGCTTTTCAACTCCCATGACAAAATGATGAGTGGACACCTCACTGGTACACACACACGCACACACTTATCCTCAGCAGTAATACGATATCTTTAATTTCACTCTATATTTTACTTTTAACGTGTTTGTTGGTTTGTCTCTGTGTGTGCATGTGCAAATGTTCCAGGTCCCCAGGCTCGCACCATCCTGATGCAGTCCAGTCTTCCTCAGACCCAGCTGGCTTCTATATGGTCAGTACGCTGAAATGTTCTTTGAAATTCAGTCATTCAGTCTTTCATAAAACAGGAGAGCACAAGTGAAAGGAAACTGTGAAATTCAGATGCATCCTGTGTACATATGAGTCATATATTTCATTTATTGTGAATGTTTTTTGTAATATCTGTGCAGCAAGCCTGAAACCCTGACACTATATTAAGACATCATATTTAAATCCTGTGGATGCATAAACATAAAACTGAAACCGAGAATCTGCACTTTAACCACATCGTATTATCGTACTGGGACCTTTCTGCTCTGTAGGTGGGTGGTAGGTCGATTGTTTTTTTGAACATACCAGTGAGATTGTTTTTTGATACACCACACATCTGAGATGTTATTCCTGCAAAATCCATTTGGAAAAAGGTGCAATGGGTAGCACATTGTAACAAAAACAACAAAAATGTAACAAAAATGTGCTTCCAATCATTTGTGAACATTTGTTTCTATGATAATTAGGTTACATTTCAAGATGTCTCTTCTCTTCATGAAGAATGTATTTCTTCTTCTGTTCCTTTAGGAGTCTGTCGGATATTGATCAGGATGGCAAGCTGACAGCTGAGGAGTTTATCCTGGCCATGCACCTCATAGACATGGCTATGTCTGGTCTACCGCTGCCCCCTGTGTTACCACCAGAATACCTCCCACCTACATTCAGGTAAATAACTCACTGACCATACATAATACAGAGTACATATTTGAACTCAAGACTGTTTGCACATCTGATTTACATCTGATTTCTGCAGTTAAGTTCTGATAGGTTCTGGTGGTTATTAATATGTGTGTGTGTGTGTGTGTGTGTGTGTGTGTGTGTGTGTGTGTGTGTGTGTGTGTGTGTGTGTGTGTGTGTGTGCGTGTGTGTGCGCTTACATTCTTTAGGCGTGTGCGTAGCGACAGTGTTCAGTCAGACCAGAAGAGTGTCCAGGAGGAGACAGAGGAGGAAACAGAAGCCAGCCAGGAGAAGAAACTTCCAGGTGGTCCAGCTGGCTTAACACCTGCCAGCCACATCATGCTATTGGTCTGTCCAGGACTAGTTTGCCCTGAGCTGTTAACTGAGTTCAGGCATTACGCTTTATAGTTGTGGCCATGTTAGCCCCATGTTAGCTCTGTGGCTCCAACAACCTACTCTGTGATTGTTGGATGCACTCACACTATTTCACTTTTTTGTAGAAACCGTGCTGCCTCACCAACATGTTATGCAGAAAAATTGAAAAAGTGGGTTGGGCGAGGTGCACTTGGTTTCCACAAAGAGGAAACACTGAACTTTTTTTTCTTCCTTCCTGGCCTCACAGTGACTTTTGAGGATAAGAAGAGGGAGAACTTTGAGCGAGGGAATCTGGAGTTGGAGAAGAGGCGCCAGGCCCTGCTGGAGCAGCAGAGGAAAGAGCAGGAGAGGCTGGCCGCACTGGAGAGAGAGGAGCAGGAGAGGAAGGTAGACTGCATGTCATATTGTACGAGACACATGCAAAGAGACATACTAAAGCATTAAAGTGCAATAAAACTATACAGGAGTGGCTCACTGCATTGGGGAGAGAGGAACAGACCAATCTCAGATATAAATTTCTCATGTTCACACAATTTGCATTCAGCATTTGACACGATCATGGCCGGTGGCTTGTATATGAGGCCATAAAAATAATAGCCACAATGCGATCTCTGTAAGGGCTGCAGTCTCCTATATCTGTGGAATGTTAGTACCAAGTTATTAATGTTTATTACATGTGTTGTATACTTGGAGGGAATAGAAATGAATGGGAATTAAATGTTTTTTATTTTATTTGCGAAAAAGAAATCATCACAAACAAAGCATAACAAAATATCAGTACTAAAACAATAAACAGTATAACCCCACCCCATTCCTGGCACCCAGGTCCACCCTCCACCCTCCCTAAGACCAGCAAATAAAATACTAATTTTAGCAGATGGCAGATCTAATGACGTAGTGTCATTCAGGATCAGCAGTTTGGGACAACAGGGGATATGCACATTAAGTAAATTAGATAGAGTGGAGGACACGTTATCCCAAAAAAAAGTATTTTGTTTTGTTTATTAATTTCTGAATCTTGATGTGTTTCAGGAGCGTGAGCGTCTGGAGCAGGAGAGGAGACGACAACAGGAGCTAGAAAAACAACTGGAAAAACAGAGGGAGTTGGAGAGGCAGAGGGAGGAGGAGAGACGCAAAGAAATAGAGAGGAGAGAGGTATGGAGTAGTGAGGCAAAGACAGAACATCAGATGCCTTTTCATTGAAATGTCATCAATCTCAGTTTTAGCTGCAATCCTTTAACATCTTATGCAAACAATAAGAAAGCTTCACAGTTCTTGCCACAACCCTCTTGATATTTCAAACTTTATCTTTTTACACTTACATGCAATTTTAGCTAGTTTTAGCTTTTAGGTTCAGTAGTGTATTGTGGGGAAATTATCATTGTTTATTGATGGATTTGTGTGTGTGTGTGTGTCCAGGCTGCTAAACGGGAGTTGGAGCGTCAGCGTCAGTTGGAGTGGGAGCGTCAGCGTCGCCAGGAGCTGCTGACTCAGAGAAACAGAGAGCAGGAGAGCATAGTGCTGCTCAAAGCCAGGAAGAAAACCCTGGAGTTTGAACTGGAAGCTCTGGTAATCAAACAAACATGCATGCATATGTAAATGTAGAAACACAGAGAGACAATAAACATAGACAGGTATGCAAAACAAGCACATGCTAAAGGTAATAAACCCATAATCTTCTACACAAGCCAGAGAGACAGGCACCAGTGTGAGGCGTCAGTTTCATCGTCAAGTGGGAACAATGAATGTAACCAAGTGTAGTCAGAGAAACAGAGAGCAGGAGAGCATAGTGCTGCTCAAACCCAGGACGATAACCATGGAGTTTGAACTGGAAGCTCTGGTAATCAAACAAGTATAGACGCATATGTAAATGTAAAAACACAGAGAGACAATAAACATACACAAAATGCCCTCATGCTCTAAACACACCAACCAGCAGAGCTTAGGGCAGTCTGCGTAAAGTATAGAAGTTTGAAACTGGAGTTGCGTGGGAGCACTGTAGCCAAAAGCCAAAGGTCACATGGTATATTACAGGACATTTGATTTCATCCGTCGTAATGTATCACTTAGCATGCCGATTTCTCCTCTTTTCTTTTCTCCTTCCTTCCTTTTCTCCTTCCTCCCTCTCTCCAGAATGACAAGAAGTCCCAGTTGGAGGGTAAACTCCAGGATGTTCGGTTTCGTCTGTCAGCTCAGCGGAGAGAGGTGGAGCAAACCAACCAGACCAGAGAGGCCCGCATTGCTGAAATCACTCTGCTGCAGCAGCAGCTGCAGGTATGCAAAACAAGAACATGTTAAAGGTAGTAAACTCATAAACTGCTATACAGGCCAGAGACAGGCACCTGAGTTGTCACTTCCATCATCAAGTGGGAACAATGAATGTAACTATGTGTAGTTACACACTAAACACACATTCCTTCTTAAACATTTATTTGAAATAGGACTTTGTAACACATCACAGTTGAAAGTTAAAATAAGTGTGAAATAAAAATTTCATTCATAACCATCTGTATTATACATAGTTGTGTATTTTGGTTGTTTTTGTTGTTTCCAGGACTCCCAGCAGTGGCTGGGCAGGCTAATTCCTGATAAACAGTGTCTCAACGACCAGCTCAAACAAGTTCAACAGAACAGCCTACATCGTGAGTACTACGCATTCTGTGAACACACACACACACACTGTGTAAACATATAGTCAGTATTGCTATGATGATAGAGGGCTCTTGATTGGATTTGAGTTATTATAAATTATTGCATACTTTATGCATGAAAACTTGTCATCATAAGTGCATATTTAAGAATAAAATCCCAGAGAAATAAAGTAATGGTTAACTAACTTCACAGATTACCACTATGTTGCCTTTCCACTGAATCACACCCAGACTTGTCTTGATTAATTAACCTCACCTCTATCAATGTGTGTGTGTGTGTGTGTGTGTGTGTGTGTGTGTGTGTGCAGGTGACAGTCTGTCCTCTCTGCAGAAGGCTGTGGAGCAGAAGGAGATCAGCAGACAGCAGCTCAGGGAGCAGCTAGACGCGGTGGAGCGAGAGACGAGGTCCAAACTGCTGGAGATAGATGCTTTCAACACTCAGCTCAAGGTAAACAACTAGTCAACCACCGAAACACACTGAAACCAGATGCTGTGCACAGACACCAGATTATTGGAACTGCATACCTTCCCAGTACAGCGAAATATGAATGCAAATAACTGATCACTTAACTAGATAACTAACTTAATCAACTAAGTAGCAAACTAACTTGAAAGAGAATGACCAGAAGCTGTAGAAAGATCAGTTTTAGCTGCTAAGGAACAGGTGCCTTCATCACACAGCTAAAAGTAAATAAATACTTATTAATATTTACTTTTAATAGTTTACTATTATACTATATAATTTTCTATCAATACTTATAATATATTTTTAAGAAGTTTTAACCAGTATTCTAAGGTGAAGTATATATATAAGTTGAAGCTAAGAAGATTAATGATAAAATGCTTAACATGACACATGAATATAGTAAGTACAAGAAGAAGAAGAAGAAAGTGAAAGTACAAGAAATGTACTTATTCTAGACTTTTTGCACATTTTGTCATGCTACCAATTATTTTAAAATATATTATGATTTGGAATAATTTTTTTCAGGTCTATAGAAAAGCACATTCACAGTGATAATGAAGATACCCTTTGAAACTGCAGATCTGGCAATTTCTCATAACTTGAGGTGCTAATTAATTTCTATCTGAGTCTTCAGAAACTGGATTCTAATGCTGTCCTCAAGTTAACCACATATTATAGTCATATTTTTACTTCGTACACATAAAAGTTCAGCTGAAATGTATTAAAGGGACCTGATGCATAATAGTTGTTGGAAAAACTTAAATTATAATGTCATTATAAATATTTTTGTTTGCTTGCTTGGATTTTTGAGTTGAAAGAAAAATACATGAGGCACTGCATGAATTTAATGGGGCAGAGTGATTTTATGTTTCGGAAAAAATCAAGTACATATCGTGCATAATGCCCATCGAAGGATTTTTGGAGTCACATAGCATTTGATTACTGGGCAAAAAAATTGCCAGGCCTGTGGCTGGTTACTGATCAATATGAGCTAATCACCTACCCTACTTAATTAAAGGAATACACCAACCTTTTGGGCAAAATACCCCTTCCGACATACCCAGACTGAGACATGATGGATCATGTATATTTGAAATACACATCTTGAATTAAAAAAAAAAAAAGAGAGAGAGTCATTTTGGGAGAAGTTAATTTGTGGTGGATCTTTGTATACCTTCAGTGTTGTGCGGATATCTGTGTTAGACGGAAGGACACATGTTCAGCGGTTACAGCGGTTAAGATGTGTATTTCAAATACACATGATCCATTGTGTAAATAAGACAGCTTCAGAGTTGCTGTAAGGTTTATTTTTATACTTTGACGGAGCAAGGCTAATGAATCCCATAGACTTCACGTCTTTGCGCAAAACTAACATGAAGCTACCCATAGGAACAGAACCACAGGACGTTCAGAGGTGAAAATGGTTTTGAACATTTTGTCTTAGTCTAGGCAAGTGGGAACAGGGGTATTTTGCCAAAAACATTGGAGTATTCCTTTAACTGACTTAGTACTTTGTTAGCTACCTAGATCACTAACTATATCCTTGTTCTAAGTAAGCAGTAATTTTTGTTCATTTCTTTTATTTTGCTACATTGCTAACTGTAGATTAAACTAATTTACCCTGTTGTTAACTGGATAACCATATGGACTTTTTCACAGCAGCCATTTTGACATGAAATAGCAGGGTAAACACAGGCATAACTAATGATATTAGTTAATGTTCCCCATTTAGTAACAGAACCTTAATTACTGTCATCAGTGTGTTCACAGCTATTTCATGTCAAAATGTATGGGGTGAAAAAGTTTGCTAGCTAGAGAAAGATTGTGCATCCAAACAAGGCCTGTGTTTACCTCTTGGGCTCCCCTCCATTGTCAAACCAACAGAACTCTCTCTGTGACTGTGTATATGTTTGGTTACATGCCTGGTATGTGACTGAATATTTGACCGTCTGCTCTGAAGTTGTATCAGTGTGTTATTTGTGTGTATTAATGTTGATGTCTGTGCTTTGGAGAGAGCTAGGTGTGTTTTCAGACAGTGTGGTTTCTCAGGCAGCAGATCCATCGAGCTTTCACCAGCAATTCTCCATTGGGGAGAGGACGGAGGAGGGGAGGGAGGGAGGGATGAGGGTTCTGCTCTTTCCTCTCCCGGGTTGGATCTCAGCAGTCTGTTTATGCTTCTAGACCTCCTTCTCCTCCTTTTTCTTCTTTTCTCCTAATTTCCTCCACCAGAACATGGACATGTCAAAAGAGGGCATATGCTGTTTCTGATCTGTTTTGACAAAGAGGAGAGGAAATGTCGACAAGCTTAAAATTATTTTCCAATACAGCTGTTTTCAGGTTTCATTCAGTCTTGGCCACATTGCAGTGAGTGGAGAACACCTGTTAGAATCAGTAGACTTGGATACCAGTAATATGGAGACCCTTTCTGATCTCACCCAGACTTACTTTTGGGCCCTCAACCAGTATTTGAAAAACAGAGGCATAGACTGCTGAGATGTGAGCTATGTTTGACTGTACTGCCCTCCGCTCTTCTCTAAACCCTTTCCTCTCTCGCACCCTTCTGTCCTGCTGCTATGACTGCACTGGCCTCCTCTTTCCCCCCTGCCCACTTCACACCTCCCCTCCTTCGCTCTTCATCTGCTTTTTGTTCCTCTACTTGCCTGTCAGCCTCCTGTCTTCTTACTTTCTGTTGAATTGGTTCTTGTTTCTCCCTAATACCTGTCCTTCATTTCTTCCCTTCTAAATTCTGTTTTTTATTTGATTAATAATCCCTCACTTTTATATTGTCTATCCCTTTATCTATCTCTTATCCTTGCCATTTGCCCCCTTGCCCTTGCCAGTGTCTGTGTGAGTTCTATGCCAACCACTGTGCCAGGATAGAGGCCCTGCGACGCCAGCTTCAGGAGGATCAGAGAGGGAGACAGGTAGAGCACACTGCCACTGCTGGCCTGGGGTGGCACTGCAGCTGGGATATAATGAAAAAAAAAAAAACCTCACTCTCTCTGCTGGCAGACCTTGTATACAGAGTAGGTTTCAAAATTGTCTTCATGCCTCCTCTGTTTGAGTTCACAAGCTACTCGATAAAGAGTGTTGAGGTATCCTGTTGTTAGGCTACTAATCTGCTATCCCTCAGTGTTTTACTGGGCCTGTCTTAGCAGGCACCTGAACCTGAATGGATAGAAAAGACTATCAAGTGTATAATGGTAATTTCCTTTGGTGCAACTAGTTTGGTCTCTAGAAAATGTTTGTAATGTCATCATGTGGACAGATCCGAATGTTAATCACATCTGCTGCTGGAATGTTCATCCAAATCATTCTGTTGCCAGGGAAACACATTTGCTTTCTGAGTCTCATGCATCAAAGCAACACTGACTTACATGGTAACATTATCAAACATTGTGCACATCAACTAGTGCGCCAACCAATTGATTACTCAGAAGTGTAGTTTTCAATGAGGATGACCACTCTATCAATTAGAATTTTGTTGTTGTGAACTGTGGAAGGCTTTGGCATCATAACAACTATTAACTTTTCATTGAAAATTCCTCTGCAGACTTTGAAGAAATATTTTAATTTTCACAGCACCCTCATTTGGGTCCAACACAAGGCATTTGAAAACGCCTACCTTTGATTTGTATTAAGAATACCTGTCTGACAGACCGACTGCACGGTGCTGCCCCTGCCAGGCAGACACGTGCATTGCAAGCTTGACAGTAACTCGGGGTGGTTTGACTATGTAGATTTTCCTCACACACACTTGCTCACACACTGACCATGGTGTGGTGTTTGTTTTGGTCTCACAGACTGGAGGTACTAAATTCACCTCAGCCCATATTCAGCACAAACTCATCCATAGCAACTTAGAAATAAGAAGTAGTTGTTTCCGTTTGTGGCTGTCATGATCAACAGTATTCAAGGAATTACCAAGTAAGAGAAAACAGGACAGTGCTAAAAAAGGAAAAGGGGAGAGAAAGTCATTTGAACCTCCAAAGACATTTATTCAAATCATCAAATCAAATCATTATTAATCAGTCTGTTTGTGTCACTTTGCCAGCAGAAGTGGAAAGCAGCTAATTATAAGTGCTTTAGAGCCAAAAGAAAGGGAACAAGAAGCATCACCGGCCATACCATATATCAGCGAGAGTGAGGCTGGAAAGTTAGAAGCTTTACGAGGAGCTGTCGATAGTTTGGCTTTTGCAATTTTCAGTGGTAGATTATGCTGCTTAGTAGCTCAGGCATTGCTCCATGGTAGTGTTGTGGCATGATTGACCGAAAAAGGTCACACAGGCAGGGCTTGTTCAATGTCCTCATCCTGGTACTCAAACCAGTCTAGTCTTGTCTCTCACTCTGGCTCCAAGCCTTATTAAACTATACAAGTTCTCGCTTTGTGAAGACCCGCTACGGACAGATCTACAAACTAGGGCTGAACAATTCTGTAAAAAAATCATTTTGACAGCAATTTCAGTTGTGCTATGATTCACGATTTTATTTGGAATACCAGCTTTTACATCATAATTTTGATCCCCACTGAAAAACCTCTTGATATGATGAGAATGTTATTTTTGTTGGGGTCTGTTTGTAGGCCAGGGCATATCTATAGCATCACAACACTTCATTTATAATGGTACTTTGTCACATATTTGACCTTTTTACCTTTTCTATTTTACCTATCAAAAAATGCAGCTCCTGCAATTTGGATATGGCACTTGCCCATATTGTAACTTTCATATTTCAGTTAATTGTTCAGCCCTTTTACAAACCATTTTGGATATAATTTAAGAATCAGGCATTTGCGGATTCACGTATTCACACACTGATTTTGCATGTAGTATTACTGTTTTTGTACATGTATTTATAAACTAACAATTTCTGCATGATCCTGATGTGAAAACAAATTCAATACAGAGATAATAATAATAATAATGATAATACAGATTGGTCCGTCACTGATTCTGTTTAGACTTATAATGTTTCATGAGCTGTTCCCAGTTTTTTTTTTTTTTTTAACATTAGCAAATCTGACAACCATGACAGTACATGATACATGCCCAGCACAGTGAGTCACAAGGAGGTTTTGTGTCAATCAAGGCATTACTGTGCACCCAACTTATATTTTCTATATTTTTCAGCCTGAAAGATATATACCAGGCTTAGGCATTTATTTCACCAGTTCAAGCTAAAAAAAACAAAACAAACAAACAAAAAAAAAACCTCACAAATGAACTGAGATTGATTGAAGGAAGCACTCTGCCAAGAGAACTCAAAAGTGAAATGTCACAGTCTCTTAGTTTAGTTTCTGAGAGCTCTCAGATGCAAAAAAAAAAGAAAAGAATGCTGACTCATGCTCACTTTTATTATTCAAATGTGTGAAAATATCAACTAAAACATTAACATGGTGTGTGTGTGTGTGTGTGTGTGTGTGTGTGTGTGTGTGTGTGTGTGTGTGTGTGTGTGTGCGCGCGTGTGCGTGCGTGCACGTATCTCTTCGTATATGGAGTAATTGATAGTTTGTGTGTGTGTGTTCCAGTGCCAGGTGCAGGCACAGCTACAGGAGTGTGTGTCAGCCGTCAGGGTCTGTCTGACACGGCTACACTACGTTATACAGGTTCACACCACACACCCAGCCTCCCTCCCCCTCCTCTTCATCTCCCACTCTCTCTCCTCTGCCTCTTTTCCTCTACCTCCATGTTCTGTTCCCATTTTTCTTCTCCCCCTCTCCCTCATCTATCTTTTCAACCTCTTTCCTCTTTTTCACATCCCCTCCCTCTTTTGTCTCTTTCCTATCCTGTTGTCTTTCTGTTACTTTTTCACTTTCTTCCTACTTCAGACTTTTGTCCTCCACCCCCTCTCATTCTTTAACTTTTCCATCCTCTTTCTCTTCCTCCTCCACACCCCTCCCTCCAGACCCCATCTTTCTCTGCACCCAGCTGGTGTTCACTATTTTAGCTATTCCAGCTAAACTATTCCAGCTAACTGGCTAGCTATGCTCCCATATAATATTCAGTGCTGCTGAACTAGCCACTAGGCCAGTCATGCTAGTGCACTGTAAGTGATGAGCATTGCTAAGTGAGCAGTCATGCTGTCTTAGCGGGTATGCTAGATTAGTTGACTGTATACTGCTGCCATGCTAGGCTAGCTCTAATGCTACCTTCAGTATGCTAGCAGAGGATGTTTCAGCCACACACTTAGGAGAAGCCAGTTGAAGGTAAAATAGGACAAATCAACTTCAAAGTGAGTATGGTCAGCTTTGCTTTATTTGGGTAAATAGTAGTGTGTGTGTGTGTGTGTGTGTGTGTGTGTGTGTGTGTGCGCGCCCACGTGCATCCTGCACGGGTGTATGCTTGGCATGCCATCTTATCCTGTGTGGCTGTATGTGTACCATCAACTGCCTGTTTCAGGTTATTTGATTCAGAATTCTCTCTCACCAGTTGCAGTTTAAATCATATCATCCATCCCTCTCCGTGATTGGTTTGTCTCTGACGGTTGCCTCACATTGGTTGTTTGGCTGAAACACAGCGGCTGCAGTGTATTGTGATAGTAACAGGGTGTGATCTAATGGCACAGCTGGTTGTCATGATGACACAGAACTGCCTCCCTCACCTCCACTCCCTTCTTCTAACCCCTCCTGCCAAACACACTGTGTTCCCTGTAAGCTCCGCCTCACTGCCAGGACCAGAGCCCAGAGCCAGTACCAGCCTCCAGAGGTGCTGAAGCCCCCCTCCAGCAAAACCCCTACCTCATTCAAATCTTTTTCTCCACTAGTCCCATTAAGTCAAAATGAGGCAGTGTGGTGCTTGCCAGGCAGATTATTGAAGAAGCTCAATATTCAAACAGACGGTGTGGTTGCTGGTGGGGAACTGTCAAAGCCACTTCCTTGGTCAAAATATGATCAGGGCAGATGACAGTGACGCACCTAAAGGGGCGGAGCTTGGCTTGATCACCTGACTAATACTTATTGCCACCGCTGCTGCTGCTGCTGCTGTTGTTGTTGTTGTTGTCGATGGTAACCCATAGCAACCAGCCCTGTGATCCCACTTCCTCCTCACCGGTGTTCCTTCCTGTATCCCATGATGCCTTGCAGGAGCTGAGGGAAATCCACAGCCGGCAACAGAGACAGAAACAGAAGGAGTTGGAGGGGGACACACATAAACTGACACATACACTCTCTCACATACACACACCAAGCGAGAGGAAATCTGCTGAGCTGCAGGAGAGCAGGTGAGGAACAAGGAGTATGTACGCATGTGTTTAGGGGTAGGCACAACATGATGACACTCAATATTGCATTAATTTGTGGACCCCAAGTTTTTGTAAAATTCCTTCCTTAAGATGCAATACAACAGTGTTCAGTCAAATTTTGCTCTTGCAAATGGACAAAATAATCTATGAAAGCATACTAGTTTTAAAGGGCTTAAATTTTGTCTATTAATTGAATCTAATTGTTAAATACTTAGACATTTTATTGCCTTAAAGATTAAAGCTACAAAGAATCAAAACAAAGACAAGACAAAAACTAAATATTAGGGATGTGACAACAGTATAGGAAAACAGGGGGTTTCTGTGATAAAACTTTTTTGTGCACGTGTCTCAGGTTGTCATCGGAGGAGGGTGTAGCCTGGAGAGACGAAGGGGGAACCTCTGCCCCCAGAGCTCCCAGCCCTGGATCCAGCTCTGCCCCCCAGGCATGGCTAAACAGAGTGACGCAGGAGGAGGAGGACAGGAAGAGGAGAGGCATGGAGGAAGAGGAGGAGGGCCGCAAGAGAGTGGGAATGGGAGGAGAGGAAAAGGAGGAAGAGGGGAGAGGCAAGAAGGACATGCAGGAGAAACTGAACAAGCTGTTTAGCCAGCAGTCTGACCCCTGGGCTTCAACAGGTATGAGAGCGAGATAGAATGAGAGCCTAAAATCCTGGTTCGGAGATTTACCAGGAGCCAGCAGTGGGGTTTGGGTGAGTTCTGTGTCTCTGATTCTCTCTTTTCCTTCCATTAGGGACAGCAGATAAAACCCCAGCCACCAGCCTGTTTGAGCAGAAAACTTCAGTCAGCAGCTTCGACCAGCAGCAGCCGCCAGTGAAGGTGGTCTACTACAGGGCTCTGTATCCCTTTGATGCCCGGAGCCATGATGAGATCAGCATTGCCCCTGGAGACATAGTCATGGTATGTTGTGTGCACTCATACACCGGTAACACATTTGTATCCTACATCCACATCACCACCAGGACCCTCCAAGGTCACAGATGGTCAAAGTGCAGAGGTCATATTGCCCCTGTTTTACATCTAGCCACATTAACACTGCAGGTACAGCAGCTGTGTTTGTGTAAAATGGATTTTGAAGGTGCTCATGCCTTCACCTGAAACAGCATTATTGTTCCTCCTTTGTATGTGTGGTGTGTGTATTTATATTACATGTCTCCCGTTTGTTTCCATGTTTTTTCTGCCTTTCAACTCTTTCTGCTCTGTCGTGTGTGTGTGTGAATGTGCGGTGTGTGTATTAACTGTTTCCTCTCTCCTCTGCTGTGCAAACTGAAGGTGAAGGGGGAGTGGGTAAGTTATAGCCCTGCCCACCACGGTGCCTTCACCAATCACATGCTCATTTGTATGCTTGATGTAATTGGTCCATCTCATGTCATCGCTATGTCCATTTGCCAGTGGTTGCATGTTTGTGTAATTATGGGACCAAGCATATCCACTTAGTTCTGCAGTTGTTTTTTTTATTGTTTACACGGTGTGAATATGTTTAACTAAGTTTGAAGCAAGGCATTGGTGATAATTTCATTAGGGAAATGAAGATAATGATAATCATCATCGTGATAGTTTCGAGAACTGTTTTCAGAAGTGCTTGCTCAAAGCAAAACCCATATCATTGGAATTCATTTTACTTCATGATGCTTAATTGTTAAAAACATGAATTCATCACCTGTCTAACATCCACAAAATGACCTTGGCTGATACAGTCTTTTAATGTTGTTGTTGTTTTTTCCAAACACATTTTATTTTTTCATCTCACATTCAAGTTGGTCCTTTACTTGGTACCAAAGTGTTGCACACCACAATTTACAACCTACAATAACTTCAAACGTGTACTAAGACAGCAATTGTGAATCCTGTGTTGTGAAAACGCCTAGCAATGAACAAATAACAGCATTCTGCTTAAAACTAGATGTGGATAAAGGGATTTTGTAATGTAATGTGTGGTTCAGACAGCTATGGAGACACCTTCAACGCTTTTATTTCAAGAAGCACGTTTATTGACCTAGCCGGGTCATTGGAAAGACTCCCATGCAACGACTTAGCTGGTGCATCTTAACATGGGGCCTTGGTTGGTATGATGAGAAACAAGACACCCACCTGAACCAGCACGACATTAGTTTTGCAAATAAAGGCACCAATTGTATATGATTTCTTTTTCACAATTGTATGACTAACTCGGAGTTCCTGCTTCCAGAATAGCCAGCACTTGATGTTCTTTACCCCCCTGGTCTCTCTACCATAAAGCTGTCACTCTGGGGAATCTTATTGCATATTCATCCATATGTATTTGTGTGGATCAATGTGTGTGTGTGTATGTATGTGTGTGTGCTTCCAGGCATAATTTGTGTCTTAATCCCGCCCCTCTGCTCTGATAGGTGGATGAGTCCCAAACAGGGGAGCCTGGTTGGCTTGGAGGAGAACTCAGGGGGCGGACCGGTTGGTTTCCTGCCAATTATGCCGAGCGGATCCCCGACAGCGAAGCACCGATCAGCCTGCGCTCCTCCACGTCGGCCACTCCCACCCCAGCCCAGCAGCCAATAGCCACACCCCCCCCAGCTCCGGGACACACCTCCTCCACGTCCTCAGCCAACAGTAACTGGGCTGACTTCAGCACCACGTGAGTCACACTGATCAAAACATGATCAGACACAGGCATCATTTGAATTCACTAGTGCATTTAGAGACAACACAATAAAATTGAAATAGTGAATCAGTACATAGGTTCCCTTGTTTTTCCCTGTTTGGTTATCTCAGACAGTTTTGTCAACATTGTTGTGGCAGATAAACTGAAGTAACATTGAGTGCTTTCTTAGACCAGTAGTTATCTGAAATTAATTTTTAAGAAGTGGAGATCACACGTTTACTTACATATATTCATATTAGACATGTATTAGTCATTTTCAACTTGACGTCTGCTGTAGCCCTTACACTTTGTGTTCATGCATCTGTTTGACAACATGGGTGCACATACATCCAGTTGGCCCTCCACTACAACCAGCCAATCAGACAGTGAGGGCTGGGACGCCTGGCCGACCTCTTCAACCAGTCAGAATCCTTCACTCAGTGTTCCCTCAGCGCAGCTACGGCAACGCTCCGCCTTCACACCCGCAACCATGACAACAGGCTCCTCTCCGTCTCCTGTCCTGGGACAGGTAACACTGGCACTTTAACAGAAAAAAACACTAGAAAAATCAAGCAGCTATTAAGCAGTTTTTTTCAGCCTGAGACACAAGATAAATGTAGTTTCCTAACCTCAGTTTAAGTTTCATAAAAACACACAAAGACTGAGAATGAAGTTGTCTTAGCCCTCGGGCCTCAACTCATCAAACATACTGTCTCTCTTAAAATGAAGGCACCCATCAAAACCAGTCCCACAACCCATCCACCACATCATTTATGTTTTTTTTATGTTATTTGTCACTGTGTTGGAACATGCAATCCCTAGGAAGTGGCTTCATTTCACAGAATCTAGATAGAAAACACTGATATTATTGGCTAATGCTCTGTCCGTCTATCCATCTGTCCGTCCGTCTGTCTGCCTGCCTGCCTGTCTGTCTGTCAGGGAGAGAAGGTCGAGGGTCTTCAGGCTCAGGCCTTGTATCCATGGAGAGCCAAGAAAGACAACCACCTCAACTTCAATAAAAACGAGGTACAGATATGTCTCTGTTTTATCTAGTAATGAGTTAATACTTTGTAATGTCATCTTTCAATTCTGGATTTATGGGAGAGCTTGTATTTCACTGCTTTGACTCTTTGATCAGTTTTATTCTGTGTTTATGCAAATCATATTGTCCTTATTGGGTAAAAAGTTTGTTTTTAATTAAACAACAGAACTAATACTGTAATACTTAAGTACTGTTTTTATTTTTGTAGATAATAACAGTATTGGAGCAGCAGGACATGTGGTGGTTAGGTGAACTGCAGACTGGACAGAGAGGCTGGTTCCCTAAAAGCTATGTCAAGCTCATTTCCGCCACCATGACAGCCCCAGCCTCAACCGCAGCACGCAGCAAAAACACAAGGTGGGTTAAAACACAGCATCAGGTCAGTATTGGGTGTGCCAAACCAGTTTCATAGGAGAAGACCTGCACCAGAGCCACAGGAGGATGCCTCCAGCATCCTCAGAGACACATCACACCCTGGACACTGCCTTTTAGCAGGCTTCCATCAGGCAGACTGAGAACAGTTTTTATTCAAGAGCTGTGGACACTCCACTGAACTCTGATGTTTTTATGATTCTAATGACTATTTCTTTTAGTATTTTTCCTGCTGGTTATTTATTGCCTATATGTGTGTATATATAAGTCTATATAGATGTCTTTTTATTGCTGCTATTGGAGTAGATTGTACCAAACTAAGTTTTGTTGTATTTTATTATACAATGACAATAAACTATCTGTCTATCTAAAAGGCACTACCGTTTCAAGGTGACCATGACAGTCGTCTTAACTCTCTCTCAAATAACAATCCAGTTTACCATCAGCTTATTTAAAAAAGTCTAAAAACTCTAAAAACACACAGTCACAGTAGCCCTACTTTAGTGTCTCTAAAAATAAAGTTGGGTTGTTTTTTGGTTTTTTGTTTTGTTTTTTTTTTTTTGTTTGTTTTTTTGTTTGTTTGTTTCAAAATTTCTAAAATCTTATTTAGATTTTTATAAACTGCTTTGTCTGCTCTCCTAGCGAGTCGACAGCATCAGAAAGCCCACCCAGTGGAAAACGCCCTTCACCCTCCCCAACCAAACCTTCTGAGTCTGGAGAAGGTAACACATTAACACACACACACACACACACACACACACACATACACACGTTTTTTCCTGCTGGTGGGTAATTGTCACTGTATGTGTGCATCTGTACAGAGTACTTGGCCATGTACACCTATGAGAGCAGTGAGCAGGGGGACCTGAGTTTCCAACAAGGAGATATCGTCATGGTGACCAGAAAAGAAGGGGATTGGTGGACGGGCGTGGTTGGGGGCAAGACCGGGGTTTTTCCATCCAATTATGTCAAACCACGAGACTCATCATCAGAGGTGAGAAGATGCTCATGAACAGAAGGCAGTGACAGGGAAGTGCTGCAGTGTTGACCAAATTCAAAACAGATTAATGTAAAACTAATCCCTGTCAAGCCACGCAAAAATGATGTGCATTCATTAAGTGGAATGTCTGAAATTATGTATCATTACTACAGGGGCAAGCACTGATAGGTGCATAGGTACCCCATTGTAATTGGTTTATTTACATCTTTTGCTATTTTTAGCTTATTTTTCACCTACTTACTTTATTCAAAAACTCAACAAACTTCAGACACTTGTCAAGCCAATGTGTCATCGGCAACCCATGAACCCCTGGAGCAATATTATGCTGGGGGTGTGCTATATTAAAGTTAAAATTTTACTCAAATAGCTAGTGTAGCTTCCCCTTATGTGTGAATTTTATGAAACTTGGTAAACATAGTCCTTGGGTCATACTGAACAATTTTCCAATACAATTCTGTATTGGATTTTCCACCATCGTGGATTTTCTACCATATTTGACTTTTTACAAACTATGGTTTTTCATACTCTTAGATGCCTTGTCTGATTTACGCATCTTTTGACTGGTCCCTGCTAAGGATGCTCATCTTTCAAAAGTGAGGGGGAAATTTTAATATGAAATATCATTGAGTAATAAGAATTCAAAATTTTGCAAAAGTAGCTTATCAGATGGAAAATGCCATAAACTTCTGAAAGTTTGTTTAATTATGATGAGACTTTCCACTTGGACCCATACGGGGCGCCACAAATACCATAGGTTTGCATCTCAGTTGGCTTGACCAATTTGAATGAAACTTGGTACATGAGATACCAGCGGGCATTTCATGCTAAAATTCAAATTTAGTCCAAATTACTATCAGTGGGTGTGGCCTGTGACATTTTAGCTGGATAATTCAGATTGTTATTATAGGTAAAAAGAGGGCCACATTTTTTGTTATATGCTGCTAAATCTAGCAATATTTGTAGCTTATATAGATCCTGAAATGCAACTTTTTGTCATAAAAAATGTGTGAATTGTCAGAGGAGTTTGGCCGTAGTGATATAGAAATTCTGTAATCGCCAACCTTGAAACTGTGGAAGTTGACACTAAAGTTGACATACCTTTGTAAAGGAATTTCTTTCATGGCTGCTTGCGTCTATATGTAAAGTTTTTTGTTTTTGTTTTTTTTTTTTTGTCCCAGTGAAATGATCAAATGATGCAAAATCAGCCACTAGACCAAGCCAGCTGGGCCAGGATTGACTCTTCCTGACTCATAGATTACTTCTGATAGATGGACCTGACTTCATATAGATGGCTGGGGAAACAACTTTCATATTTATTTTTAAGGATCTAACATGGCCAGTTTTCTACAAAATTCTTATGTTGTTATCTTTGTATTATTAGTTTTTAATTATGTTTTCCATCTTACTGTCTCCATCTTTGTCTTTAGTCACTGGGTCCAGCAGGGAAGACAGGCAGTCTGGGGAAGAAACCTGGTGAGCTGTCAATTCATTTTTTTAACATGAACACCTGATGGTTACTGTTGCAACCAAATAACTAACGAAAATGAAATGTGGATCCGTTCTACCTGCTCCAGCCTCATCTGTCGTTCCTGTTCTTTTTACTCATGCCACCTGACCTAACCTGATTTTGTCACAAAAAAATGGGCATACAGAAAAAGCAACTGATGGCTCCAAATTATCAGACTATTCCTGGATATCAAAGTTCCATGCCCAGATTTATCTTATTAAAAAAGTGAATCTGACCTTGACAGGTGCTAAACTAACCACATCTTCCCCTTCCTGTGTGTTTCCATTCGGCTCCATCTCCCCATCAGAGATAGCCCAGGTGATCGCCCCCTACAGTGCTACAGGAGCAGAGCAACTCACGTTGGCTCCAGGACAGCTTATCCTCATCAGGAAAAAAAACCCTGGGGGCTGGTGGGAGGGGGAGCTCCAGGTATATGCACACTTCAGTATTTCTATATATTTACATGTACATGCATGTGTATAAAAAATGTACATCTTGTCATCTGCATAAAAAGATGAGCAGAGTTGGACAAAAGACAAAAGATGTATTAAAATCTTCATCTGCCTAGACTCCATGAAGTCAGAAACCTGTTTATTTGCTGTATCACTCAGCACTCAGCAATCAATTAATGTGCAATAATCCCAATTAACAATACTAAACATCAACTGCAACATATATGCATAAGACAGATCTCCCTTGTATCATCTTTTGTTGCACAGCAAAATATCTATATTTTCAAGCACAATTATTAAACCTAAAAAGACCAATAATCAAACTTACTAAACATTTTATGTATTATAGATTTGCCACTCTTACTAATAGGTTGGGCTAAATTTCTACATGAGTTTCACATTGTCTAATATTGAGTTTTTTGGCAACAAATCTGATATCTTATTATTTAAGACACAATCATGAATCAGCATTTCTGAAAATGCAGTGTGTTTGTTCACCTCCTGTTAGCTGTGTTAGGTTAGCACATATTCACCTGTGTACATGCTTTCATTGCTCATATTTGCTTGTACGAATATAAATGATTTGTTTTGTAGAAAAGGGTTATGTTAGTCATGTTATTTGAGGACACTGACAGCAGCTCAATGACATCATGCTGTGTTCTGATTGGTCCAGGCCCGAGGGAAAAAGCGCCAAATTGGTTGGTTTCCAGCCAATTATGTCAAGCTGCTGAGTCCCAGCACCAGCAAGACCACACCCACAGAGCCCACCCCTCCCAAACTGGCCCCTTCTAGCACTGGTATACACACACGCACACACACACACATACAGAGACAGTATGATTAAGTTCTAATTACAGCTAAATGTCATATGTACATGCTTACCACAAAGATTGTTGCAGGCTGGGAAGGCCTATGTTCACCTTAAGGCTTGCATACTGTTGTATATAGATTTTAACTTATATTCACTTTTACAAGTTTTAAGTGTTTTGAATATGTTTTGGTGTGCTGTTAATCTGGTGAGGCAAAAGTCTGTCAGGCCAGACTGATAGGAGTCCCGAGAAATTGCTCTTATGTTTCATTCTTGCTGGCATTAAATATATCATGGAGACTCTTAAAATGATTTTGATGAAACTTGCAGACAGCCTGAATTTTACACAGTTTATACTACCTAAATGCAAGCAGGCAAATGAGGTGTGGAGCTCATGACAGGGACGACAGCTAAGACCACATGTAAACCAGGAAAAAATGTTGATAAAATAAATAAGTAATAAGTAAATGTTTCATAAATGTTTTAGAAATCATGTGACTGTCTATGACTTTGGGCATCCTGACCAATTGTCATGTTTCGGTCTCTCTCTCTTTCAAGCTCTGTGCCAGGTGATCGGCATGTATGACTATGTGGCCCAGAACGACGACGAGCTGGCCTTCCAGAAGGGTCAGGTGATCACAGTGCTCAGTAAAGACGACTGTGATTGGTGGAAAGGCGAGCTCAACGGGAGGGAGGGACTATTTCCAAGCAACTACGTCAAGCTCACCACGGATACTGACCCGAGCACACAGTGTGAGTACACACACACACACACACACACACACAATCTCACCACAGAACACAGGTTAAAACATATTGAAACACATACTAGCGTAACACACACAGCAGCCACATTTACACAGTACGCATACACACACAAGCACCCTTGATCTCTCTCTCTTTCTCTCTCACTCTCACTCTAAAAGACACACACGCACATACACACATACATACACCCCAGAGCCAGGTGTGGAGATGCTGTCCCTCTCTCAACCTTTGACCCTGGGTTGGTTTGACCTATTACCTTTCACCTTTACACTCCTACGGGCCTCTTTGAAAAACTCCCAATCATACACCACCTCTGGGTGGTGTGTTTGTGTGGCGTGTTTGTATGCACATGTGTGTATGTATGCGCACATTTGTGTGTATGTGCCCCCCACCCCTTTCCTGCATGTGTCCCTCTCAGCATGATCCACCATAGACTTAGAGTTTCTAGAGCTGAGCCCGGACAGTTGTGCTGCTGCTAGCCGTCTGAACTCAAGTGTTTCCATTTATGATGTCTGACAGCGGATACAGCTTGACATGTTAAAGCTGACATAGCTAACATCAAGACAAACTGAAATGGATTTAGGTTTGGATACAGAATACACTGAGACTGAGATTTGATAGTGAGCTAGTGACATATGCCACCTAATGTGAATCTACAGTATATTGCCAAGAGCTGCATTAGCGCTGGCAATACCGGCAAAATCAAATATCACAATATCTGTGACCTAACACCACAACATTAATGCTGTGATTATATTGTAGGGATGACCCTTGGTGGTTTTCATAGGATATTTACATGCAGATTTTTGAAAAACAATCATTAGTAATGTAGATATGATGACCAAGCAAGAAGAGGCGAATAACAGCTACAACAGTCTGATAAGTTCAGACAATCACGTCCCTTTACTGTAATGCAGCTTTTAACCCAACCCAAGTTCAAGTTTGTTTTAAAACCATGAAAAGACAGCACTTATGCCATATCATGATATTGTAATGTCCAAAATCCCAGATGATATCTCGTCTCATATCATGATATCGAAGATCACTGCTTACAATACAGCCTGTCAGTATTTTCTGTCTTTCAACAGTCCGCCTGACACCCACAGGCTGCACTCAGCTGTGCACTTTTGAAACTCCAGTTGTTAGTAAGAAGCCACAGTGGCTGCAGATCAAAGCTGTGAGTTAAAGTGAAAGTCAGACTGCCTGCTGTTGTGCTGCTCGCTCTAGACCCTCTATTTCTATGCTAGGTTAGATCACACCTCCACACTCTCTGTCTTGCTGCACGCTCCACCCACCTAGCACCCGATTGGTTGTTGTTGTTGTTGTTGTTGTTGTTGTTTTGTTTAGTTGTTTTTGTTGATGTTGTTGTTGTCGTCCTCTCTCTAGGATCATATCATTACCCAGAACCCCCCTCTCCTCAAAGCCCTCAAAGAGACCCACTAGGCCACGCCCACTAGGCCACTCAACCAATGGGACAGCAGCAAGAGGTCACATGACCATGGAAATGGCGACTCTCCACCAATAGAAGCCAGAGAGAGGCAGACAGACAGACAGACTGTAACGTTAAAAGCCCCCTGGTGGCCACACTCTGTCTATGCATGGCTCTGACTGGACATGGCCAAACTCTGTATATCTAAGGCTCTGGCTCCAAACTGCACTGCTCAACAGGAGGGAGATCAGTAGTCAGTACTCCTCTTCTGTCCTCTCCACCTCTCCTCGTTTCTCCTAGCCTTTCTCCTCCTCCTCTCTCTCCCCTGCTCTCTCCTCCTTTCTCGTTTTCACGCTGTTTTAACAATCGGAAGGTTAATCCTTCCTGGTTTAGATAAGGAAGAAACGAAGGAGAGGAGAGGAGGAGATTGAAGGAGAACAAAAGAGGAGATGAGACTATTGAGCTCCTTCCTCACAGATTGGACTGATTAACATGCAGTTGTTTGACTGGAACACAGTGACTGTATACACTCACTGACACACACACAAACACACACACAAACACATGTATATTTCTACACACACGCGCACACACACACACATGCACACACACACCCACAAGCAGCCCTATCCTAGCGTGGTAAAGTGGATAGTGGGTCGTTTTGTGGCTTTCTGGGAGATCCTGTCATAGAAACATTAGCTCAACCCCTCCTCCCCTCCCTCTTTTTTAACCCTTCTCCCATTTATACAGCAGCTTCAATCACCTGTCAGTCAAAGCGCTGGCTTCACCTCATCCCCTCACTAACCCCTCCCCTCCCACAGCTTCACAGAAAGACCCACTATCTGCTGGAGGACAAGTCTCAATGATAAGAGTCTTTTTACTCTCTCCTCTCCTCTCTTCTCCGCTCCTCCGCCACTGTCTGCTGGAGGACGAGTCTCAGTGCCAAAGACTGCTCTTCTCCTCTCCTGTCTTCCTCCCTTCTCTTATTTCCTCACCCACTTTGCCTTCTTCTGCCCTCCCCTCCCCCGAGGTGTGGAGGAGAGAAACTTAGAGGGGTCAAAAGGACACAAAAGAGAGGAGAGGAGAGGACCGAAAGCAGTATTGAGACACGTCCCGCAGCAGCTGAGGGCTGAGTTTCAATTCAGAGTGTTGTTCCCTTTGATGTTTCCTAAAGCACACTGGTCTCTCCGCACAGCTTGGACGGAGGAGAGGCAAGGAGGCATGGAAGGGAGCGAATGGTTGGAGTGTGACTCAGCCTGTAGCTCAGGGCAAAAAAAAATCTAAAGCCATGCTATAAACTGCATAGCATACCAGCTAACCAAATTACACACACACACACACACACACACACACACACACACACACACACACAGTACATATTACATGGTACAGAGAGTTTGGCGTATGCACATGACCTTAATCAGTATGAATGATCACACACACACACACACACACACATATATCTCTTACAGACACAGTGAAAATGTTTTTATCCATAGTAGTTTTATTATTCTAAATATGTATTAACTTTAAATGAACCGTTTTATGTTCTGTTGTTTTTGTTTACATGTTAATTGTTTGTCTGTTGCTATGATGATGAGACGCTGTCACACTGTCTGGGGCTGGGATTTTAAAAACAACCGGGATGGGACAATGGCATCATACAGACACAGGCTCGGTACTAAAGTGTAGGGGTGGAACGATATGTCAACAAACCTGCTTGTTCGGTTGAATCACGGCTGACATTAATAATCTCAATAATTCCAGCCTAACAGCTCAGCTACTTGTGGGTGATGTCTCATAATTTCATGAACTGATGGATTTGTTGAATAATTTGAGCCTTAACTATTTGAATCTCTCACACTGTCATATAACACATGCATGCTGTGTGTGATATTTATGTATACTACATGCTGCTTCATGTTAGCTGAGGTATTGCAGCCATCCTACTGGTGACCTGACTTAGCTAGCCAGGCTTAGCAAAACATCCGTCACACTCAACGTCTTCACTCGCTTTTTAACTCACTTCGGAAAGTTCTGGGAACATATTTAACTGAGCATGTAAACCAACAGCTGTGTCGATATATATCTGTTTTCATTTGGACGTTTGTTTATTTTTCACACGTCAGTTTCTTCCTTTTTATCGTGAGTGAGCAGAAGTGTTGGCGACCTCCGTCCACGTTGGCTGTTGGCGACTGCGAGAAATCCTGGCTTTTCTTTTTTATCAAATGACATCAAATTATAGTTTGTAAGCTCTTGATGTGAATTTTAACCTCAGTGTCGAGTCATTCCACCAGATTTCAAAATGTATACATTATTTTTTTTGTCTGCATGAAAGAAACAATTTCACAACGGTTGTCCGATTTTATCAAGTGAACTTGAAAAAGCAGTGGCTAGTTATTGTGTTTATTTTACTGCATACACAAAAACTGACTTCAGAGTTGGTGCTTTTATTATTTTTTTTTTGTTTGTTTGTTTGCATTTGTATTGTACCAAACCACGGGCAATCGTTCCGCTCCTACTAAAATTTAACGAAGGGACAACGACTGTCTGCATGTTTTCACAGCCTGATCCGTTACTCCTCTTATCAGCTGCACAGTAGATTAGCTCAAACAGGCCACATCTTCACAGCGCTGTCCCCCGGCCCTTTAGACTGCATATCACTGGGTTACGATGCCAGGGGACGAGGGACAGACACACTGATACAGCTGGACACACATGCTGACAGAGACGCAAAACAGCCTCCATCTTTAGCATTACATGATGATGGTTACCATGGTAATGTACACCCCCGGTGTATCTTTGCCGCTTCCCATAGCAGTAAAAAGCCTCCCTTCCATCCGTTCCCATAGCAACAGACTAGTATTATAGTGGTGGCCATATCAGATTTGTATTTTATTGTGTTTTTGTTTTTCCAGATGACAGTATTGTGATTTTAATGTTTACCCTTGGACACACAAACAAATAAATGATATGATTATTGTTGACCTAAGCAACTTTTTATACAACAAGCAATAGAATTATTGTTATTAACCTGCTTGGATCCCATTGGCTCCTCGGTGTATCAGTATTGGAGGTAAAGCTCTCTGATTGGTTGATGAGTCAAGACCATTGGTTCTTCAACAAAACCTTACAGTCGGCTGTAGTGTGTTTCAAAGCGGCTTGGCTCCAGTGTGAGACGATACGTTGGCATGTTGGACCGAGACAGATTGGGAACCTTTGGTCTCGTCTCCTCAGCGTCAGAACAGGCTGCCTTTTTAGATTAGGACAGACACCCTCCTAGACCAGAGCCGTGCTGGGCACCAGTTACCTTAATGTGAAAAACCTGGCCAACCTCACGAGAGGGAGCCTTGCCCTTGACTTCATGCCACAGCTATTACCTGGAGCCATTTTGTGCCCCTTTGAAGCATTCAGTTTAAATTGTTTGGAGGTGATACAACTCAAGCTAGAACATAGGTTTTGTTATTGATATTGTGTCATTTACCTTTTTTTTTTTTTTTTTTTTTTTTTATAAATACAAGACACACTTTGTTCAGTGCTGGCCTGGAGTATGGCTCTGGTCTAGTCTGGTTTGTATAAAAAATAGAAAGAAAACAAGCTCTATATGATCTATATTCAATCTAATAAATGATGATTGATGCTTCGTATGGATATAAACTCTGATGAACGGATGGATTAACAGACAAGCCAAATGTAACCTGACTGCACTTGGTGTGAGAGTGAATGAGCGAGTGAATGAACTAAAGGAATGAGTGAGCGTTGCCATGGAAATGAGTGGTTAGATGGATACAACAAAGGAATGAAATGGATACTTGAATGAATGAATGAATCAAATGTACAGAATGTTACCATAGCATTGATAGTAAACTTGTCCTGAGTTTTTATTGGTGGAGATTTTGATGATGCAGGGAATCTGATTGGTTCTGGTGATTAAACGTGCTGAGACATACTGGACTCCAAAAGTGTCGTTACTCTTTTTACACACACACACACACACACACACACACACACACACACACACAGTCTTAGACTACAGGAATGCCTTTTATGAGTCTGTGAATGGTGTACCTCTTTAAACCCTGCACACACATGCACACACAGCATCACAGAAGCACACACAGACTCAGCTGATCTTTGTTACAGAAACACACACACACACACACACACACAAGACTCCTGAAATAGACAGACCAACTTAAAATGCCTGTTATACGGCCCCTAAAGCACAGCAGTATTCCTCCCACTTGGTGTGTTTTGATCTCAGGTATGTATTACTGTAGCTGTTGTGAATGTGTGTTAAAGTGCTTGTTGTTTTTTCTTAGTCTTTTTTTGATCTAGAATGTACTGCCGAGCACTTGATTGACAGCTGCTCGGGTGTGTGCTGTGTTTCAGGGTGTGCTGACCTCCATCTGCTGGACATGTTGAGTCCCATGGAGAGGAAGAGGCAAGGCTACACACACGAGCTGATCGTTACAGAGGAGAACTACGTCAACGATCTGCAGCTTGTCACAGAGGTACGCAGAAATCTCCTTTGCCAACAGCATGCGAAGTTTCCAAGGATATATTGATCAATTTTGGGCCATTATATTATTTGTCTTTTACATACCTGCCATACCTCTGGATTCATGCTCACTATTCTTTGTGTGTGTGTGTGTAGATCTTCCAGAAACCTCTGTTGGAGTGTGAGTTGCTGACAGAGAAAGAAGTGGCCATGATCTTCGTCAACTGGAAGGAGCTCATCATGTGCAACATCAAACTGCTCAAGTAAGGACAGATCCAAGGATCCAGGGAGAATTGTGATTTGCTTACAAATATCAAACACAATAGACAAATCCAGAATATGAGACAAATTATACGCCCCCTTACATGCTTGTGAAAACCTTTCTCAAGCATTTAAACATATCATTTTGATAATTCTATATGTCGTTTTCTTGTCAATTTAATTTTCAGGGTTTTTGTGCTAATTTGCTTGCCGTTTTTCTGGTTATTTTGTCGTTTTTGTCCCAAGTCTGCAAATGTAGGATCTGTGTTCCACTTTCAGTCACAAACACTTTTCCCACAACACTCTTGAAGCGATGTACCCTCATTTACAAGCAGGGCAGAACTCTGGTGATCTTGAGATAAAAACTGCAAATCACAAGATGTCCCCTAGTATTACCAACACTGTCTGGAGAGAGGGGGGATCCAGGGACATTTCCGGGGACAAAAAATCAAATCAGGGGACGGTCTCCTGAGAACAGGGATGTCCAGTTACCCAAACTTATACAGACATTTCTTTAGGCAGAAATAACATTACTGGTTGAGTTATGCCAAAGAAACATTTTTTTGTTTTGCTTATTAATGTAAAAGCCAACACTTCTTACTCAGTGAAAAAAGCCGTCCAGCCACACATCAAGATGAATAGCTTGCACTGCAAAAACGCAAAATCTTACCAAGATTATTTGTCTTATTTCAAGTCAAAAATGTCTTATTCCTAGTCAAAATATCTCATTACACTTAAAATAAGACATGATCACCTCAGAAGTAACTTGTTTTTAGACAATTGTCTCTTGTTTCAAGTGAAAATTTGCTTGAAACAAGTGAAAATTTGCTTGTTTCATTGGCAAAATTTGTTTCTTGTCTCTAGCTAATTTTCACTTATTTCAAGTGAATTTTCACTTTTTCCACTGGCAAATTTTGCCAATGAAACAAGCAAATTTTCACTTGTTTCAAGTGAATTTTCACTTGAAACAAGTGAAAATTGTCTAAAAACAATTTACTTCTGAGGTGATCGTGTCTTATTTTAAGTGTAATGAGATATTTTGACTAGTAGTAACACATTTTTTACTTGAAATAAGACAAATAATCTTGGTAAGATTTTACGTTTTTGCAGTGAGGTCATGAATGAATGAAAAAAAACATTCAGTTACATTTTCATTTATATTTTGACCAGAAGTGTTACCTAATTTTTTGCAAACAGTGAGATTATTTGTGCTGCCAGAGCGGCACTGCCTGCGAGAAATGTTGGTATATTAAAACACCTACATGCACATCAAATTCACACTAAACCCACTTTGACTGAGGTTGCTGACATAAAATAACACACACACACGTGTGATGTCTGTTTCCCCTCCTCCTCCTTCCTCACAGGGCTTTGAGAGTCAGGAAGAAGATGTCAGGTGACCGGATGCCAGTGAAGATGATTGGCGACATCCTGACCAATCAGCTGCCTCACATGCAGCCCTACATCAGGTTCTGTCAATCATTCCATAAATCTGCCAGTAAATTTGTCTGACTGTTGTCTTAAATCTGTCTTTGGTGTGTGCAGTGATTCTGTTTGTTCAGTAATTATTCTGCCATCTGCTTGAGTAAATTATTTCCGTCCCTTTTTTTTTTAAATTAAACAACATATTTTCAGTATAAAAATCAACACATTTCGTCCACTGATGAAGTTCTATTTCTGCCTTTAGATTCTGTTCGTGTCAGCTGAACGGAGCCACGCTGATCCAGCAGAAAACTGATGACAACCCTGAGATTAAAGACTTCCTCAAGGTACGATGCACACGCTGAGCGCTCATCACAGGCTTATCTCCAAATTACGCATCACTCTTCTAAACCGGCGCTCGGCGTGAGGAAACTGCAGCTATGTGGCCCGGTCAGTTTCAGCTCCAAAAACTTTGCAAAGTCTTTCTCAAAGTTGTTTTTTTTTTTTTTTTCTCTCTGCCAGAGGTTAGCCATGGATCCCAGGTGTAAAGGAATGCCCCTGTCCAGCTTCCTGCTCAAACCCATGCAGAGAGTCACACGCTACCCACTCATCATCAAGAATGTAAGTCAACACTGCTACACACACACACACACCCAGGAATACAGGAACGTATCTAGAATTCAAATCATGCAAAGGTGCAGTTTTTCCTCATCATATTCACTTGTTAGGCTGCATGAACTCCTTTGTAGCCCACTTCTATAAATGCATGTTGATATAAGGGCTTGGTTGCCACAGTGCACGGTCCTGTTTATGTTGGAGCGGCTAAAAATCACCCGGTGAAGTTTACAGATGTTTCTCTTTCTGCCTGTCTTTCTTTCTCTGTTTATTTCCCCCCATCAATCTATCAATCTATCTGTCTGTCTATCTTTATTCATTAGATCTTAGAAAACACTCCAGAATCTCATCCAGACCACAGCCATTTGAAAGCTGCTCTGGAGAAAGCGGAGGAGTTGTGTTCACAGGTGCGCTCACACACACACACACACACACACACACACACATACAGAAGACAGACCAATCAGTAGCCTTTTTTCACGACATTTCTGTGTTGAATGAAGGACTTGAGATCACATATTGGGAACGCAGAATATTGATGAATTGGTGTGTGTGTGTGTGTGTGTGTGTGTGTGTGTGTGTGTGTGTGTGTGTGTGTGTGTGTGTGTGTGTGTGTGTGTGTGTTTCTAGGTGAACGAGGGCGTCAGGGAGAAGGAGAACTCAGATCGTCTGGAGTGGATTCAGGCTCATGTGCAGTGTGAGGGGCTGTCTGAGGTAACTAAACACACAGTGGACACTCTCGTGATGACACAGACATGCAGTTTCTGATCCCCACCTGAAGCCTGCATATTTGATTGCCTTAATTTTTTCCACCCCAGACTCAGAGTGTGTGTGTCTCCCCTCAGCAACTGGTGTTTAACTCGGTCACAAACTGCCTGGGTCCCAGGAAGTTCCTCCACAGCGGGAAGCTCTTCAAAGCCAAGAGCAGCAAGGAGCTCTACGGCTTCCTGTTCAACGACTTCCTGCTGCTAACACAGGTCAGTGTTTCGCTCCTCAGCGGGACGCACGTCAAGACCTGATTCTGCCTCAATGTTTTTTCCGTTCACAAACCGCTCCCTCCCTCCTCCTCCTCCTCCTCCTCCAGGTGACAAAACCTCTAGGTTCCTCTGGGTCGGACAAAGTCTTCTCCTCCAAAACACACCTGCAGTACCGCATGTACAAGACGGTAAGAGCACCCAAATACACATTCAGTGTTACTCTGTGCACAGGTTATCCATGAGTCCTTGAAAAGAGTCAAAACTGACTTAAAATAAATGAGAGGTCTCAGTTAGTATAAGTGTTATTTTTAACCATGGAATATTTTTGCATTGTATTTCCACTGTGTGAACACGGCTCAGAGTCACAGCATCAAAACATTTTTACCAAACACAAACAGGCATCATGTCCCATAATTAATTTCCTGTTGCTGATAAATGGAAATTAACATTTATAGTGGCTTCTGTCTGGGATATTAAACTGGAAATGGACTGGTTTGGCCAGTTTGATTTCTTTTGTTTTTGGTATTTTTAGCCTCAAATTACACTGATTCTTGGGAATTTGGATAAAACAGGTTTTAATTTTGAAAAAAAAAGTGCGTTAAATTACAAAATCTGAAGGTATATCATTATAGACCAAGGTCTTGGCTGTTCAGCAATGCAGCGGTGCAACCTCCTACTCTTTCATGTGGTAAATATATAATTCAATGAAATTATTACTTTTTGTTGTTTTAATCAAGTTGAAATGATTATCTCCTATCCGAGGACAACTGGTTTTGTAGGCCATGGGCCAACATATAATCATTAAATTAATACAAATTAAAAATAAACCTATAAAAGAACCTTACAAATGTGCAAAGGACCCCCTGATTATGCCCTTGATACTTTTTATTCATTAAAATGTTGTAAATTTCCAGCAGAAATAGCATTTTTCTTAGTGGGACGTGATTTATTCAAATTCTCAAGAATCAGTGATTAGTTACAGGTAGCATTTAAAAGGTCTTAAAAAGGCTTCACTTAGCCATTCTGAAACCTGCAGGTACCCTGGTGAAGCATTTTATGCCAAACCATTTTTATAAAGTGGAATCGAAATATATTTGTTTTATTATCAGACTTTTCAAGAGCCGCTGTCCAGCAGGTTTTTGTTCCTAAATCAGTAACTGTTCCAGAAAGAAACGTGTGCAGCGGTGTGTGTAAACTCTACACGTCGTCTAACCGGTAATGATTTGATGTGTGTGTCTCTGCCAGCCGATCTTCCTCAATGAAGTGTTAGTGAAGCTGCCAACAGATCCATCAGGAGACGAGCCTCTGTTCCACATCTCTCACATAGACAGAGTTTATACCATCAGAGCTGAGAGCATTAATGAAAGGTAACACACACACACACACACACACCATCGCTAGACTAGACAAATCCCAAAAATAAATTTAATCCAATACAAGGAGCAATAAGTCAAAATACAAAATTGAGAGTGATGTCGGAAGTTCAGATAATATTTGTGTCTTCCTTGGTTTACTGTATTCCTCCTCTGCTGGAGAAGTGTATAGCTACTCTAACAAGTGTGTGGCTTTGTTTGGGGTGTGTGTGTGTGTGTGTGTGTGTGTGTGTGTGTGTGTGTGTGTGTGTGTGTGTGTGTGTGTGTGTGTGTGTGTGTGTGTGTGTGTGTGTGTGTGTGTGTGTGTGTGTAGGACGGCGTGGGTCCAGAAAATCAAGGCAGCTTCAGAACTCTTCATTGAGACGGAGAAGAAGAAGAGAGAGAAAGCTTACTTAGGTATCCATCTGCTGCTCTTTCCTCCCTCATGGCTCTTTTGGTTAAGGGAAAAGAGAATTTTAACCCTTTGAAACCTCATTTCCTTGGAACATTTTATTCATTTCTCGTGAATTTCCGGGTCATTTCATGTTAAGCTGCTCATTGCCTTTTTTGTCATGTTTTTGAAAGAAATTTTGCTCCGGTTTAAACGAGGCATCTGACGTCGATCCAGGTTGCAAAGGGTTAAATGTCTACTTTGATCTTGTCTGATCAAACTTCTGCTCTCTGATGTTTCAAATAGCTCCTAACGATAATAATGCTCTTCACTCTCTCAGTCCGTTCTCAGAGGGCTACAGGTATCGGTCGGCTGATGGTCAACATCGTGGAGGGAATTGAACTCAAACCCTGTCGCTCCCACGGTACGAGTGAGCACCTCCTCACTGACTGGAGTGTAAAATTTGATATGGTTATTTTTCTTTACTAGAAACTTGTCCCATTATGTTATGTACTTTGAGCAAACCTAAAAACACCTTACGCCTGTTAACTCCACCAGACAGCAGCCTGGAGGAGGTCATGCATAAAACACAGGTTCCCTATGTAAGCACATGTATAACAGTTTAGACTCTGTGGTGTTAGATAATTAACTGTACTGAACTGTATTTGCAGGTAAGAGTAACCCGTACTGTGAGGTGACCATGGGTTCCCAGTGCCATATCACTAAAACATTACAGGTACCAGTTTTCCTGTTGTGATCGTGTTTGTCATTATGATTTGAAGCCCTTATGGGTCCTTTTTGCATGGATTATTGTTATTTTCTTCTGCCACTTCTCTCTCTCATGATTTCCTCAGACACTTGTAACTTTCGTTCGTTGAAGACTGAAGTGCTTTTCTCCCTCTCACTTCCCCCAAGGCTGCTATTGCCAGGGACGTTTATCAGCCATCAGACGGGCTTTCTTGCAGCTGGTCTGAAGAATTGATAGCCAGTTGGCAATATTGTGCTTTCACTATCTTGATGTAGTCTTGTATTCGAGGGGATTAAGTGCAAATAGGTGGCCAAGGGTGAACGCCAAACTGTCTCATAATAGTCTCTTTCATAATTACTATATTCTGACTATAAGCCCACTACAACTTTGTGCCTCCTGTCAGTATCATCACTCTGCAGTTATCTTCTTCTCTTCAATTATTTTTTGCATCTCTCTTGTATGTATATGTTTGGCAGGACTAATGATTTATCACTGAATAAGGAGTTTAACATTGACCTGTTAATTAGGGCTGCACGATATAGTGAAAAAAAAACATATTATGGTTATTTTGACAGATATTGTGATTGCGATAATATTAACCATTTTAGTTGGAGTGAACATTTTTGCATCATAATTTTCATTATAACTGAAAAAAACTTGTAAAATGAGGATGATGTCACTTTATAACTGTTTATAATGCTATACTGTTATATTTCATCTATATCCAAAATTTTCAGCTGCTGCAGTTTGGATGAGTTGCACTGATCCATGTTGCGATTTTGATGCGATTTGGGTTATTTCGGCAGCCCTATTATTAATTCACTTTCTCTATTGCAGACTAGATATGTCATTAAAGATAAAGCAATGTTTTTTAAATCATCTAAAGTCGGTCATTCCAACCTCTTTGTGTTTCCTCTGCCTCTGTAGGACACGTTGAATCCTAAATGGAATTCCAATTGTCAGTTTTTTATAAAAGACCTGGAACAGGACGTCCTCTGTGTCACTGTGTTCGAGCGAGACCAGTTCTCACCTGACGGTTAGCACACACACACACTGACACACCTTTTTTTTCTTCATTATCTGTCCTCCAAAGACAGATACTTGGCTTTATATTTCATACACTCTCTTTTCCTGTCACTCTCCAGACTTCCTGGGCAGGACAGAGATCCGATTGGCAGAAATAAAGAAGGACCAGGGTTCGAAAGGGCCGATCACGAAGCGGCTGCTGCTCCACGAGGTCCCGACGGGAGAGATCGTGGTCAGACTGGACCTCCAGCTGTTCGAAGAACCTTAATATCTGGATTAGACTTCACTGGACTGGACTGCAGCGGGGCTTGAGTTGTCTGAAGAGCCGTAGGATTTTGACCAGACATGAGGTTTTACAGGGCTGGATGTGGCTGGACTGGACAGCTGGACTGGGTTCACGCAGTCTGCTCTGGTTCAGGTGGTCTAAACAGCTGAACAGGTACACTCTGAAGAAACCAGCTAAATTACAGCCAGGCTGCACCAAGTCTTAAATTCTTAATGTCTTAAATTCTTTTTTTAGCAGTCTGACAAATGTTACGATAAATCAGTCCAGTCCTGTGACCTGCACACGGGATAAAGTGTTTTCTTTTTAAATGCTGGTTTCAGTGGCCAAATTATTAATTTCATTGAAACTGGCATTGAAAAGGTCATAAACTGTTAGATTTAGTTTGATGAGACCTGAAGGCACCCTTTCAAAACACGACAGATAGTATTTAGAGTGGACTCCCCTGTTGCTCGCTAACTTCCATGATACTCATGATGAATACAAGTCTTAATCCTTTGTGCTCCAGTTTAGTTCAGTCCAGTGTCCTCTTGTCCTCCCTCAGGCTGGTCCAAGTCTTGACTTGGTGCAGTCCAGTCCAGTCCAGTGCTCTCTGAAAGCGGTCCGGTCTTTACTGTTTTCTCTCCCTCTGCTTCATCAGACAGTCTCACAGATACTCCAGTGACAATCCCAGCCCTTTCTCTCTCCCCTATCCACCAAAACCCAAACGTGTGTGTGTGTGTGCGCACATGTGTGTGTGTGTGTGTGTGTGTGTGAGAGAGAGCGAGAGAGAGAGGTCCAGAGACAGATCAAGTGTGTCATGTGTGCAGGTGTGTCAAGATGGACAGGCTAATTAAAAGTACAGTTTGGTGTATTTTTTTTTTTTTTTAACAAGTCTTAAGAGTCGTACGATCAACTCTTCAGAGAACAAGTCTTGAGGTACTGCATCTAAAGGGACTCTGACATTTTGAATTTGAATCTTTAGTTTTCGTTTCCCTTCACCGGATACTTGCTACATTCTAGCAGCAAATGCAGCACACGGGTTTAATGAGGAATGCTGGCACTAATGAGCTGTTTTTAGGACATTTTGGGAAACACGAGTCTGATAACTCGGCAAGTGTCTGGTGCAGGCAAATGACAGACGACATGTCAAAGTATCCCTTTTGGATTTATCGATTATGGTTATGCTGATGATGATGATGCTGAAATATTAATGTCCAGGGACCAGGTGTGACAGCTAAAACTGAGATGCTGTAAAGACGAATGTCAGTTTTTTTTTACTTAAGTCGGATGCACATAGGAGCTGTATTTTTATGTGATTTCTGTCACACGTCTGAACTCTGGTGTTCCGTTGCTGCTGTGGAGCCGTCAAAAGCGACCGCCGCTCCAAAATCGCGTTCAGACGATTTCCCCAAACTGTCCCTGTGAAAGCGCGGCGTTGAAGAAACACAGAACGATGCTACTGTGCATTGGCACTTCCAGCACTTTGAAAACACACGTTGGTACTGATACTGAGTTCAGCATATTGGAGACAGGACAGGACAGGCCACAGGTCTTTTAGGCTCGCCGCCAGCCGCCACGTTAGCATGGCCGGCCACACGGTTAATGTGGCGCGTGGTGAGCTAGCCAGAGTTTTAGATAGGGTAGTTGCTTAGCTAGTTAGGTACTCGGCTATTTAATTAATTTAGTTAGTAATCCGTTTATCTGGGCCTTTTTAAATGCACGGTTACAGCAATCCACTGAGATGACCGATAGTTACCCTCGTGACCAACCACTGTCCAGTACAAATTCAGCAAGAATCAGCCAATTGCAGCAGCTTTACCGTGGAGGAAGGTGTGTACGTGTGTCTAAGGCCTTGTTCAGACTGCAAGTCCAAATCCTTTTTTTTTTTTTTTTTTTTTTTTTTGCATATCCAGATTGTATCCACACTGATTTTAGAAAGTCTGGACATCAAAAAAACACATACAATGTGATTTTTGCAAATTGGATCCAAATTTCCAGGTGGTTTGAAATGTGATTTGAATTGTATTTCTACTGATGCAGCTCAATACGGACGCTCGAATCGGTTTTCTCAAACTGTCACGACACACGACAACATCAAATCCAAAGTGACAAGAGGTGCATCGGAGCGGCCGCGGATCTCCATTTCTCTACGTCGTTACCATAGCAACCCATGCAGATAGGCTTGTGATGTCTGGACACACAAATCTGACCGGATCACTCGCAGATGACAGTGTGGACAGTCTGTCTTAAAGATCTGATTTGAGAAACATCCGACTTGCCTGCAGTCTGAGCGAGGCCCAAGTGTGTGTGTCCCAAACTGAACTTGTCTGACAATGATGATGAAGATGATGATGATGATGCAGATGCAGAGTCTTACATCCCCCTACCCTCACCCTCCCAAACCTCTCTGTACTGTTCTCCAGTATTCCCCCAGCCTCCTCCCTCCCCCCACTGTACTAAAACTAACCTAATCCAGTTTGGACCCGTTCTTACTGTCTACCTTCCAGGTTGTGTATAATACTACTGCTATCTGAGAGTTAATATATGAGCGCTCTGGGGGCGATAGAGACAGCCTGCTGTTAATTATCACTGTAGAAGAAGATGTATGTTGTTGTCTTTCAATGTTCAGAATAAACTTCAGTTGGACCAAGACGCCGTCTGCACAGTCCATTTCTTTCCATGGTAACTGCAAACCTGCATGTATGCAAACGTAAGTTACATCAAAAGTTATGATAAACCTATTTTGATGAGGGTTTTTTTTGTTGTTATTCTTTAGTGCTATAATGACCACCGTGTCCAAGCTCGCAGCCACCAGAGGAAATCTGTCCAAGGAGCCATGTCAGGAAACTGCACTGCAAAAACTCAAAATCTTACCAAGAATATTTGTCTTATTTCAAGTCAAAATGTCTTATTTCTAGTCAAAATATCTCATTACACTTAAAATAAGACATGATCATCATGATCACCTCAGAAGTAAACAATTAGACAATTTTCACTTGTTTCAAGGTAATTTTCACTTGTTTCAAGTAAATTTTCACTTGAAACAAGTGAAAATTGTCTAAAAACAAGTTACTTCTGAGGTGATCATGTCTTATTTTAAGTTTAATGAGATATTTTGACTAGAAATAAGAAATTTTGACTTGAAATAAGACAAATATTCTTGGTAAGATTTTGAGTTTTAGCAGTGTGGGGGACAAATGTTGACTGGTTTACCCAGTGTGGGCCACGTGCATACACCCTAGAAGCACAACCAGCCATAAACTAGTCACCTTATTGTCCGATAAAGTGACCTGTTATTGATTGAAACGGTAACATGTAGGATGCAACCTCTCTGCAGCTGTTTGGCTTGTGTAGAAACATTTACACACATTCCTGGTGAGGAAAAAAGACCTTCAGTGTGGTGTGTGTGTGTGTGTGTGTGTGTGTGTGTGTGTGTGTGTGTGTGTGTGTGTGTGTGTGTGTGTGTGTGTGTGTGGTGTGTGTGTGTGTGTGTGTGTGTGTGTGTGTGTGTGTGTGTGTGTGCAAAGACATACAACATATACATAGCAACAAGGCTTTGAACCCCTTTCATGACCTTTCCCCTCTCCCTTTTCAAACTAACACGTCTCACGTCTGACATGTTTTCACTCAGTGTTCAGCCTCCAGCAACTCAAATAGAAAAGATTTTGGAAATTACAATGCAAAAACTGGCCTAAACCTGCTGTCCAGACAAGCAGTAACCACATCAGCAGTCCTTTCTGTCAGCATGAATATGTGTGGTGCAACAGACCGAACAAGCCTGTTGATATCAATGGGAGCCACTCTGTGTTGTGCCTGCCCATGCTGCTCTGCTGAGGGGGGGGCGTTGTCTTCCTCACGCGAGCCAAGCTGAATGAAGCTTGCCACATGGAGACACAACAACACCGGATGTTTACAACTGAGCATTCAAAATAAGAGCATTAAAGATGGGCGGAGTACATTTTGGCAAACAGTTTCATTATGTAACTGAAGTATTTCTTGGAGGCAGAACTAATCTAATTGATTGAGTTCAACCCAGAGGACAACTGTGGATTTGGGTGAGTAACTGTATGATGCCGACACCCAGGAAAATGAATTAAAAGGTCAAGAGGTGAGGGAGGAGGTAGTAGATAGATAGATAGATAGATAGATAGATAGATAGATAGATAGATAGATAGATAGATACTTTATTCATCCCGCAGGAAATTCGTAGTTTTTCAGCAGTATCCACAGATTACAGATTAAATAAATCAATAAAAAAAGATAAAAAAAAAATAAATAAATAAAGAATAAGATCTAAGTACAACAGAATAAGATCTGAGTACAATCCAGTGTGCAAGAAGCAATGTGCAACAAAAAAGAAAAAACAGAAAAAACCGTGTGCATGGGTGTATAAAATGTGCATAGAGGTAGGTCAATGTGCAAATTTAGAAGAAATATACAGTATACACGATAAATAGCCGTAAGCAATATAAACACTATAAACAAGGATTATATATAAAAAAAAAAAAATAGAAATATGTACAATTTAAACAGAAGTATGAACAATTTAAACAGCAATGAACGTTATGCAGGTGAGGTATCCCAGTGCTGCTGCTCCTCAGAAAAAATATACCTTTTCATAATTCAACTAGCTGGTCAGTCTCACTTACTTTATAAACTTGTAAGTTTCATATTGTGCGTAAGTTTTTTCAGTCAGCTAACAAGTGCTTAAAAACAGATTTGGCTCAGGTGTTTGTGTCTCCTGATTTAAACTCAGGGATTAAACCCCAGTCGGTGTAGATTACCGTGTACTGAATACCAGAGGTAAACATATGACATTTGGAGGAAAAAAAACCCAGCAAATTTATGTGCATAAAACGCATGTCCCGTTCATCATATGGTTCTTAAATTCACAGATAGAAAAAGTCGCAAGCACCTCTCACCCTGGGTTTCTTTGAGGGTTTTATTTTGATACTCGTAACCGGAAGCAGACTTTCATTGCGGCTCACTCGACTCTGCTCTTGTAACAGCTTTCAAAGCGATTTATGTAACGAGGACAGGCTGGAGGAGGACGTAGCACAGCGCTGCTAACCTGATTAACATTGGACAACAAACAAACAAACAAAGACCAGTATGTAGTCTGCGTGTAAACTTCACCGAGATGCATTGAAATTCTCTGTGTCGATGAGAGGCAGGCGGTGCCACGTCCGTATGTACTCTGACTCCACCTGACCACAGCGCTGTGTTTGTTGGTATTTACTGGGATTTCTTGTCTTTGCAGGTTTGGGGACACATTCCCAGCTCTACTCACGTGTCCCCCGGTCCCGTCAGAGCCACAGGGGCAGAGCAGCGGCAGCATGCAGGACAGGAGCTGGACTCAGGACATTTAGTACTTTCCCACAGTGACGGGACACCCCGCTCCGCTGGATGGGACTCCGTGTTGTTGTCCTGGATTTCCTCAGGACTTAATTATCTGTTAGACATTTTGTATTTTACTCAGACAACCATGACTGCTGCTTTGCTCCGAGGAGGGAGAGGAGTGTGTGTTCAGGTAAGTCACTAGTTGAGTCTGTCTCAGGGTCTCTGTCCGCATCTATTCAATAATGTGGAGCCCGTTTATTTACTCCTCTAGCCAGACAGTTATTTGAACTACCTATGGATTCACATGGACTCGGATTATTGGGTACACTCCAAAAGTGCAGGTCATCTATTTGAAGAAGTGAAAGGTTAATGTTGCTTATTCCTCTCCATGGTCTTTTAAAAGCACTGGAAACTCTTTCAAAGTAAGAGCTGATAATGCTGATAGATGGATTGGAAGGAAGAATGGAAGGATGCAGGTTTTACAGACATTGCACAGGAACAGTGGGAGGCTACACAAAATATACCTCTTAACACTAGGAGAAATGCATATCTTTAGAAAAATTATTGAATGCAACAAGTAATAAAATAAATAAGTGGATCAATACAAAGAATATAAGAAAAAAAAAAAAAAAAAAACAACTCTGCATACCCTGTAAGAGTAATGAAAATATACCGGTACTAAAATATATGTATAGAATATCTATAGACCTTGAACTTTTGAACCTTTGCATAGACCATGTGTATAATGAAATATATCTGCACAATAGCTATAGTATAGAATATGTATATATATATACACACTACTCACAAAAAGTTAGGGATATTTGGCTTTCGGGTGAAATTTACGGAAAATTTAAAAAGTTCACGCTACAGTGGTATTATATCATGAAAGTAGGGCATTTAAGTAGAAGCATGCACTGGTGATTTCCTCATCTCAAACAATTTCTTGAAACAAAAGCCAACAACAGTGGTGGGTATACCACAACCAAAAATGTCAGTGTCAATAACTTGTCATGTGCCCTTGAGCATCAATTACAGCTTGACAACGACGTCTCATGCTGTTCACAAGTCGACTTATTGTCTGCTGAGGCATGGCATCCCACTCTTCTTGAAGGGCGGCCCTCAGGACATTGAGGTTCTGGGGTACAGAGCTCTGAGCCTCTACACGGCGACTCAGCTGATCCCATAGGTTTTCTATGGGATGCAGGTCTGGAGAAAGTGCAGTCCACTCCATTTGAGGTACCCCAGTCTCCAGCAGCCGTTCCCTAATGATACGACCTCGATGAGCTGGAGCACTGTCGTCCATGTAGATGAAATCAGGCCTGTGTTGTTCATGCAGGGGCACAATGACTGGATTAATGATGTTATTCAGGTAGTATGGGCTTGTCACTGTACCATTCACAAAGTGTAGGGCAGTTCTGTACTGACTAGACACACCTGCCCACACAGTAACACCACCACCACCAAAGGCTCGTCTGGTGACAACAGTGGCTGATGCATAGGGCTCTCCTCGACGTCTCCAACATCGTTGGCGGCCATCATTTCTGCTCAACATGAATCGGCTTTCATCAGAGAACAGCACTGAGGCCCACTGGTCCCTCGTCCAGCGTAAATGCTCCCTGGCCCATGCAAGACGATGACACCTGTGCCTGGTGGTGTGGTCAGGTACCCTTGCAGGTCGTCTAGCACGCAGACCATGCTGATGTAAACGGTTTCGAATGGTCTAACATGACACTTGGGTGCCTCTCACCTCCCTTAAATGTGCCTGGAGTTGAGTGGCATTCATCATCCGGTTCCGCAGGGCACTGTTCACAATGAAGTGGTCATCAGTGTGGGATGGGGCCAAAGGACGTCCACTTCTATGCCTTTCTGTGACTCTTCCAGTCTCTCTGTATCTCTGTTGCAACCTGCTGATGACACTCTGTGACACTCTAAGCTCAGTGGCCACTTCTGTCTGAGGACATCCTGTTTGAAGCCTCACAATGGCGAGGTGCTGCTGATCAATTGTTAGGTGTCGTCTTGGTCTCATGATGTCAAAATGTGAACAGCATGATGAGGAGGACTGTTTAAATACCAATTCTAATTGAACCAGGAAATTTATTGGTCGATTCATGGATCAAACACCTGATGTGAATTTTGCCGTTAAGCTCCTTGTTAGAGAACAGCAACTTGTGCAAAAAGTACTGAAACATTGAACAGTTGGACATGTGCATTCAAAAGTTTACAGAAGGTCACATTAAGTTCACCTGTAAAGGTTATAATGCATTTTAGGTTCATCCTGAAATTTCACCCGAAAGCCGAATATCCCTAACTTTTTGTGAGTAGTGTATATATACAAATTATGGTACTAATTAATGGACAGTCCATTTGACATCATTCTTTCTGGTAGCAGCAACGTAAACATATCCATCCCAGTTAGCCTGTAATATATTTAATTGTGTGTGTGTGTGTGTGTGTGTGTGTGTGTGTGTCCAGTGTTTTCACAGGGAGTTGTGCAGACTCATATGGAGACCACAGACTGCCCTGTTCAGCTCCAAACCATCAGATCCCAGGAAGCAGCCACGCATAACACACATCAGTAAGACACACACACACACACACACACACACACCTGTCTGTCCTTTTCTTCAATGTACCCACAGTGTTCTGTTTGACTTTATTCTCTGTGTTGTTGAATGATTATCCAGTCATTATCACTGGGAATGTCTGGAGAGTGGTTATTAGAAGGGACATGCTACTTTGTTAGAATAGTGACAAAAAAAAAAGAAACATTCTGGCTTTCATTTTATTCTGTTCTATTCTGTGTTTTTTTCCCCCCGTGCTATTATTTTCTCATTATTTGTTTTAACTATTCTTCAGAGAAAGCCAAACCCCAGCCAGCTGTGGACATCCCTAAACTCCTGGAGGAGCTCTTTTCCCAGAGGAGACCCCACCCGGCACCCCCTGCTGGTAAAGGTCAGCACCTGCGGTCTGTTGTACACAGTGTCACATAATACAATAGCATGTTTATTTATGTCTGACAAAGCAAAGCTGGCATGACAGCTGCACAGATGGAAGTAATTTGCTGCTGCAGATGGTGCCAGCTTGCAGTTTTCACTAAGGCCCCCCTCCCCCCTTCAGGTAGGCCCCGAAAAAATGCTTGAAAAGAATTAAAGTCAAGAGATTTAGACATCCGTTCTGAAATGCATCAGACACCCATGTGCGGGCAGCACATAAAGAGTGGCACCCTGTCACCATTTATTATGTTATTCATCCCTGTCATTCCAGGCTTTTTTCAGTATTAGCATGTTTGTCCTCTGGTACCATATTGACAAGCAAAAGCTGCTTTGTTGTGGAATATGAAAGAACCAGTTTCTTAGAGCAACATGGGAAAGAACATGTGAGATACTATAATCTAGTCCAGATCACAAAACTTGCCTGTGAATCAGCGATCGGACAGTATCTCTACCAGCTGAGGTAGGTGTTAATTGAATCGCTCAGCTTTGATTCAAATGTTAATCTGTCTTGCTGCTGTTTCTACTGTGTCTCCACGCTGTCGTACTGAGTGATTTTATTTACTCCTATTCTCCCTTTCACCTTTACCTCCTTCTCCCTTCACTGTCCTCTCCTCCTCTTCCTCCACCTCTCCTCCCTCAGCTTCTACTGCCAAACCCTCCTCCACCAAACCCTCTGCCATCTCCTCTGTGAAGACCACCGCCTCAACCTTTTCCCACTCCCCACCCACCGCTGCTTCGACATCTAAACAAGCTGAGGATGTTTACAACAAGACCACCCCACCAGCATCTCCTCCACCAGACACTCTACCAGCATCACAAAAACCAGTATCCAGTCCAGGCCCAGTTTCACCTGCTGCCGATTCCACAAAGATTTCCTCTTCCTTTGAAGCCCCCCCGCAATCTTCCCCGCCTTTTATCAAAGCCTCTACAGCTGGTGTTGTGTCTGAGATGATGTCACCTGCCACTACAACCTCAGTACCCTCTCCAGCCACCACCACACCTGCCTCAGTAGAACCACAAGCACCTTCAATAGAATCCCTATCAGCCAGTACAATAGAAGCCAAAGTAGAGACCTCTGTAGACTCAGGAGAACTTCCTTCTGCCACCTCAGCCAACACAGTGGAAAGCAGCACAGAAATGTCAGAATTTACAGCTGAGAGTACGATAGAACCAACAGTAGATGCACTCTCCTCTCCCATGGAAACATTAGAGTCTAGAGCTGTCTTTGTTGAAGGTACAGTAGACCCTGTAATAGAAGCCACAGTAGATACTGTAGCTCAAGAAGTACAACTTAACAATACAGATTCAGGAGCAGATGCTGTAGCACAAACCGTCTTAATCGAGACCACAGTAGAAACCACAGCCACGCCGCTGCAAAACAAAGGAGAAGTGAGTGCTTTGTCTTCAGGGGTGGTTGCTGGTTTGGGAGCCAAGGAGGGCGAGGAGAAAGTGGGGGGAGAAACTGCACAGGAGCCTTTGAATGTTGCAGAAACCATGACTCTTGAGTCAGTAACACTTGCTGAGGCCAGATCTCTGGTGGAGTCTTTACCATTTGAAGACCTCCTCCAGACTAAAGCTGCACTAGAAGACAAGGCAGAGGCAGTAATCCAGGACTCGCTGGTGCAAACTGGGAATGGAGCAGAATGTGAGACTGCAGCTGAAACTTTCGCTGAAGTCCTTTCAGAAAGGGACTCTCTGTCTGAAGATGTTGAGGCGTTAGAGGCTGAAACAGACGTTTTAATGGAACAGCTTCTCTGCACCATTCCAGAAGCAGTGTCCAAAATGCCTGCCAGTGTAAAGACAAGTCTAGCTTCTCATGCCACATCTTCTGGTGTGGCCATGGAAGCCAGTGGGGAGTCAATGCAGAAGGCGGCGCAAGTTGGAGAGGAGGAGGTGACAGAAGTAGAAGCCATGACCCTAGAGTCGATAACATTGGCTGAAGTTGAGGCCAGAGTGGCATCCCTAGAAACTGATGTTCTGCAGCAAGCAAAGACTGTACTTGAGAAAGAGGCTGAAATACTAGCGAGGGAGGAAAGGATGGAAGAAAGGACAGTGATAGAGGATGGCACCATGTCTGAGGTTATGATAGAGGCTGATGTTTTAACACTAGATTCTCTCTCTGAAGCCACTGATGCATTAGAGACGGAAACCTCCGTGGTTCTGGAGGCCATGTTGTGTTCTGGTGTGGTCCCAACACCTCCACCAGACTCGCAGCCTGGGTCACCAAGCACAGCACGAGCAGAGACAGAGGCGCTGTTTGGTTATGTAGAGGTAGAATCAGAGAAATTAAACAGTCAGGAAGCAGCAGGAGTGTCTGTGATTGGTGGAGAGGAGGCAGGAGAGCAGGAAGTGAACGTTGTGGAGGCCATGACCCTTGAGTCAGTGACGCTGGCTGAAGTCGAGGCTTTAGTGGGAACACTAGACAGCGTAGCTCTGACGGCAACCACGACTCAGCTGGAGCAAGAAGCTGAAATGCTTGCCAAAGAGGAGAGGATGGGCGAGCAGAGGATGGTTTTAGAAGACAGTAGTTTGTCTGAGGAGGTGGCTGAGGCTCTAAGTGTGGAGGCTCTGTCTCTGCCTGAAGCAGACAGTTTACCTGAGGCTTTACAGGCTGAAACAGACATACTGATGGAGCAGCTGCTGTTCTCCATTCCTGGTCCTGTAGGGGTCACGTCAGAGGATCTGATTGTACAGGGAGTAGCACGAGAGGATATTTTAGATGGATACGCAAGGGAAAGCTCTGTTTGTGAAGAGGAGAGAGGAAGTGAGGAGCTTGTGTTAAATGAAGCTCTAACTTTAGAGTCACTCACTCTGTCTGAGGTCGAGACTCTGGTGGAGACGTCAGAGATGGATGTGTTAACTCAAACTGACTCTCAGGAGGAAGCAGAGGCTAAGGAGGAGGCACAGGCAGAGCAGAAGGTGTTTTCTGAAGATGCTGAGGCAGATATTCCCTCTGAAGCTGAGATTTTAACCAAGGCCGATGTTCTCGCTGAAGCAGCAGACGCTTTAGAGGCCGAATCGGCTGTTATCCTGCAGAATCTGCTCTGTCCCGTCTCAGGGATCGTTACAGCGGACACCACGGGGTCAGCTGCTGTGAACACAGCACCTACAGAGCCGGACACACTTCCTCTTTCTCCTCCTGCTCGGGAGGAGGTGCTGGGACAAGAGGAGGAGGATGCAGGTTCTCCTCCTGCTGCTTCAGAGGAGGTGGAGACAGAGGGAGGAACACAGACTGAGGCCCTGGGAACTCACGAAGGTATAGGAACACACACCTACATAAACACACTCACATGCAAACACACACTCAGGTTGTGCTCAAAGTAATGTGTTGTGTTTGTCCTTCAGGTTTGGACCCAGTTCAGCTACTCTTCCTGGAGAAGATCAGAGAATACAACAACAAGCGCAGGTAGAGAGAGAAACAGTTTTCCAGCTTCATGCCTAAACAATGACAAGAGTAGGAGACAAGAGTAAGAGAATGACTTCAAATACACTCCTGATCAAAATCTTAAAACCAGTTGAGAAATTGCAAGAATTTACATTTTGCACTGTTGGATCTTAAGAAGGTTCTAAGTAGAGCTTTAAAATGCAAAAAGAAGAAATGGGAGTGAGACAAAAAAAAAAAAAAAAAAAATTGAGTAAGCAATTTATTGCAAACAACCATTAAACTGAAATAGGCTGTTTATCAGCTGATCAAAAGTTTAAGACCACAGCCTTTAAAAGCCCAAATCTTGGCAAAAATGTGGAGTCAGTGTCATTTTCTGTCAGGTATCCACACAGTCATGACCTCCTTTAAAGGCTGTGGTCTTCAACTTTTGATCAGCTGATGAACAGCCTATTTCAGTTTAATGGTTGTTTGCAATAAATTGCTTACTCAAAGTTTTTTTTTGTCTCACTCCCATTTCTTCTTTTTGCATTTTGAAGCTCTACTTAGAACCTTCTTAAGATCCAACAGTGCAAAATGTAAATTCTTGCAATTTTTCAACTGGTCTTAAGATTTTGATCAGGAGTGTATTTTAGTGTTCATTAATGAAAGATAAAACAGAAAATTGTCCCTCACAAGGAAACATGTACAGCTCACAGAGAAGGACAGCCATAGCTCACATAGATACGTGCTGTAAATACCAATGAACTAATGGACCAGTGCAGTGCATGAGGCAGACACATGAGGCAGATGAATTATAAGACCCCAAAAACTAATGAAAACAAGTCGTTTAGAGAAAAACCAAAATAAATTCTGCATGCCAATAGACTTTCGTAAGTCTACAGATTCATTGTTGCTGTTGAGCTGGGCAATCGCAGTAGGAATAAATGACTTTTTAAAACGGCACTTCTGCGCACGGGGGACTTGGTGCTTTTGTCCAGAGGGCGTCGTCTCAAACCAGATATAGAAAGGGTGAGATGTGTCATTCACAACTGTGGTGGCCGGTCTCCTTCCTGCCTCTGGGCCGCTCGGGAGAGCTTGGCTTTGCTCCGTGCAGACGAGAGACCGGACCAGGACACACTGCTGAAGGTCAGGATCGATTCAGCCGATGCCTGACACACATTATTAAAGAAAAATACACACCTGCAATCATGGATCACCCTCCTTTTAAATAAATAAAACTATTGACAAAAAGGCAATAGCAAGACATTTAGTTATATGAAATGTGGATTATGACGTAAAGCTTCTCATGTATAGTAATTGCTATTTTGTTGTGAGCAGCAACTTTCCATCTGAAATCAGTAGATGACAGTTAATACTGCTGCAACAAATTAATCTGTTGATTACAATTAGGGCTGAACGATACATTATCATATCATTACCTAAATATGAACATGCAAGATATTAATATCTCAAGAAGCAACAATATTAAATTTAGGGTCAGGGTTAGCCTAAGACAGTGATTGATCTGTTCTGATCAAAAAATATTTTGTGGAGTAACTGCATCTCTCTACATCCAGGTGGTGTCAATATGCTGTTTTTTGAAGACGGTTCAGTTTTCACTGTTGCTCCACTTAAAATTTCAAACAAGTGTGAACCCATAGTCATATTGTATATCATATAGCTATCGAGATATGTGGCATAAATATTGAGGTATGAAATTTGTCCATTTTGTGCAGCCCTAATTAGAATTTTGTGAATCAGCACCAAATTGAACCATTTTCACTCCTTTGACCTGGACGTTTTGCTGCTGACAAAAGACAGACAGAAGTCATAACACCCATTTTTCCTCTGATTTCCCCCCCATTGTCTGTCTCCTCCCTGTCCTCCACCGTCCTTTCCCCTTCTTCCTCTCTCCTCTCACCCTATGAGGTTGTGCGATGGAGCAGTAGAGGCAGGGCCAGATTTCGAGAAGCGCCTATCAGAGGAGACGGCGAAGCTCCAGAGACTTTATGGAGGAGGAGACCTGAGCAGCTTCCCTCAGTTCACCTTCACTGGTGAGAGAGGAGACAGACTGAGGGATGTGTGTGTGTGTGTGTGTGTGTGTGTGTGTGTGTAGGTGGAGGGGGGCAGACAGTGACATGCAGACATTGTGCATGCCAATCAACGGCCATTTGTCACTGTCCTGGCTCGGACGTGGCACAAATGCTACAAAAACTAAACATGTCCGCAAATGTGCATTAACTCGTTTCTTCTTTGTTTTCTAGAGCCTGAACTGCACCAGGACTCCAAATGACCTGCAGCTACTCTCCTGCACTCCCCTTGTTCTCCTCCGGTCTTTCCACGTTTCTCCTGTCACCTAGCATCTCTCCAACTACCTCCTCCATTTCACATCTGCCTCCACTGAAACAGAGAGAGAGGGAGAACATCAAGTTTGTGTTTGGGCTGATGAGGTGTAATAAGGGACAGTGTGAACTGATGATAGCAACAACAATGCTGGTTTATTAAAGCAATACTATGAACACAATGAAGGTCTGTTATGTTCTGATGTTCAGGAGATGTGTGCGCGCGTGTGTGTGTGTGTGACCATCGACATCACATAGAGCAGCTCGGGGACTCATCAACAGTAGGTGGCACTCTTCAGTGTGTTATCTCCTCTCTGGTTCCATTTCTCTCAGTCCACCTCTGTCTATATTTACACACCTCTCATTCTCCTTCTTCCTGAGAGTCTCCCTTTTTCTTTCTGGTCCTTTCTGCCCTGTGTGTATCTGGATTTCTGTGTGTGTGTGTGTATGTGTGTGTGTGTGTGTGTGTGTGCTCTCATCACGCCGGCTGTCTCTTATTGTGGTGACAGAGGCAGTCTTTGCCAAGTCAATTCTCCCCACAGTCACGACTCTGAGGTGTGAGTCACACACACACACACACACACACACACACACACACACACACACACAGCTGGCTTTAACTGACTAGCAGAAAAAGTCCAAAACCATATGATGAATTTATTAATAAAATCAAACCAGCGGCAGAGGACATTCTGAGAACGGATAGAAACTAAAGTGAAATGCAGATGTGCCATTCATGCTCATTAAAATACAGCTGTGGTGATGATGCGCTTTCTAGTCCTGAGTGACGTCATCTGACTTAGGTGGTCGCACAGACTGCCTGTGCAGAATACCGGTGTATGCGCGTGCGCGTGTGCGTGCGTGTGTGTGTGATGTCCTTCAGTTATCCCTGCACACGAGGGTTTTCCGGTTTGGTCGCGTGCCACCTGTCCGGATTACACATGTCAGAGCCAGGAACACCGAGCTAACCGCTGCCAATCAAATTCACACTTTTTTTTTTTCTTAGCTGAGTGTGTAGCCGCACGCACACACGCGCGTGCTTGGACACGCACGCTGCACATCCTCACTACCACCACGCGCGCTCACACACCGCCATCCTGCGTGTGACAGAGACGGGGACAGCGGGTTAGCTAGCTAGCCAAGTTCTTGCTGACTGATAGTTGTTTTTTCTGTTAGTTCTCGTGTCGTGTGGTCGTGAATATCGTTGAAATACGGACTATCTGCATCCTCCCCTCGGCTGACTGGGAGTCGCCATGGAATGCCGTGTTCTGTCCATACAGAGCCATGTAGTCCGGGGATATGTGGGCAACAAGAGCGCCTCTTTCCCATTGCAGGTAAATACAACATCCCTAAGCCTATTGTCGGACAGCTAGCGGCTCTAGATCCGTTATCGGACACGACCCCGTCTGACGCGATTAATTTCCATTTTCCCCTAAAATTTGGACGTCGACCCATCACAGACAGTAAGCCGACAGCGGCCAAACAGCATCACCGATGTATTTGTAAAGTTGTGTGGCGATATGTGCTGATTTAGTCGTACAAACTCATTTTGATCTTTGCTTACCGAAATCGGACGGATGCGTCCGCCTAACCTAACGGTACGAGCCAATTTGCGGCCGCGGTTGCTCGTGTTTCCTCGGCTAATAAGCCATGACACAGGGGCTAATTTCATATTTCAGACTGCCACCTGCCAACGTGTAGCTGTGGGAAAATGGAAAGTGTGATGCCACTTCTGTATGGGCTGTGAAAATCCCAAAACGATAGCACACAGAAAACGTGAATGGCAGCCCGTCCGATCATGGACCTCTCTGTCATTCTTGCTCGACTCTGAGGATTTACCGTCCGTCACGCCAAAATACATTCATAGGTTACATTAATTTAGATAGACAAATGGTCTCGGGAATACCTATACATTTGTTAAACAGCGGTTTGTTTCCCAGAGCTGGCAAAAGTGTGTCCAATAATGAATATGTCGTTAATCAACTAACATCAGCGATTGAGCATACTGATCATACAGATTCATGGCAACGCTGTCACAGACTGTGGATATGCGGAAAACAAGAGCGCCTCTTTCCTTTTGCATGTCAATGTATTTACTCGGTGTACCCGATGATAAGTAAAGCATGTCTGGGGTTTGCATTTGTCAGATGCCAGCTAATGATTTTTAGGACTCAGTGGGCAATTTGCACCCAAAATCCAACCAGGCTGTCCAGCAGTGACTAACTGCGCCTCAGCTACTCATGTGCCAGATGGCTCACAGCAATCACACAAACACCTGCAATGGACTTGAAGTGTGTGAACATCTTATTGGAAATGGAGATGGGCAGGACTTCCTCTAGATACATTAAAAGCTTACAAATCAGTCATCTGCACAAGGGGATGACTGGCATAAATACTGTAAATAGGACCAAATTACTTAAGATAACCCAGTGAATTACTGTGTAAAGACATGGAAAAACTACTGTTGGTCACAGCTGTTGCGGAGCTACTCATTTAGACTGACTCAATATGCTGGATCATGTCTTTTACCCCAGTAATAGGAGCTACTGACCAGTGAGTTGAGTCACTAGCTAACTACTATTACTACTGTAAGAGTAATGAATCACTTATCTGGACTCAGTTTACAAAGTGCTTTAATGACCAAAACATGCATAGTAAATATATCAGGAGCTAAATGAGCATATTAATGTTCACATATCTTGTGTTGAAAGGCAACATATGCATATAGTACATTGTCCCAGAACACACATCTGACACAAGATGTTTTTAGATTGCAGCAGGTAGATATATAGTGGAAGAATACACAGATTACTATGTACCTGCTGACCATGACAGTGATATCCCTTCATCTTCCTTAGTGTTGATAAAAGGGTTATTACAACCATTAATAATTGCCATGATTTTGCCAGTCAGTGGATGAGCTAATGATGAATTGGCAGTAAAGATGATGATGCTGGTGATTGTTGTAGTTTTGTATTCTCCTGTGGTTTGACAGTCAGTAGAGATGCTGGGGCTGTGCTAGGCCCACACGTCCTGTCGTCTTGATAGACACTCACTTATAGCAAGTGTCAAGTCTATTTTTAGCCTACAGTGCCACAGGATGAATTTTGTGGATATCCTAATGGCTGCTGGGCTTTGATGCATGTCACCAGGGCTTAGCACAACTGATGTTGAACTATTACAGCTCACTAAGGCTGCTCATGCCAAGGCTACAATATAAAACTTAGGTTAATAAGGCTTCATCCAGCCACTAAACGTTAGTACTAATGTTCACCAAAGCCAAACTGCAGCTGCTAAACCATAACCAGTTCACTTAACTGTTACGCTGTCATCTCATTATTATCTCTATTAACTGATCGAAACAGCCCCCACAGTGTAGTGACATTTACAGTGTTTGCTGTTGCAGAGACTGTCAGAAACACAAGAACACAAGCCCTTTTGCATTTAATCATATGTCCAAACGGATAAAAACATTCTTAGCTATACATTTAAAGTGTGTAAGTCTTTCAGGCCATGCAGACAGGGTGGGAAAGTGCCAGCAGCCGCCAGACAAATGGTAAATCTCTCTAATGTGCCCCTCACTTTGTCCAGGAGCCAACCTGCTAATCACTCCTATCATTGCAGCTGGCTGGTGAATTTTGCATGTTTTGCAGTTTGTGAAATTTCCATTCACTGTGGCTGCTGGTCAGGAAAGCCAGCTTTTGAAAACCATGTCAGACAAATCCAGAGGTCAGCAGACACTCTGCTCCCATCATTTAGACTACTGATGGTGGTGGTGGTGATGATGATGATGATGATGATGATGATGATGATGATGAAACAATGTTAAGATAAGGACGTGCTTAATGACAGTGATGGTAGCTGTGACAGTAATGGTGTCAGTGAGCAGGCAGGGCGCCCCTCTCACTTTGCTGTCAAAAAGAAGATCTCAGGCCATTCAGCAGACAGGAGACAGGGGTGGGAGGAATCAGGGCTGTGATTGGCTGCCACAGGATTCCTCTGGATGATGTCACTGAAGATAGAGACAGGCGTCCATAGAACTGGAGTGTATAGAATCGGCACTCCATAGACACTGAACTGAATAGAAATGCACACCACAGAATGAATGTTATGGAATTTTACGGATTAAAATGCAGAGAAAATGCAAGAACAAACCTATTTATGGACTGTTTGATGGGCAGAAAGATGCAAAAACTAGTTAATTGTGTACACAATAGAGATGGGGGGTGAACATCTAAATCAAGAATATGCACATCAGCAGTGAACTTCCAACATGTAACCTAAAGCTGATGGATGTTTGCAGCCAGAAATAAATCATGATGCAGCAAACAGAACTATTTTTTTTGATAATTCAAATAATCAGTCTGTACAGTCAAACAGTAATTAAAGAGACCCCTTTTTTGCTGTTATATATAATATAATGAAACAGCTTCTATACAGTTGAATGTACCAAAACCACTTAAATGTTACTTTAAAAAGGCATAGAGTGTGTGGTTTATGATTTTAAAATTTTGTTGATAAGTTAATTTTGTGTCCTACTCTCAGTGCCCCATAATACTTGTGTAGAAGCTTTCTATTGTAAACACTCCATCTGTGTCAGTGACTTAAGGTACAGGAATAGAAGCTGAAAAAGATCTGACCTAAATAACATATTCTTTGCCCCATCTAAACCACTTGGCCTTAAATCCACACATTTACATAAACAATCATTTGGCATTCTGCTTAGTCAATAGGAAATGAATTGCCACAGAAAGGCTGTACCTATATTTAGGGATCCAGACACAAGACAGAATTTGTCTTGTGTTTAATGTAGACTTTAGAACAGTGAAGCAAAAATAGAGCTTTACCTGTAGATCCAAGACTGTTTCTGCATTTATGGAGCTATATAATACACACTGTAGGGCAATAAGCTTCATTTCCTGCCATAAAAATAATCATCAAAACCTTGTAAACAATGTTAAATGCAGCATAAACTCGTTATAGTGGTAATTGGGCATTTGAAAGTCTAAGGAAAAGTCCACCATAAAACACTCACGTGCCATTTAAAAAAACAGCCTAGTGATAATGTACCTTGCATTTTGGGCTCCATTTTGTTGGTGGTGTGTATTTCTTGTTTTTCTGGGTAACTGTGCCAAGGTGACGTGATGTTGAGGCGTATCCAGGACAGCTGCAACAGAGGTGCAGTGGTGCTTGATAACAACATTTTTAAATGTCTTAATTATCAGCGTTTGGCTAAATCTCAGTCTTCACAATTGAAGCTAGATCTTTTTTCTGTATTTATCATCTTGCACCAGTGCTCAACAGCCAAACTGGGAGAAGTCTTTTGTAGAAAAAGAAGAAATGCCAATTTCTAGCCTCAGTAGACCACAACACAATGCCCCTCAAGACATGTCGTGCTTTGAGTAAGGCACGTGGCTCTCTTTGCCAGACTGAAAACCCTTGCTCTCCTGGTCTTGCTTTTATCAGTAGAAGTAGATGAGGCAGGTGGGAGATAAAGTGGCTACACCATAAAAACCCTGTAAGTTGTTAGCATAGTAGTGCAAACAGCAACAGGACTCCCACATAGAAAAGAAATCTTACATTTGGACAACAGATGCCAAAAGTATCAGCACAACCGACCACATAGGGTATGCAGAGTATTTCATTTCATTTCATTTCATTTCATCAGTATTTCATTTTTTTCATGGTTCAGTTTGTGTCTTCACTTTTAAGCCATGATTTGGTGTGGAAAAATAAACAAACTCACTAAAGAAATAAAGTTTGTTCACTTTGAATTAAACATATACTAACAATGCAACACAGAATGTTGAACGTGTCCCTTTATAGGGCAAGTGACTATTTTGGTAATTTCAGAAATTTTACATATCAGGCCCATCCCCTGTCTCAGTTAGTTCAATAATCATTTGGTCTTCACCCAGCCAATCAGCAAAGATCGCTCTTCATCCCAGGTCACATGATTGTGGCATTTGACCAATCTCAGTGGCTTTGATTTTCTATTACAAAATGAAAATTTTAGAAAAATTTTATAGAAGTAATAAAGTCCTGTCATGTTCTCTAATAACAGTCTAGGGTTGTTTTTTTGAATTTCAAAGTATTTCAACGAGTGCCCTATAAAGGGTTAATGTTCTGTAAAGGGTCTGTAATGTAGCAACAGAATGATTTTTTGCACAGTTTGTGTCCAAGTCGGTGTTTGCGCCAAACATTATTAATCAAAAGTAGCGTTGAATATGGTGCATTACAAATATGTTCATTGTACTTAAAAGAAAAACTTCATATGCAAGAACTGTAGTGAGAAGGAAAACATCGGCGATGACTACAGATCATGTTTTTTGGATCCGGTTTAAAAGCATTTCAGTCTTAATTTAGATAAGGCAAAGAAACTCTGATGCAAAAACAAAGGGTAGTAGTTGAGTGTCAGTGCTATAGTGCATCAGAAATACAGCAACGTTAAAGCAAACTGTTGATAACATTAGTAGAGTGCATCTTGGCATTTTAACTTGATGCGGTTCGCTTGTTTATTTGTGGTCCCAGTGGTGACAGTCACTGAGATAGTCAAACATTTAGTCGCTCAGATAACAGACTTGCTTTGAGAACAGTTTTGACTTTTTAATGTTTTGTCTGGCAGTTAAGTGCTGTAGTGAATATGCAACCTGTCCTTCAGCCAAAACGTCCAGGTTCAAGCCCTTCATGTAGGCAAATATTTGTCCTGCAGAAGTGTCCCCGAGCAAGACACTTCATGTGGAGAGGGGGCAAAGGAAAATGTTATTTTTCCTTTGGGGATCAGCAGAGCTCTGGAAAATGAAGTGTTCCTAGTGACTGCAGGTTGGGTTCATTTTTCACAGTGTTTTTAAATGGACAAGATGCAGTGTTGTGACATGCTTTTGAGTGCTTTGTGCTTGGAGCGTTTAATCTTTCAACAAAATTATGCTACTGTCTGTCAGATAAGTCTTGATTGGTGTAGACGATGAAGGGGCCCGGACAGAGAAGAACAGGCAAAGTCCAAACCAACATTTTCCTTCTTCTTTCAGCAGGGAATCACTCTCCTCCCCTCTTGATGCACATTCTTGTATCTCCAAGTTAAATCGAACACAACAAAGAACCCACTCACCCTGGCTGCCTCAGCCCAATTAAACAGACTTGTGTAGATAATAATTGACTGTGTGCACGGACGACTCCTGAGCGCTGTGCTGTGATTGGCTCATTTTGGGGGTGAGGAAGGGAAGGGTTAAATGGAGTCAAGCATTTAATTCAATAATGTGGCACATGGGAATGTGTGTATCTGCTGCTATAAGAGTGAGGGCCTGGTTGATCTCTGGACACAACAAACAAAGACATTTTACCTGTACTCCCTTTGGGACATTTACATTTGACAATTTTGAACTTGTGTGCCCACAGAAAGGATGCATAATATTGCTTTCTCTCTCTCTTTCTCACTCTCTCTCTTTCTCTCTCTGTTTCTAGGTCTTAGGCTTTGAGGTGGACTCCATCAACTCTGTCCAGTTCTCCAACCATACGGGTGAGGCTTATCAATTTGCGCTTTTGCATTCGTTAAGTGTTAAGAAATATGCAAGTCGTTTTTCGTCTCTGTGCTGGTGTGTATGCATGTGCGTGGGTGTGTGTGGTTCAGCCGGTGCCCCTGGTGTCATGGCAAGTTGCTTAGAGAGAGGTGCCAATTAAAGGTTGAAACCCAGGCCGACAAGCCTCCAGCTGAGTCACGCTCTGAGGTGGTCAGCGGCCTCCTGGGTAACGTCAGAACAGCGCTCACACACACAGGTTGCTGTAGGGGGAAAAGCTCCATTTACACTGTGTGTGTGTGTGTGTGTGTGTGTGTGTGTGTGTGAGAGAGAGAGAGACAGAGATTTTCCTTGTTTGAATATTTTAAATGTATTACAGACCGGCCAAAGGGGTTTGTGCATCATTTGTGGGTGACAGCGTGTTCTCTTGATCAGTCTAATTGTTGGTTTCATCAGTCATGAATCTCCACTGTGTCTTGCAGTTGTGTTTTGTCTTAATGTGTTATTTCTGCAAACTGGACTTGAAGAATGAATCAGCTGAGTGCTGTGATAACAAACACATCTGCCCAGCTGCTGCTTGTTCCTTCACAGTGGATGTGATCAGTCCATGACCACAGGAATGCAGACTTTCCGTAGTATCAGTAAATTATGAAAACATGAAGCGTACATTTTAGAGGTAAGTTCCTCTACCAGCCTCTCTTTTGACAGTTAACCTGCCATCACTTAGAGATGCTCTCTTATTACAGGTTTTTTGGCTGGTGGGGTATTGTAGAATCGGGGTAGACAGTGTAGGACTTGTCTCACAAAAGGGGGGAATGCTGTAATTTAGCACTCACCTTCCTGGAGATGTATATATCATTCAGCAAAGCAGCCATGACGAGAGGTGCAGCCATGTCCCTTTAACATCCAAAAGTTAAGGGGATATGGGCCTAAGCAGTGGTTCTCAAACAGCCCTTTTTGATTGTAGGAACTTAGCGAGGCGTGTCATGCTGGGAATCCTCTGTCATGGATCCTGGGATCATTTCCATTGGCAATGACACTGTTTCAAGTCAAAGTTTGCCCTGTTCGGGAGGTGATACTAAAATCTGATATCCAAGAATTATGCCACCACTTTTCTTGATTGGTCAACATGACAAACATAAAGTGTTGACGCTAACATGAACACTGACATGAACACACTCAGGTAAACGATGGGGACCACAACACAACACAGCCATTTAAATAGAACCACCATGAAACAAGAAACTGCAAAACACTCTGCAGAACAGTGGAAACCACAAATTGGACAGACAAAGAAATGCATGTCCTTATTGGTATTTTGGAGAAGAAAGTATTCAGTGGGGGCCTGGGTTACCCTCGCTGGTCAAAAAGATCTCAAAGTGTATGGGAGGCCTCCAGGGGGGTTCACAGCAAAATGAAGAAGAGTCTGACTTCACTATAATTAATTAGAAATGATCCCATTTAGAGAATGCATACGAATGAGTGTTCTAATCATAGGGTTTCACTCTCACTGTTATTATCTCTCCACACATGAAGGCAGATCTGCAGTTCACCTTCAAATCAAGAAGAAGAAGGAATAGCTTAACAAGTGGGGCTCAAATGCTTGTCTGTTTGAGGGACCTTGACCTAGTTTATAACATAAGGGTTCGCTTAATCAGATCATGTGTATTGTAAAGTGGTAATTGCATTTGTGTGAGGGGTTTCTGTAATTTGATGCATAAAATGGAAGATTATATGTGTGTGTGGCTGTGTGTGTCTAAGAGACATGGTGGAATTAGAGCAGACTGAGCCACAGTCACAGACAATGAGAACCAAAGAAAGGGAGTTGGACAGTGAAAGACAAACTGCATTAAGGGGGAGAGTGAGAGGACGCAGCAGTAAACAGAGGCAGGCTGTATCAGTTGCGACAGCAGCGAGTGATGACGTCAGAGTGGGCTCTGGTCTCCTCGGCTGCCTCCTTCGCTCTCGCTCGCTCACTCACACAGACACCGAGCGCTGCCAACGCTGGGGACTGCTCATCTCTCTTTCTTGGCCCCTCCGGCTTTCTGCCAGCTTGTTGCTTAGCAACCGGCACCACACCACGTGACCTGGCTGTGACTCACCTGGAGCTGCGACATCATCAGCCTGCAGCAAACACGTCACACACACACACACACACACACACACTAATGCATGCAAACATAAGAATTCATGGCACATGCACGTACAAACATATAGAGGCACAAGTAGACATTCTTACTGTATATGCTTACTCACAGAGACATCAGTGCATGTACATGTGCAGGCACACACACACACACACACACACACACAAACACATAGTCCGCAGAGTGACCCAGTGTAGGTGTGTATGTGACTGGAGGGGTGTGTTTTCTGGCTCTCCACAGCCTCCCCTCTCTCTCTTTCTGGGTCGACCAGATACTGAGGCTGGAGGCTTCAGGAGGGCTGAGACCAACAGTGTCCATTTGATCATCTCTGTGTGTGTGTGTGTGTGTGTGTTTTGGTGTTGTTCTTTTATCCTTGATGAATTTTAGAATGTGAAAATACTGTACCTTCAGTTTGCTATTTTTTTAATCTGAACCAAGTTTGCGTTTGTTTTTGTGTTAGATTCTCTGAGGTTCACATTTGATGACATGAAAAAAGTATCTGTGTGTGTGTGTGTGTGTGTGTGTGTGTGTGTGTGTGTGGTGTGTGTTGCAGGTGGGGGTGGTGGGGTAAGGACACACCCAGCCACTCTCCTATGCTCCCTCCTTCAGCCATCAGCACCCCCACACACACCCCACTGTTACATTTTGGTTGTAAGACGCGTAACTTTTGCGACGTTTGGGCCTGGAGTCAGCACTGCTGTGGTCGGTTTTAGGACCTAAGACAGACATTTTGGGATATGCAGCCAACAGCCCTTACTTTTAAAACTCTGTCTGGATATGCGGATATGAAGGTGTTTAATAACAGTCTCACAGACGTAGCATTATCAAAGCATGGCAAGCCAAAACGTCATATTTATGCCTACATACCTTTCGTGATTTCATCGTCGTTGTGTGGGTGCTCCTTTCCCGTGGCCATGGCTTCCTCCGGCGATGGATAATGCTCTCATCTCCTCAGCTGTAACACACCCTGGGTTACACTGACATTTAGACACAGTGCAAGTCCTCTACTCTTGCCACACACTGTAGCATCCCTGTCACTTTCACAGCGGTGACTACGAGGGTTTCCTTGTTAGCATTGGGACCAGGGTTGCCGGTGTCGTGCCAAGATACAGCGATGCCTGACAGTTTGTGAACCGTTTAGATATTTCTCTGTTTCTGCGTAAATGTGGCCTAAAACGTGACCAGATCCTAGAGCTAAATAAAGGGAACCAAATTAAACCTATGACACAAAAACATTAAGCTTATTCATTTATTTATTAAAAAAAAAAAATCAGTCTTACATATTTGTGTGAGGCTGTCTACTAATGAGCACAACATGTAATGTGGGTGTTGGTTGGTGACGAAAGCTGCCACAATATACTGTATGTCACCTGCCACCAGATCAGCCAATAGGAAAATTCAGTTGCAGCAACCATTGGAGGGCAGTGACTATGCACATTTATAACACAAAATGTAGAATTTATCATACTCTGTACTAAAATGTCAAGATTTATACCCAAATTCATCAATATCACTACTGAATACCCATCCAATTGATTTTCAGCTGTAAAATTATTTTTGGCCATTTAGTTACTGTTTAATATGAATATCAGCCAGACTGCAGTTCACCCTCAGTTCATTTTCTGCCGCTTGGCTTTCCAGTCATGAGGAAGTGAGGAGCACACGTTAATATTTGTGTCCTTATAGGCAGAGAACAGCACAGAACCTTAATTGATGTTATTAGCAGCACCTGTGTTTACGCTGCTGTTTCACCTCAGAGTGGCTGCTTTGAAAAAGGATTTATTGAACAGTGAGCCACAAAGCCACTAAATTGTAAACTTTGGGGTTCTTTCCTGTAGCTTCAGATTTTATTTTCACTTTCTAATGAGTTGAGCTGCACTTTTTTTTTTTTTTTTTTGGAAGAAGACCAGGACTCACGTTTTATATCATCTTGGTGTGGGTAGGCTGTTTTGGTGCCACTTCAGTTCAGATGGCATCAGTCTCATCTGCCTAAATGAGCTGAACTAAGTATCTGCTCTAGAGTTTGAATAAAGTGCCAGAGAAGAATAAATAATAATAATAATAATAATAATACATTTAATTTATAACGCACTTTACATCAAATAAATGATCTCAATGTGTTAGAAGAAGAGCCACATGGGCTTACCTCAGGCACCCTCACATCAAAACGAGGCTGTGAGTTAAAAGGCCTTTATTGGTTAGGGTGTTGCTTTCTAGCCTCTTTCCAGGAATACCCAGTGTGGGTTGAAACCAGTTGACGTTCTTTTCTTTGTATGATTTTTCACTTGGATATGTCCTAACTAATAAAGATGTTTTAACTTACATGCTTGGCTCGATGTGAGTTGCCTGAGGTAAGCCCACGGGGCCGCTCTTCTCTAACTGAGCGTCTGTTTGATTTTAAGAGCACCTTGCATTCACCTGGAGTTTACCACCTAACAACTGTCAGCACCCAGTCATTTTTCTTTTTGAATAACCTGCTCCTTAGACCTGCATAGTGAGTAAGGAAGTCATTTTGCAGGTTGTCATTTGTTCAGGTGGCTAATGTAGCCTCAAGGCTTGGGTTTAGGTTAAAGATTAGAAATAGGGTCAGATAAGGGTTATATAGTGGAGAGATTTGGTGTTAGGGTTAAGAGAATGTATATGGAAAACTTTGATTGGAAAGTCATCATAGTAATGGATGTGCAATGACGTATGTGTGTGCATGCATCTGTGGGGATGTGTTTTGATGGACTTGTGTATTTACTGTCAATTTGACAAACATGTGCCAGAATGCATTGGTTTTGAGTAGAAAATGCATCTTTTTGTGTCTAACCCAGATGTGCAAGAAGTTCTCCCCTTTGCTTTTTCAGTAGACCAGCTTGGAGTTTACAGTGTGGTAACTCTAAAATTACCTCACTTTTCAGCAACTTAGTAGAACTTAGAAATAAAAAAATAAAGTCTCCTCCTCTCCTCTCCTCTCTGCAGGTTATTCCCACTGGAAAGGTCAGGTGTTGACAGCAGACGAGCTCCATGTTCTTTATGAAGGAATCAAACTGAACAACGTACACCACTATGACTACGTTTTAACAGGTAAGTCACACACACACACACACACACACACACACACACACGTGCACACTAGTTTGTCCTTTGTGCTCTCACTGCTCTTTACCCCCCACCTCCACCCCGCCCCCCTTGCTTACTACAGCAATGCTCAAACACAGTTGGGAGTTTTACTGTCAAAATCCCTCACAGATTACTGATAACCTGCACAAAATTAACATAATCCATTGCAGTTTTCCACCTCAGTCATACAATCAGATTATGTATGTTTCATGGTTTTCTGAGGTTAGGGTTATAACTGTCAATTTGCTGTGATTTTTGACATCAGCTTCTTAAGACTGGATTTTATTAGGTCACTTCTCTGTGTGACTACACTTAGTCTGAAAATAGCTGTTATACATCTCCTGTGGCTGTATTTATTCAAATCTGTGTCTGTATTTCTTCTTCCCTTGCTCCCCCTCCTCATCTCTTTATATTGCTTGTTTGCACACGGGAGTTGGATTGAGTCCAGACTCAGGAGAGCTCAGATCACAGGGTGACCCCTTCCATAGCTGTTTTGTTGTGCAGCCAGACTTTTAATGCATCCCAAGGATTTGATGATTGAAGTCACATTGCAACATGTAACTGTATCATTACAAACAAGGATCAAAGTTTGCTGCAGGTTCATTACTTTTTCAGGAATTTTGAGGTAATAGTTCAGGTATTTGCTGCTCCATACAAGTGTGTTCACTGAGCTTCACTGGGAGTCTTTGCCAGAATGAATGAAGTGGACATGGTCCAGCAGTCGACACGATTTTGAAAGCTGAAAAAATGTTTTGCAGGATGCACACCAACAGGGCCGGCGCTAGCCATTTGGGTGCCCTAAGCACAAATGCTTTGTGGTGCCCCCCCCAGGCCGCCACCGCCACCGCCACCAGAAATGAACAATAATTCAGTATTTGTCATTGCGTTTCTCTTTATTTTACTAAATAACTTTTCAACATTTATGTTTCAAAAACTGTTGGAAAAAATAAGAGATAAATAATAATAATATTTTTTTTATAACACACTGACTAAACACTAACTAAATATGGCACCAAACACTTGAATAAATAAATAAAATAAAATAATTTAAAATAAAAAATAAATGACACCACTATTAAATAAAGATCTGTCAAAACTGTAAAAACAGTACTAAGTATCCTTGAATAAGGAACTGGTTGGTGATTGATGTCTGCTTGTGGATGGTTGATGTCTGCTTGTAGATGGTTGATCATCTGGATCTTCCACTTGGCTTTGTGTTCCTCCTTGCACATATCGAAGCATTGAGCCTGTAATCACAAATACAAGACAAAATACTCAGGGATTCTACAGTGAAATACAGTTTTGAACCATGGTACAAAAATATTTCAAAATTAATTATAGTATTATGTAGGCCTATATTTAAAACACTGGTACAAGAAAAATGTATTATTTTACCTTTATAGACAAGGATTAATGGGGCACAATATAAAAATTCTGTACATAGTCTGAAAACTATGAATATGAAGAGGGGAAATCTACACAACTTTAATATTGATTTTTTCAAATTACAGTTTCACCAGCAGATGTCGCTCTTGGCCTATGAACCTCACGAAAATGTTGTGTGAGCTGCCGGCCAGTCGGTCACCGTAATGACTGGTGTATCCGCACTCCATCGGAAACCTCCGGCTCTCTGCTTTTGGAAACCGTCGTAATTTTTTCGATAGCACAATTGGTTCAGGATTTACGGTAGTGCCAAGCTCACATTACAAACTGGGAATCTTCTGTGATTGGACGGTCGAAGTGTCAGTAGTCCTACATGCTACCGTAATGGCACTCTATATAGGCGCAAAGCTCCGGTTTCAGATGTTTTTTAAAGTTTCTGAATATCTTAAACGGTCACCGTTATGTAACGTCGGCATGCCGAATCCTGTCGGCTCAGACATCGCCGGTGTAAGAGGGCTGATAATCAATCACCTGTCTAATTTGGCATATCACATCAAAGTTCAGGTTACCAAGACCCGTTTTCCATTCATCAACTCATTATTTTTGTTTTTCACTACACAATCACATACTCGTTGGTTCATAGAACATAACAAACGCCAAATACAGACATCTCAACTCCAGATCCATATCCATATACACAACTAAAAATAACTAGCTAGCCCAGCATCAATTATTTGAAACGTAACACTTACGTCTGAACATGGCTAGTGGGAGCTAACGTTACAAAGGTTGTTGACGGTAGTATTATCTGGCACGAGCATAGACATGCATACTAGGGCTAAAAGTAACAAAATTAACATTTGTTATTGTCTTACCTGCAAGTGACGCGCGAGCATCATCTCATTGTTTCTTTCTTTTCCTCTTTTCCGCCCCCGACTCTTGTTGCCTTTTCGATGACATGTCCAAAAATAAAGGTCTGCCAAACTTGCGATTGAAGCGTAATGGAGCAAACCACTAGGGGATGGGGGAGGGGGGCACCAAAGGTAGACTGGGGAGAGGGCCGCACAGGAGATTCATGTTTTTCTCGAGCAAATAAGCCTATGTTATTTTTGTATTGCTTATATCTATTAACATGTTTTACACACTTAACACAGTTTTAAATATATCATTATTATGATTACTATTATTATGATGATTTTTCACGAGCTTGTTTTTTTGTTTTTTTGTTTTTTGTTTTTTTTTTTGGTGCCCCCCCAGGCACTTGGTGCCCTACGCGCAGTGCGTGATAAGCGTGTGCGGGGCGCCGTGTCTGCACACCAACACACTTTTGTTTGGGATTCATTATCGATGCTCTTACTTCCAAACTGGTGGGACTGCTGTCTTTCCTAGAACTGCCACTGCATCACTACACAGCAGGGCTACGTTCTATATTAATATTTATCTTATGTAAACACACCTGTGTGTGTGTGTGTGTGTGTGTGTGTGTGTGTGTGTGTGTGTGTGTGTGTGTGTGTGTGTGTGTGTGTGTGTGTGTTTTGTATTTAGGGTATACCAGAGACACATCTTTCCTCGAGATGGTGGTGGACATTGTTCAGGAGCTAAAGAGAGCTAACCCAAACCTGGTCTATGGTAAGTATTTATTTCATTTCATTTTATTTCATTTAATTTACAAACCAGCTTAGGAATCTCCTTTTCAAGGAAAAGCAGGCTAAGAGTGCATCAAGAAAAAACAAAAACAGAATATGAGTCACTGATTTAGTTGCAAATGTCACCTCTTACAAGCAAAAGTAGTTTGGGTGTCATTTTGTGGATGGGAATCTCAAGAGCCTGCAGTCTGAGTAATACATTTAAACTGCTTTGGTTATGTAAAAATACACATATCAGCGTAAATGAGAAAGTAGGACTGCTGTCATGAAGAGCGGCCCAACATCCGTAACTAAAACAGCTCCTCGCTGATTCCACAACTCCAATCTGAGGCCATTAGTGCAAACATCCTGGTCCGAATCAAAGTGAAACTGATACTTGTGGTTTGTTCTTTATTTGGGTTAATTCAGTTTCACCTTGTGCAAACTTACGTGGACTAGAAAAGGGCTGAGCAAAGTCTGGGAAAGAGCAGGACTGGAAAAGTACTTGCAATAGTGTTTCAAATGGTCAGAAATACAGTATATACCAGGTGAAAATGTACACAAACGTTTTGCAGGCACATATAGAAATCAGTGAAATCAACACAAAGCCAGTGTTGCAGTCACGTTTGGTAGCGCTTGTAGTAATCCTGTTTTTGTGTTCCTACCAAACACAAGGGGAAGATGCTGCTTGGTATGAACAGTTGGTGCCGGGTTGCTAAAGTGTTGATCCACTCTTTACAAAAAAGTTATGCTTCTCTTAACATGGCTTTATACTGATTTTTGGTGAAATTTTGTAATTTACTGTTTTGTGTTCCTGTTTTCTCTCAACCTGCTTTGTCTACTTGGACCTCAGTTATGAATTTCCTACTTTTCCCAGAGTTATTTTCAACAAATCCAGAGTATGAGTGTGAATTTGTTGCACTGAGCTGTGGGTTATATTTCTAGATGTAGCGAGCAATAGTGTTACAAATAGTGAGAGCAAGTTTCTCCCGGAGAGTGGCAGCCCTTACACAAAACACACCACATGCTGTTGTGACTACATTGCACTCTGGACTGTTGAAATTGTAGAAATTGGTCTCTCTGCCTCTTTTACCGTTGATTTCTCACTGTATGATTGTTGGACCTTGAAGCAGAATGGTGAGTCTAGAAAGAAGGTCTTGCTCTGTGATTGTGAGGGACTGACACCAAACACTGATTGTTTATATAGCTGAAGATATTTTGTCCTATTAAACTCCATTGGGACTTAATGTCACTCCACATCACCTGTATTTGCCCAGTTTTTCATGGGAGTAAGAAACATACACCAAAATGCACCCAGAAATGCTAGGTGCATCAGCAATTGCCGATTGAGTGTTTTAATGTGGGGTTTTCCTTTAAATGAAGTGGGGTTTCCTCTCAGTCTTTTACATTCTTTCAGTACAGCAGGAATGCAGAGATTGGACAAATGACATGAAAAGGCACAGATGTTCGCTGCATTTCCAAATGTAGCTTCATGCCTGCTATTGCTCAGCCATTAATTTAATTTGAATTGAGCATTGAAGTGGCTAGATTCCAGTATCAAACAAAACAGCTTGGTTAAGGTTAGGGAAAGGCCATGGTTAATGTTATGAAACGTTACCCCGTACGTAACATAATAGGAAACAAACAAGGGCCTCCAGAATCGAACCCTAGTCTTTTGTGTTGGTGGACCCATCCATCCCACATTCCTCCTAATGTGGAGTTTGTGGGCTCTTTATACTGCCTCTCCATACGCGGTACAGACACAAACATACATACTGAACATGAAATACATTACTTTGAAATTCATGCTGAATGTCACGGAAAAAAATGGACAGTTTGTGTCCAGGTACACGAATCTGTAGATTAAATTTTGGGAGTATTGCACAAACCACTGTGAGCCTGGGCTGTATCACTGCAGCGTTTGTGTTTTGCTGTGATTGATGTAGTCTTGGTGGAGGGACTGACTGAATGTTTGTCGTTTCAGTGTGTGACCCTGTCCTTGGAGATCATGGATCTATGGTGAGATTAATGGAAACCGCATACTCTGTGTCTCTGTCTGCGTGTTTGCACCTGTTTTTATGCTACATGAATTCTTTAAATGCTCTAGGATTTTTATGTATGTACGCGTGGGTGGGTACAAATGTGTGTGTGTGTGTGTGTGTATGTGTGTGTGTGTGTGTGTGTGTGTGTGTGTGTGTGTGTGTGTTTGTGTGTGCGCCTGTGCCGTGTGTGTGTTTGTGTTTTTGTTTGGGGGGTTTACATGGCTCAATTCCCAGTGACAAGTGGATTATTATGATCTAACAGCACTATACACACTGAGTCACACTGACTCACTGAATGTGTGTGTGTGTGTGTGTGTGTGTGTGTGTGTGTATGACAGCGTGAGAGGATGTAGATGTTCATGTCTCACGATCAGATTCTGTCAGCAGCACTCATGATTTAAATTTTATTTACATTGAAAGCAAAGATACTAGATATGCTTAGAATTAACACAGCCCACTTGTGTGTACATGCATTTGTGTGTGTGTGTGTCCTCAGAGCATTGTGTGTATATTGTGTGTGTTCCTTTATGTATGCGACTCTAAGCGGTGTGTATGTGTGTGTGTGTGTGTGTGTGTGTGTGTGTGTGTGTGTTTCTTTCTTCAGTATGTTCCCCAGAACCTCCATCCAGTCTACAAAAACAAGGTGGTTCCTGTTGCTGACATTATCACTCCCAATCAGTTTGAGGCAGAGTGAGTCGTCATTTTTAATTTGAAATAATTTAATAATTTGTATTTTAACATGTCTTTTCAATGGTTATATTATGTTTACTTTTTTATTTAACATTTTTTTAAATAACAAATGTAGTATAACTTTTTCCTAGATTACCATGACACAAAAAAGTCAGTGAGTTAGTAACAGAGTGAGTAGGTGAGTATTAGACAAAATGGCTTTATGTAATGCCACTCACAGCTGTAATGCTGTTATCTAACACTTCTATTTTGTTAGGCCAGGAATTTGGGTGAGAATCAACAAAAGACAGGCCTTCCCTCCTCTCCTGTCCTTCCATTGTTTTGCTTTTTTCTTCTTTCTTTTTTGAAAATTTCCCACTGACTTTAGTATCTCAGGCACTGTTGTGTAGATTTAGCCTAGATTGAATTTTGATTATCAAATTTGTTGAAACCCGGGGTAAATTAAGATTTCTGGCATCCATAACCTGCTTTTCGTGCTAAATGACTTGGGGGCAGCCTTGATGGAAAAGGGTTAAATGTAGATACAGTTGAAAAGATTCAGTGGGTCTGCAACCGCAATGCAAGTGTAATTTCACTGACAGATGGCTCCACCTAGTGGTGCTAGTAGAGAACTACAGAAACAGATTTATATGTTGATTCTGACTCTGTAGATGATGACAAGCTCTAGACTGTAATGCCTCTGAGTTATGGAAAGCAATATACATATTAGTCAGAGAGTAGGTAGAAAATCTTAGGCAAACTGTATTTTTTACCCAGCCTTATTTGTCCAGGAATTAGTGAGGTAAGCTGGGTTAGGCCTTTTTCAGAGTATGTTCAGTAGCTTAAGTTTTTTGGACTTTCTTTTGGGGCTACTAGTTGCAGTCACTGTCTTCCTACTTTCTCTTCTGTGTTTTTGTTTTTCGATGCCACTGTTTCATTTCTGATGATTTGGTGGTTATTTGTTTCCCATGTTTCAGGTTGTTGACGGGGAAAAACATAAGCACAGAGAAAGACGCTGTGGAGGTAACATCACTTTTCATCTATGCTTCCTTTCCTCTCCTTTCCTTTCCTCTGTTTATCCCCCCTCCTGTCCTAAACAAGTCTTCATCTGAGACTCTTAGATGTTACTACAATCACTTCTAGCAGCATATTGACAGAATCACATTATTGGATTGTTTTGGCTCTGTGAACTTGATGCTCTTTAACTATTGGTGTCTCCTCAGGCTGTCACTCTCCAGTCTTATGTGTGTGTGTCGGCTCTGTGTTCCTGCTGCAGGTAATGGACCTGCTTCACGCCATGGGCCCCGACACGGTGGTCATCACCTCCTCTGACCTTCCCTCCAGACTGGGAGACCGCTTCCTTGTCTCCCTGGGCAGCCAGCGCTCTGGTAGGGGATGTGTGAACACACTGGAGTGTGTGTGAATGTGTGTGAGCCAGGCTGGTTATAGCAAATATTCATGCCTGAATGGGACTGTTGTCCCCCTTGGGCCACCATAGGTAGTTTGTGGCACTCTGTCACTGTGAGTCTTGCCACTGCACTCAGAAGAGAACGCCAAACTCACTGTGTGAAGAGAATTAATACAACTAAATTCATAAAAGTCATTTTTTTAAAAATCAGCAACTATGCAGTCAAAGTAAAACTTGATTTGGACAGATTTGGGAAATGGCTTTGTCCTGTGATGAATACATGTGGCACATGTGGTTCATTATGATTTAAAAGTAATATACGCAAGATTATGAGATTTTCTGAAGATTTTACCCCCCATCTAGTGGGTCTGGGGAGAGATGTGTGACAGTGTGTGTGTGACAGTGTGTGTGTGACAGAGTGTGTGTGTGTGTGTGTGCGTGTGTGCGTGTGTGGAGACATAAGGGGTCCAGCCTGAGTCGTGTGTGTTGTGTCTCTGTTCAGTTCTTCCAGACGGCAGCAGGACGACACAGAGAGTTCGTATAGAAGTTCCCAAGGTAGATGCTGTGTTTGTAGGAACTGGAGATTTGTTTGCTGCTATGCTGCTGGCATGGACACACCACTACCCCAATGACCTAAAGGTATGGACATGGACACTCGCACACACGCACACACACACACACACACACACACACACACACACAATGCAAGCTGTGGTTGGACATTGTAACACGGAATGTTGTGTGTCTCTCGCTCTCTCCTCAGACGGCCTGTGAGAAAACATTTTCAGTGATGCACCACGTTATCCAGAGGACCATATCTTACGCCCACGGTAATCAAAGCAGGCTGTATAATCAGTGTTAAGAGTGACATAAGTAAACTTGACTGAAAGTTTCTTTTTGTTTGCTCAGACTTATTAAACCTGTGCTGTTGGTATCCTGGAGACCAAAAACCAAACCTATCATTCATCATGCCATGACTGCCTCAATCAGCAGGGGACTCATAATATTAAGACAGTTATTCAAAATATTTAAATTGACAAAGTCAAACTAAGATGCAGGATGTGATGTAAAACAGAAAGGCAATGTAGGAAATGAGCAAAACCTCCAATATTGCCAAAGATTTGTGACAACATTTTGTTATTTGTTATTCTGGACTCTGTGTGTCGCTGTGGTTAAGGGCATTGTTTAAATGTGACAAATGTAAATTCATTAATTGTGCAGCACACTGCAGGTGTACTGTACAGTTTTCAAGGTATTTAAAGGTAGGAACTGCCTTGTGCTCAAAGGTCAGCACAAGGCAACTTTGTGTGTTGGCAGCTCCAAATGGCAGCGAGAGGTTACTGAACATTTTGAACTTTATTTTAACCACATAAAGTGACAGTAGTCTGTGATGCTTTATATTAAAGGATGCCAAAAGGACAAGAAAAGCAAAAGATCTAGCGTCGGTGAGTCCAGCTTTCTTTTGACGCTTGCTCACTGCTGTTTAGGAGACAGTTTTTATGGCTCTTTCATGGCTAATTTGTGATGTGTCACTTCCTGTGTACAGAGAAGTCTGACACCGAAATTTCATTCGGTCTCAATTAAAGTGACTGGGACATCATGGCTGCCATTGTCATAGCAACTGTGGTTTAGGCTCATGGGACGGGTGTATTTTTGCATAAAAACTTACTGTACATGGGTTTAAAGTCGTTGATAAAGTGTCACTCACAGTTTATCTCTGTTTCTGTCTTCCCACCCCCGTCTCTCTCTTCTCCTCTTCATCTTCCTCTCTCTCTCTCTCTCTCTCTAGAGTTAGCAGGTCCTGGTAGGAGGCCCAGTCCGCCCCAGCTGGAGCTGAGGATGGTTCAGAGTAAAGCTGACATAGAAGACCCTGCTATAGTTATGGAGGCCACAGTCATATCCTAACATTAACAGCTCATAAGACTCATGTTAACCCCGTCCCACTCACCCATAAATCTCTCAAGTCCTGTATCCCAGTAAATCTCTCATCACTGCAAACCCTGACTCTCATTCCCTAACCTCAAAACTGTATTACTCCGATTCCCTCAGTCCTTAGTATTCAAACGTCTAAAGTCCTGTTACCTTTACCCATTAACTCTTTATCAACCCCTTAAACTGTACCTCTAACCTGTAACTCCCATATTGCCCTAACCCCTCCCCCTCAACCTCGTCTCTTAACCAGAGCCACGGATAGAAAGTTCAGGCCAGGTTGAGCTACCGGCTCCATGTTGCTGCCTTCTCTATAGAGCTAAAATGCTGACTGCAAATGCATTCTCATGACATCAACATGGTGAGATGCCAAATCCACCAAACACTAAAGATGTGTTGAGTCACCAGTCATATAGCGGCGGCAGTGGAGCAGGATTTTAGCACCAACATGGCTGCCACACAAGCCCACTGTCTATCTGGGGCTCTGCCCTGCCCCACCGATCCCACCCAGCCCCTCCTCTATTGTCCTTACTGCAGTGATTTAATGGTGACCAAGTCCTACCTTTTAGACTCCCCTCCTTCAAAATATAACAAAGGAAAAAAAAAAAAAAACGCACAATGTATAGTTGATGTATAGATGTTGTACTATAACTGTATTGGACCATCTGTATGATATCTTCTATCTGATCTGTCTGTTGGACCATTGTGTTGATGCTACTGTACTATAGACCACACACACACCATAATATCACCTACACCAGAGACATATGGGCCGGTTGTGGCACTCTGCTCCACGGAGGCTCCAGGGGCTCCACTCGTTGCCGTTTGTTATTAATAGTTATCTGTCTAATAGCCATAGCACCGTAGAACCTCTCATCCCAACTTAAGAAAAGTTCCATTTTGTAAAATGAGGAACATGAGCTATCTGAGCCGCTGTTGGTTTATCTGACCGGCATCAGCCAGTCAGAATTAAGCTCCTTCAGTGTCAGAACCCGCCCATACACCGGGTTGTACCCGGTTTAGCTCTGGCCCAGAACCCTATATCTGAGAGTTGTGCCACTGAAGTTGCTGGAGGCCTCAATACGCAATAAAAGTGCCAATAATACTTTAGGAAATGTAAACGCAGAATGGAGACCCTCCTTGTCACAGCTGGAGACATCCCCCGCGCTTAGTAGCAGCTCTGTAATTTAACAGCAGCAGAAATTATGTGAAAAGTTTTATTCCAAATCAGATAGTCCTATCTAGAAATATCCTGTTTCTATTTGGACTTACACACTTAAAATGCTCATTGTGGTGAAAGTAAAGCACATGATGTTTTACTGTTAAATTTACAGGTCAGTGATCTTACATAAAAAACATTTTTGAGGATAAAGTCTAAACTGATACTTTTTAGATAGCAATCTTGTTTTTATTATAGGCAAGCTAATGTTTGGGAATGAAACCTTCATTCCAAAATGTGTTCTGCCTTCCACAAACAAGAAAACATGGGAAAGTAACCTTAAACATTTCTTAAGGATAAGAAACATTCCCACCATGGCCATTTTTAACTTCTGTTATAGACCATATTTATTTCATATTTAGGAAAATGAAATAATTTATGTTTGGGAATATTATCAATATTAATACAATTACCAATGTAATAATTTATATGAATATTTAGGAAATTGTCTGCAATGTGAGGACAAATGTCAGGAATCGGGCAAACACTGATAATTTCAGAGATTAGCCACTGAAAAATGCATCAAAAACAAATGGCCCTGAAGAATCCAGAGGACTATACGTTTGGATTTTAAAGCAAAACATTTGCCCAACTTTAGTCAGCAGCAGGAATCGAGGTGAAGTAGCGAGGTTGTAGCTTTGTAGCTGGTAAGCGAGCAAACATCCCTGCTGAATTCAAGCAGTCACTGTAAGCTGTTGCTATGGAGATTGCTAATTCGATAACTTGTTACGTCAGCATGAATTTGTCACTTGTGTGCCGGTCTTCTGGGCAGAGTTCCCCAGCCTGAGTTTAACGTTAAGTCTAAAACTCGAGGCATGACAGTGTGAGGATGCTTATTTTATGTTGCACAGTGGAGTGTGACGTGAATGCTGAGAGACGGAGAATATGACGTGACAGCGGTCATGAGCCGGTTTCAGAGCCGTGATGTCACAGCACTTGGCATGTGCCTTAGCCCGCTGAGCTACCAGGGCACCACAGGAAATGAGATTTTACCGAAGTGACTGTTAGCGCTGTCGATTGCCACACGTGTCTGGAGTGACGACGCGGCGTCTCCAGGATCTTTTGTTGTTGTTTTTTTTTTTGTTTTTTTTAAATGCACAAGTGACGTGCTGACTGTGGTCGCTTATAACTTCCTATTGCTTCCTGATTGAATGTTCAGTATGCTTATATAACAACAGGAAACAATTAAAAAATTTTGCCAGCCAGTGCGCTGAGTTTTGGCTTAACTTTGCTCGGCACCAAAGTGTGTTTTCACGACTCGAAAACCAAATCACCCGAGGCTCAGAGAAGTTCCAGGTCCCTGTCAGTGTCCCAGCTGTGCCAGGTGTGCGGTTCTGGGCAGGCCAGTGTATTTCTGTACTGCTGTTGTTTCTCTATGGACTGTACTGTGATACTGCCTTAGGAACCTGACATTACAACCACAACACCACTCACTGAGGGAGAGGAGCGGGGGGGGAGGACAAGGAGGGGGAAGGGAGGAAACGTAACTCAGCATCACCATGAGTTCTTGTTCCTTTGTTCACTACAGCTTCATTTTGTAGGCGAGGGATTGTGCACATCAACAGCCTGATGAACAAAACAAACAAACAAAAAAAAAAAACAGGCTCATTCAAAAAAAACGTGGTACAGTCAATATTGATTTTGTATTAGTCTGATGATTACACTGCGCCACCCCGGCACACTGATTGTCATATCAATACCACGTGTGTGTGTGTGTGCTCGGCCAAGCAGTGTTCAGCTCCGCCATGACTGACACGTGCACTGTCCAATCCCCTGCTTCCTGTTAACACACTCATCAGCCGTACTGGGTCCAAATGTGTCTACCTGTTTTGTCTGTGTCCGAGCGTGTGAGTGTGTGTGTGTGTGTTTGTGTCTGCGTGTGAGAGAGTGTGTATATATATAAATATATATATACATGTCCTTTATGGTCACAGGGTTTTGTGTGTGTGTGTGTTTGTGTGTGAGCATTTGTGTCTGTAACAATAGGTTGACATCCCTGAAAAGCAAATCTAGAAAAGATGGTGGATGAGGGACGACAAGGAGGGTGAAAAAAAAAAAAAAAAAAACACACAAGGAGAACAATTAACGTGTGTGTTGGCAAGGGGGCTAAGAGGTACGTTCAAGAGGACAATCATTCTGTGATGTTGCACAGCTCCCTCTTCCTCCATCTGCCAGAGGTCGATAGACGAGCCTTTGGTTCTGGTCGCAGCCGTGTGTCCAAAATGTCTTTCCCTCCGTCTCCCTCCTCCTCATGTCATGTGCTGCGTCACCCCACCCCCTCCAGCTGTCAAACAGTGTCCTGTCTGCCTGTATATCTTTATTGTTTACAAAAGTCACCACACACACGTCCTGTCTCTCCATTGATCTGATTGGACGGAGGCAGAAAAAAGTGGCACAAGGCAGCACATTTCTCATTTCGCCCTCTGCCGCTCAAAGCCAGTTGTGTGGATGTGAAATGGTTACACCGTACCCCAACTTCCCTTATCTCTCCGTGAGACTGTCGCTACTTTTCCCCACTTTCCCCTCCTGTGCGTTCCCCCTCCATGCTTCCCCCCGCCGCTGTTTTGTGATCAGCCCACCTGTAAACACGGCTGCCACTAAAACCCACCGCTCCGTCTGCCAGTGACTGTGGTTCTCTCCTCTCCTCCCCATCAACAGTCTCATCTTCGCCATCATGTTGTTTCTTCTGTTCTTGGTGGCCAAAACAAAAACATGAAACAAAAACGAGGAAATGTAATAATCATTGTTTGGTAACTGTTTTTAGTGCTATGTTTTTGGAGCGTTACGAGTATTTTCTAACATGTTACAATAAAAGATTGTAGTGTACAAATTCACATTTATAAAGTATATATATAGATATATATGAGAAATGTATGTTCTAATGCAATAAAGAGAAATTAAGAGTTACAAGCTGTCTGTCAGTGAGGGGTGTGTGTATGTGTGTGTGTGTGTGTGTGTGTGTGTGGGCATGCTGATATGTTTATGCAAGCAGATTTGCATGTGATTAAAATCTTAATCAGGCAGACTGTTGGCGCACAGCGAGCTGTTTACACAAGAAAGCATTTGATGTCTTGACTCTTTCCAGTTAATATTAATAGAAATAAGGCAACTGTTATCATGTCCCTGAATTTTACATTTTCCGTTTTTCAAAACCATATCATACAAACACGGTAACAAAACAATCCCAAAACAACATCAAAGGAAAAAAAAAAATCAAAATCTTAAATAAAAAAAATAAACAATAGTAATAAATAAATGATAAAAGTGACATAAAAAATATGTCACCTCACTTGGGCCAAACACTCATTATTAATGCTGGAATGCAACAGTTTTTTCAAATTTGGATCCGTCTGAGATTTTGCATGTAACACATGGATGAGCAAACAAATGATGCAGCACCTCTGTTTCACACAGATCTGTCTTATTTTGAAATTGCCCGAATGTGGCAATGAGACATGACTCTCATAAATTTTGTCAAAATGTGATTAGTGATTAGCATAAACTGTCAACTGTGTTTTCATGATTTATTTCTATGGTTTTTTAGAAGGGACAGATACAAAATACATAGATGAGCTGAAAACAGTTGTCCAGTGTAAGTGTCTGAGTGTTTATTGCGGAAGCTAATCTACAGCACCTTCCCTGATAACCACAGGAATCATATGAGATGATTTCTATGAGAAATCCCTAAAGATATCAATAAAGCATTATCTATTGCCCCTTTGTATGCTGTCCACTTAGTTTAGAATAAAACATATAAAAATCATATTTCTGGGGACTAAAAACAGATAAATGTGAAATGACCTTGAGATTTCTGTGCTCACACTCAGCACCAAACTTTGTCTTTAAGTTCTCTTTCCGGCCTTTTTGCTTTGCAGCCTGAGTCACTATCCAGAGGTAAGAGAGTGGATGATCTGGTATATAGTTAGAAAGTAGATTATGTTGCTGTCTGAAAATGCTTTTGGAGCTCATTGTCTATACTTACAACGAGATTTCATGTGTGAGTGTCTGCCTGCCTGTTATAGAAGGCTCTCTGTGTGCACGTGTGTGTGTGTGTGTGTGTGGATGGGTGTGTTAAGGCTCTGAACTAGACTCTGTCCTTTTTTTTTGAATGTCGTCGCAGCCCGGATCAAAGGACACATTCACTCAGGGCTAATCTGCCTTGGGTTTTCACTGTGATATCTCATAGCGGCAAACACAAGACAGATTAGTGTCTCTGCGATGACTCAGGTGATTGTGGAGACCCCCCCCCCTTCTTCTACACAATGTGTGTGCATGTATGTGTGCGTATGTATGTGTGTGTGTGTGTGTGTTTAGGCAACACTCCAAAGTTCACAGAGTTTATTGGGACGAGCTATGTGGCAAGAAAGTTGAGAGTTGTCCTGTCTCCCCTCCTCTCTCTCTCTCTCCCTCTCTCTCTCTCTCTCTCTCTCTCTCTCTCTCTCTCTCTGAGCACCCATATGGCTGACAGAGAGGCAGACTGACAGCTGGCTCATTACTACAGTCACCACATGTTCCAGCTACAAAAGACTATATTTAAAGTAGTGCTGCTATTAATAATAGTGCATAAAGACAACATATAACTGCTGCTGCTACCAGCTGGAGGTCGGGCTGAGCCTTGTCTGAGGTGAGTGTCAGTTTTTCCGTTGTTTAGGTCAAACAGCAGGTGGAAATCAACCAGCTTTTTTTTTTTTTTTTTTTTTTTTTTAAATATAAACTTGCAAAACTGAGTGAGAAGGTGTTCTTAACTGTGGTTATGGCCTGTAGCTGCTCAGTACAACCTCCGTTTTGTGCTTTTCAGTCACTCAGTTCCCAGCTGATGCAGGGATTTGAACCAGCAACCTTCCAGTGCCGAGCACACCTCTATATCCTCTAAGCTCCACAGCTGGGGCAGATTGATTGGATAAGAGGAGGGTGTACGAGATATGAAATACAATTTTAAAAAATGCTGTAGCTCATGTTTACACTGCACAAAAAAACTTTGGTCTAATGTTTCCAGTGCTGACCAATTTTCTTGAATCAAATCATTTTCTGGGCTGATTTGCCTAATATCTGCCTTGTTGCAACATATTAATACCAGAAAAATCCCTGCATCCCACTGACAGATTTTTTTCAGTTGTTTGAAGAAAAGTCAAGATTTCAATATTTCCAATATGAGTTAAATGACGCTGCCTCAGACGTGTCCAAATGTGTAAAAATGTATGTCTTTGCATTGCACAAAATTTAACAAGTAAATTTTAACAATATGTAGCAGCTGATGTTACTGTCTCTTGTACAATAATCCGGGGTGAAGCTACCTAATCAGAAATTACAGAATGCAACCATACAAATGACAACCACAACAAAAATAATAATTAAAGTACTATTCCATTATTCCTCAGATCAGGTTAACATTGGTCAGATTTGCAGGTTCCCCACTGCAAAAGTGCATGATATATTACATTTGGTGGTGTTTTGTGTCTGTGTAGCCGGCAATCAGGTGGGGCATTATGGCACGCTCGACTCCATCATTAATCACCTTGTCCAGCCCAGCCAATCCAAATCGAGTGTTTACCCAGGCCACAAGGCGTGCCCCTGAGTCACAGTGATGTCATCCAGAGTGGATCTCAGTCAAGTAAAAGGGACGTGGAACAGTACAATACAGTGACCGCTGACTAATACACAGCTGACCATCCTCTTAAAAATAGAAATGTTACCTTTAACACGCGTGAGATGTGATTGGACGGCTGTGCTCTCGTGTGTTAGTGACCAGGAAGTATCAGAGGTCAGAGTGTCAGGTTCAAGTCTGTCAGGAGACGGCAGTGTCTGTGCGGGAGACTGATGTCGTCACTAGCCTTTGGTGCTTTGTGAGACTAAAAAGCCCAGAACATTTTGATAAAAAAGTGTCCTCACACTTGCCAGGTCCTGTCAGTCCTGTCTCTCCAAAACCACTTTTTGATGGATATACTGGACAAATAAGGAAGTGGAGCTTTGCCACTGTCAAACCTACTGACCCACAGTCCACTTTAACTTCCTCCCTTTACTTTTACTTTCCACTTTGACCTCGTTTGTTTATTTTAAGCACTTTTTCATGCCAAGATCAATTTAGCTCCTAAAGCTGGAATCTATGTATTTAGCCACTTGGGTCCCAGAATGAGAATGAGACATTATATTTACTCCATTTTAGGTCTGTGTCTTGTATACTGCAGTGCACAAAATGCATCAGAACCTATGACATATATATCTGCCCTGCTGAGGCTGCCAGACAATGTGTCAAGGAGGAATTCAGAGCTCTGCCAACTAGGTAAAAGGCTGTGTGTGTGTGTGTGTCAGGGAGGAAGAGTGATAAAGCAGGCGGTGTGTGTCCAACTGGGTCAAAGTGTCAGCCATATGTTTCAACTCCCACACTTGTTTTCTGTGTGTGTGTGTGTGTGTGTGTGTGTGTGTGTGTGTGTGTGTGTGTGTGTATGTCAGGTTTTTGTGGGTGACAGCACAGAACCAGCTCAACTGGGACTGAGTGACACTGACAGAGTGATTGTCTGTGTGCTCAGTGTGTGTGTGTGTGAGTGTGTGTGTGAGTGTGTGCTCAGACCATGGGGTGGAAGGAGTCCTTTGCCATCCAGCTGCTGCTGGGCCTGGTGTTTGTGACCAGCGGATTGGCTATCAACCTCATCCAACTGCTCACATGTCTGCTCTGGCCAATCAACAAGCAGCTCTACCGACGCATCAACACACGACTGGCGTACTCACTCTGGAGCCGTAAGTCATGACTGTGTGTGTGTGTGTGTGTGTGTGTGTGTGTTCATGGCAATATGTTATCACTGATTGCATGTCTTCTTTTATCAGTGTATCAGATAAATCTTGAATAATTCTGTCATAATGAAATAGACAGAGTGCCATATAGATGAAAAGAGAGATGAAGATAGATTTTTTCTTTCTTTCTTTCTTTCTTTCTTTCCTTCCTTCCTTCTCAAGAGCTGGTCATGTTGTTGGAGTGGTGGTCGGGCACTGAGTGCACCCTGTTTGTAGACCAGAGCTCGACGGCGGAGAAGCTGGGCAAAGAGCACGCCATCATCATCCTCAACCACAACTATGAGATCGACTTCCTGTGCGGCTGGACCATGGCCGAGCGCTGCGGCGTGCTGGGGGTGAGAGAGCGAGAGGCACCGGGAGAACGACACACGAGACTTTAGTTGCACATTAACATTCTTCTGAGGAAGACATGCAAAACATACACTTGCAACTCAGTTCTTGTGGTAAATAATTACCAGTTGTGCCTGACCAGTTTGGGGTTTTTGAGACCAGTACTGATTTTAGAGAGGAAAATTCAATAGTGATATCGATGTGGCAGCCAATGTAGTGAATGTTTGAGCTAGAATGAAAATAGACCGCTGCACATTGGTGCACCGATTTTGCACCAATATTTCTTTAATTTTTAAAAAATGGTCTCTACAATTAAAATCATCATCACACATGAATCAGATGTGGCTCACTGAACCACCAAGAGGCTCAGCTTTCCAGTCAAACCCAACTGATGCAACTCCAAGACTGCTCAGGTGCCAGTCTGCACAAATACACCATTTTACAACAGGTGAAGATAACACATCTGTACTGCCTGCAAAAAACTGCACGGCGTGTCCCAAACTGCATGGAATCACCAACATTTTCCCTAAATTTGAAGCAATATTTAGTCCCCTTGCCGACAACCTCGCATGACATGCTTAGGTCGTCTAGTTTCCCATGATATCAGTATCTCCACTTTAGCTACAAACATTTTTATATCGGCACATATCAGTCAACATACACCAATACCGATACGATACCGATAAGGCCAATAATAGTGAGTGATGTTTAAACGTATCTTGGTGTGACTTGTTTCTCCGTCTCGTGCCGTTTGTCCGTCAGAGTTCGAAGGTGCTGGCCAAACACGAGCTCCTGAAGGTGCCTCTGATTGGCTGGACCTGGTACTTCCTGGAAGTGGTGTTCTGCAAGAGGAAGTGGGAGGAAGACAGGAAGGCCGTCACCAACGGGCTCAATCAGCTCAAAGACTACCCCGAAAACATGTGGGTGAGTCCTGAGTCAGCATGTATGTGTGTGTGTGTGTGTGTGTGTGTGTGTGTACGGCTCTAAAACATTACTCTCATAATAGAATTCATTATAATTGGAGACATTGTGCACATGAATGCCCCTTTGCAGTAGTGTAATCTGAATACTTTGGATTACTGCTGAGTTATTGTGCCGTTTATTTCCAACATGCACATTTATAGTCATACACAACCTTTATTCTAAGCAGTATTAAACATATATGTATGTAATATGTGTCAATATGCAGGTGTTGCTGTACTGCGAGGGCACCAGGTTCACTGAGAAGAAACACCAGATCTCTATGGAGGTCGCTGACAGGTACAGCCACTGTAACCCACCGTAACCCCTCAGTATTAATGAGGATTATTAGGAGTATTATTATGACTGGTAGTGGTGGTATTAATAGTGTTAATAATAATCACTGTAATGTTTTGCAGCAAAGGGCTTCCAAGGCTGAAGTACCACCTGCTGCCCCGGACCAAGGGCTTCACCACCACGCTGCACTGTCTCAGAGATACAGGTATAAACACAGAGACACACACACACACACACACACACACACACTGTACACTGGGGCCTCTAAGGTCCAGCTTTTGTCCCCCTGACACTGGGCCCTCATTGGCAGACTTGCAGTTTGTATCTTATAGAGACAATACTGCCTGGATAATTGTATTTCCTATTTCTCACGTCCACAAATCTGCAACTTATTTCACTTCAGGGCTACTCCACCATAGCCTACAAGTTAAACTCTACTTAAAATTAATATTCAAGGTATTGTGTATTTATTTATGTATTTAATTATTTATGTATTCACTGTATATGGCCTAACAAACACTGTCTCCTGATATTGTATCTTAACACTGAGAGGAAATGATACATATATGCCCCTTTTTGGCACTGAAAAAAGTTATACATAATCGCCCTTAGGTCCAGTAACTGGTCCTAGGAGGTAGGGATGGGCGTATCGATCCTGTGGTATCAATATATCGATACTCACAAGCTACTCATTTGGCATCAATTTCCTTAAACAAGTATCGATACTAACAAATAAGAATTGGGGGTGCATGCATAACTTTCAGCTGTTTTAGATAGCTTCCTTCACTTACTATGTGCCGACACACCCCTGAGCCTGGCAGGGTATTGATCTGGCCCGTGTCACGTGACGGCCCGACAGCACAGCCAGAAAAAAATGTGCACATTTTTGTTCATATTTAATTTATTTCATTAACATTTATGTTATTTATTTTAATTTTAGTTTTATTATGTATTGACCATAATAAATATGGTATAAATGGTCTGTATTTGTCATGTAATTTGTCTTAAATGTAGTAATATTTTGAATGAAAAAAATTGCCAATAAGAAATGATCAGTATTGGTATCAGTATGGGTATCGATGAAAATGCAAGAAAAAGTATCGGTATCGTATCGAATCCTAAAAGTGTGGTATCGCCCATCCCTACTAGGAGGTACGTTTGTGTTGATTGTACCTTGAGGAACAGCAGTGGACTCCTGCTGCGCCCCTGTGCCTCACAGTGCATGTATAACCCAACCTTGTGTGTGTGTGTGTGTGTGTGTGTGTGTGTGTGTCTCCAGCGTCAGCAGTTTACGACGTAACACTGAACTTCAGAGACGGACAGGCTCCGACTCTCCTGGACATTGTCAAAGGACGTAAATACAAAGCTGATATGAGCTTAAGGTTGGTGCAGTAACATCACACCCTTCAAACATGAACTCAGTGTGTTTCCATGCACATGCAGGGCGTGGATTTCAGCTTCAGGGCTCATATGAAGGTGGGTGAGACATTTTTAGATGGAATGATAAGCGATGGACAGCATCTTCCCCTTTTCACCTCATTATTGTTGGACACCATATATCTTTCACTGCTGTGCTTCTCAGTTAACTCAAATAATTCAACTACAATGGTGATATTAACTTCTAGCATGTCACCTCAAGGGTTCTAAGTTTTGTGAACTTGTGATTTTCATCATGTCAAACCAACAAATCCTGGATAATTTAGCAACAAACCTTCACTTATGTCTATTTTTGTCTTCTTGTTTAAGTCTTTTGCATCTTGCTGTAATCACTTTGCCTTCTATTCTTTTTTATCCTTAATAATTTTAATCTACAAACACTATGATTGGCTCCTGTTTTCAGTTTGTCTCTGTACATTCTATCTGTCACTGTCAAATAAACCATAAATAAATAAATAAATAAATAAATGTATAAATCAAGGATTGGAACTCCCTTAACCAACTTCAGCTAAATTTGGCTGCTGTGTCCTGGTATTTTAACTTCATATCAGCACTGTGTATTAAAATATATGGAATTATTTCTGTTGCTTCTTATTCCCAACAATATTGTTCTGTTGGGGCAGGAAAACACTTTGAGGCTGTTTTAGTGACGTAATAATCTGCTCTCTCTCTCTCTCTCTCTCTCTCTCTCTCTGTGTGTGTGTTTGTGTGTGCCTGGTGCAGGCGTTATCCAGTTGAGCAGATTCCTGAGGATGAGAAGGAGTGTGCTGAGTGGCTGCATCGCCTCTACCAAGAGAAGGTATCAGAGAGGGGAGGTGGAGTGGCCATAGCGACGTCCTCTCAGCACTAAAGCTGTCCCCAAATTTAAATCTCAAAAACATCCTGTGGCTGACCACGACCTGAGACTGTGGCTCAACACCACGTGCTGCCAGGAGACCATTCAACTCACTGACAGGACAAATGATCTACATGTGATCTCTGTCTCTCTCTCTCTCTGTCCAGGACGCATTACAGGACCAGTATGTCACCACAGGCCGTTTCCCTGGCAACCCTGTCGTCCTGCCTCGACGACCATGGTCACTCCTCAACTTCCTGTTTTGGGCGGGACTTCTGCTCTCTCCTCTCGTCCGATTGGTGGTTGGAGTGGTCACCAGCGGCAACCCGCTGCTCATCCTTGGCCTGCTCCTTCTGCTTGTAGTTGGTACGAAGACACACACACACACACACATACACATTTTCAAGGTGAAGACAGACAAAATGTATTCCAAAGGAAGACTTTCCTCATGTGCCATTTGTGGAAGTCAGAAATATGCTTGAAAAATTATTTTTACATTTTCACTTAAATGCCTCTCTCCCTCCCTCTCTCTCTCTCTCACTCTCTCTCTCTCTCTCTCTCTCAGCCATCATATCCATGAACAGGTTGATCAGTGTGTCAGAGGTGAAGAAGACGGGGTCCAGCTATGGAGTCCAAGAGAGCAAGAAACACACATAGACAAAGACACACACACACACACACACACACAGACATACACCAGTGCACTGTGACCTGACACACACATACGTGAACAGTGACACATGTGGACAGACTTTGCAAACTTTTTACTACGATGCCAAGAGGATATATATCCATGTAAAGAAGCAGTGCTGTTCATTTGGAGTGCTAGTCTTTTTTGAAGCAATGTTTGGTCACTTTGATATTCATTGTTTATAAAATGTAAATAAAATAGCTTCAAACAGGCAGACTGCAGATTTTTATTATTATTATTATTATTATTATTATTGGGAGGATGCCACTGCTGCATTTTTAGCAGCCGTACTGGAAGTTAAAAGAAATGTCTGCTTAACCGAGACGACAAAAAGTCTTGGCATTTTAGTCTAGTTTTAGTCGAAGAAAATCCAAAGTATTTTAGTCAATAGTTTTAGTCAATATTCTTTTTTAGTCTTTGACCTGCATCATGTTGGCTTTTTTTTTTTTTTTAATTTAACAATATTTTAAATTATTATTTCAAAAATGTAAATTACTTATCAAACAGACCAAACAATTCAGCTACCAATGAATGAGCAGTAGTATGCATGTGATAACACAGATTGAAAAATAAGCTGAAGTGATACCTCTTCTATAGACAAGCTAAGCCAGTGTGCTGCTGTTAGCCAGTGACTTCAGACTTCAGACAGCGCCACACACACGCACTCCGGCATGAGCACACAGCAGCACAGGAGAAAAACTAACGTGCATCCAATTAATGCACTTTCTGGATTGTAATTTAAAAGTCTATGACGAAAAATATGACTGATATCGATGTGCAGTCCGGGCCAGCGTTGCGTTCAAGTGCAACTCCAAAAAGGAGGACAAATAAGCGTCCGGCTTGAGGCTGCGCAGCGTCGGACGCCGGACAAGGCATTTAAATTCCGGACTGTCCGGCCTAAATCCGGACGTATGACCACCCTAGTTCCAGGTGGACATGTGTGTTTTAATTTTGATCAGAGAAACTCTAATATGGGGAGAAGTGGCACTCTCGTCTAACTTCCGGGTCTCGGAAACACGCCTCTGTCCATGTGAAGGCGCTCGCGGGCGAGTGCAGAATGAATTGGAGTCTATGGGGCTACACCCCTAAAAACCCACTTTTCTCTGGAAATAATTTTTTGTCCAGTAATTTGAATACTGTTTTCAAAAGTTGGGGCTAAAAACAATACACTCAGCTGAATATTGGATTTTTTAAGTTCACCTATATGTTCTAAAAAGCCGTTCAAAAAGTGTGATGACGTCACACATTGAGAGGTGCTGCTTTACGGCGATTTCCAGAGCCCGTCTCCACAGAGCAGACGGAGAAACTCGAGAGAGCCCGTCTGTGCTACATTAGACATTCTCTGTACGCACAAATATCAACTTTGATGGAAAAGTCCTCCTTAAGAGTGGTGTTTCCCGTTTCTCTTGGTCTTCAGGTGCCATCAAGTGGGATCCCTCGTCGTAAACAGCCGCAAGTCCGTCACTGACCAATCAGCATTCATTAGCAAATGCTAGCGTGTTATGGCCAACAACAGCCCAAACCGTAGGAAACTGAAAGGATATAAGTTCTCGCTAATTTCACTTTTAACCTATAATCCATATTGAACTTTCAGAAACTACAACAGTATTTGCGATTTTTCAACCATAAACAGGAGTAAGAGACAAATTTAGCCGTTTAGCTCCACAGAGCCCCATTCATTCTGCACTCGCCCGCGATCACCCCCAGTGGAATTACGGTGGAACTGCAACCAAGTTTGATACAACGGGGGTGAATGGAGAGTGGTAAGGCTCGTCATAGACGGGCTCTGTTTTGATCCGAACGTGTCGTCGCCGACACAGCTGCGCATATTGTAAGTACCGTAATTTCCGTAAAGTTTGAGCTACCGAAAAAAAATCCAACTGTTGCTGAAAGCAGAGAATATGCGCTTCAGCGTACATGCAGGTTACTACGGTAAACATGGCAGCATTACGTACTCCCTGGCTTGGCCTACGTCATTACGCACAGAGCGCAGAGCGGGAGAGACAGACTGGAGAAGCGAGTCAAGCAAATCAAGCGTGTGGTGAGCGAGTGTGGTCAGAGCCCGTCGCGTTGAGCATAAAAAAATGTCATTCAAGTCTACAGGAGTGGTAAACCCACCAAGCAGAATCAAAGAGGAGTCGGATGACGACAATTTTCACGAGGAGAGAGAGATTTCTTCTACACCACGGTAAGTAACATGCGTAAATTACGTTAGGTTTGTAGGATAGCACGGGGGCGGAAATCCTGGGGGTCAAGAAGGGACAAGACCCCCACCCCCACCCCACAATGCCTCAAGTTGTTTTTTCGTTTTGTTTTGTTTTCTTTTCTTTATTAAGTCATCTTCAAAATACAAACTTTAAGGCACAATTTGTGTTTCCATTATCAAAAGTTGAACAGCTGTCAGACAAAAAAATAGAAAAAAATAAATAAATAAATAAAACAACAGAAAAGAAAAGCCAAAGATTTGAGTCTTAATCTAGGAAGACAAATAAATCCATTAAAGAAAAGAGTCTTTGGGTATTTTTGCCAGACATGTAATACAGAGATTTTTATAATAATTTGAGATCGTTTATCCATCTGCTGATGTGGGTCTTATTTTGAGAAATTTAGATCTATGAATAAAATATTTTCCAAGACTAATTACAATATTTACCAGGAAGTCTAAGTTCTTTTCATTTAACTGTACTTCAACTGTTACAGATAGCCAATTTAGAGGGTGCAAATTAATTTGTTTAGATAACAGCCACCTTTTAAAACTGAACCAAAATTCCATCACATGTTCACATTCAAAGAAAATATGTTCCACAGTTTCAATATCTCTCTCACAAAATCCACATGAATTACTGTCCCAGTAAAATCTTGTATGTAAGAAGTGATTAGAAGGATAGGCTATATATCATTTAGTATTTTAAAAGTGACCTCTTTGGCTTTCTGTGTATTGGATATGATATATATCGCTTTCTTATCATTCTTGCCTCCACAGGATTGAAATAACGTAGAACATAATTCCTTTTTAGCTGACAGGGGTAATATTGAGCCATCAGGATATTCCTAATAAACTTATTAGAGAATAGATTACTCCCCAAACTGACCCCTCTACAACAAGAGACCTTAAATTAAAAACATTTGCTTGCACCTTCATTTGTTGAGTCATTGTTTTAAAGGGTGTTGGAATGGCTTTTAATACTTTCTTGTACTCTTAAGTTGAGCACTGCAGGTTATATTTAACACCAAAATCCTCATGCGTTAATATATTTCTCTGATCATCCAGCAGAATCAAAGAGGAGTCTGATGACGACAATTTTTACGAGGAGAGAGAGATTTCTTCTACACCACCGTAAGTAACATGCGTAAATTACGTTAGGTTTGTAGCATAGCACAGAGGCGGAAATCCCGGGGGTCAAGAAGGGACAAGACCCCCACCCCACAATGCCTCAAGTTGTTTTTTTGTTTTGTTTTGTTTTCTTTTCTTTATTAAGTCATCTTCAAAATACAAACTTTAAGGCACAATTTGTGTTTCCATTATCAAAAGTTGAACAGCTTTCAGACAAAAAAATAGAAAAAAAAATAAAATAAAATAAAACAACAGAAAAGAAAAGCCAAAGATGTGAGAGTCTTAATCTAGGAGGACAAATAAATCCATTAAAGAAAAGAGTCTTTGGGTATTTTTGCCAGACATGTAATACAGAGATTTTTATAATAATTTGAGATCGTTTATCCATCTGCTGATGTGGGTCTTATTTTGAGAAATTTAGATCTATGAATAAAATATTTTCCAAGTCTAATTACAATATTTACCAGGAAGTCTAAGTTCTTTTCATTTAACTGTACTCCAACTGTTACAGATAGCCAATTTAGAGGGTGCAAATTAATTTGTTTAGATAACAGCCACCTTTTAAAACTGAACCAAAATTCCATCACATGTTCACATTCAAAGAAAATATGTTCCACAGTTTCAATATCTCTCTCTCAAAATCCACATGAATTACTGTCCCAGTAAAATCTTGTATGTAAGAAGTGATTAGAAGGATAGGCTATATATCATTTAGTATTTTAAAAGTGACCTCTTTGGCTTACTGTGTATTGGATATGATATATATCGCTTTCTTATCATTCTTGCCTCCACAGGATTGAAATAACGTAGAACATAATTCCTTTTTGCTGACAGGGGTAATACTGAGCAGTCAGGATATTCCTAATAAACTTATTAGAGAATAGATTACTCCCCAAACTGACCCCTCCACACCAAGAGACCTTAAATTAAAAACATTTGCTTGCACCTTCATTTGTTGAGTCATTGTTTTAAAGGGTGTTGGAATGGCTTTTAATACTTTCTTGTACTCTTAAGTTGAGCACTGCAGGTTATATTTAACACCAAAATCCTCATGCGTTAATATATTTCTCTGATCATCCAGCAGAATCAAAGAGGAGTCTGATGACGACAATTTTTACGAGGAGAGAGAGATTTCTTCTACACCACGGTAAGTAACATGCGTAAATTACGTTAGGTTTGTAGGATAGCACAGAGGCGGAAATCCCGGGGGTCAAGAAGGGACAAGACCCCCACCCCCACCCCCACCCCACAATGCCTCAAGTTGTTTTTTTGTTTTGTTTTCTTTTCTTTTCTTTATTAAGTCATCTTCAAAATACAAACTTTAAGGCACAATTTGTGTTTCCATTATCAAAAGTTGAACAGCTGTCAGACAAAAAAATAGAAAAAAATAAATAAATAAATAAAACAACAGAAAAGAAAAGCCAAAGATGTGAGTCTTAATCTAGGAAGACAAATAAATCCATTAAAGAAAAGAGTCTTTGGGTATTTTTGCCAGACATGTAATACAGAGATTTTTATAATAATTTGAGATCGTTTATCCATCTGCTGATGTGGGTCTTATTTTGAGAAATTTAGATCTATGAATAAAATATTTTCCAAGACTAATTACAATATTTACCAGGAAGTCTAAGTTCTTTTCATTTAACTGTACTTCAACTGTTACAGATAGCCAATTTAGAGGGTGCAAATTAATTTGTTTAGATAACAGCCACCTTTTAAAACTGAACCAAAATTCCATCACATGTTCACATTCAAAGAAAATATGTTCCACAGTTTCAATATCTCTCTCTCAAAATCCACATGAATTACTGTCCCAGTAAAATCTTGTATGTAAGAAGTGATTAGAAGGATAGGCTATATATCATTTAGTATTTTAAAAGTGACCTCTTTGGCTTACTGTGTATTGGATATGATATATATCGCTTTCTTATCATTCTTGCCTCCACAGGATTGAAATAACGTAGAACATAATTCCTTTTTAGCTGACAGGGGTAATATTGAGCAGTCAGGATATTCCTAATAAACTTATTAGAGAACAGATTACTCCCCAAACTGACCCCTCTACAACAAGAGACCTTAAATTAAAAACATTTGCTTGCACCTTCATTTGTTGAGTCATTGTTTTAAAGGGTGTTGGAATGGCTTTTAATACTTTCTTGTACTCTTGAGCACTGCAGGTTATATTTAACACCAAAATCCTCATGCGTTAATATATTTCTCTGATCATCCAGCAGAATCAAAGAGGAGTCTGATGACGACAATTTTTACGAGGAGAGAGAGATTTCTTCTACACCACCGTAAGTAACATGCGTAAATTACGTTAGGTTTGTAGGATAGCACAGAGGCGGAAATCCCGGGGGTCAAGAAGGGACAAGACCCCCACCCCCACCCCACAATGCCTCAAGTTTTTTTTTTGTTTTGTTTTGTTTTGTTTTCTTTTCTTTATTAAGTCATCTTCAAAATACAAACTTTAAGGCACAATTTGTGTTTCCATTATCAAAAGTTGAACAGCTTTCAGACAAAAAAATAGAAAAAAAAATAAAATAAAATAAAACAACAGAAAAGAAAAGCCAAAGATGTGAGAGTCTTAATCTAGGAGGACAAATAAATCCATTAAAGAAAAGAGTCTTTGGGTATTTTTGCCAGACATGTAATACAGAGATTTTTTGAATAATTTGAGATTGTTTATCCATCTGCTGATGTGGGTCTTATTTTGAGAAATTTAGATCTATGAATAAAATATTTTCCAAGACTAATTACAATATTTACCACGAAGTCTAAGTTCTTTTCATTTAACTGTACTCCAACTGTTACAGATAGCCAATTTAGAGGGTGCAAATTAATTTGTTTAGATAACAGCCACCTTTTAAAACTGAACCAAAATTCCATCACATGTTCACATTCAAAGAAAATATGTTCCACAGTTTCAATATCTCTCTCACAAAATCCACATGAATTACTGTCCCAGTAAAATCTTGTATGTAAGAAGTGCTTAGAAGGATAGGCTATATATCATTTAGTATTTTAAAAGTGACCTCTTTGGCTTTCTGTGTATTGGATATGATATATATCGCTTTCTTATCATTCTTGCCTCCACAGGATTGAAATAACGTAGAACATAATTCCTTTTTGCTGACAGGGGTAATATTGAGCAGTCAGGATATTCCTAATAAGCTTATTAGAGAATAGATTACTCCCCAAACTGACCCCTCCACAACAAGAGACCTTAAATTAAAAACATTTGCTTGCACCTTCATTTGTTGAGTCATTGTTTTAAAGGGTGTTGGAATTAGAGTTCTCATATTCTGCCCGAACCCGACCCGACCCGACCCGACCCGACATTTTCGGGTCGGGTCGGGCCTAAAATTTACGTGAATTGGGCGGGTCGGGTCGGGCTTCGGGTTCTGTGGGGGATTTTTTTTTTTTTTTTTTTTTTTTTTTTAAATAAAAAAAATAGAATTATGTGTTCTGTTATTGATTATGACGTTTCATTTTTATGTGACTGGTGGAGAGTGAGAGACTCGATTGGATTTGGAGGCTAAACTTTCAGTGACAGACAGACAACCAGCTGTGCGAGCGCAGCGCAAACAAGTGAGAGAGAGTTGCAGCAGTATCCCGCTGTGCTGGCAGACTCGGCAGCAGGGACGGTTTCTGCTATGGGCAGTGCAACTGCCCAGGGCGCAATCTACTTGGGGGCGCACGAGAAAAAAAAAAAAAATCTCCAGTTTTCTAGACTACGGTATTGACCCGCACATGCCGCGGCACCATCAGTCGGCATCAGGCGGGCCTGCCGCCGCACCGTCCGATACCGCGCCCACCCGTCAGGTCTGCCGGATCTGACAGGTGAGCTGCCTGATGCTGGCCAGTGCGGCGGCCGGCCCGCCTGATACCGACTGATGGTGCCCCGGTGCCGCGGCCGACCGGCTCTGCTAAATAATGGCGAATTTGGCGATTAGGGGCGATTTTTTTTTTTTTTTCGGGCTTTATCGGGCTGTCGGGCCTAAAGTTCGGCTAATTAGTCGGGTCGGGTCGGGCCTCGGGCTGGCCCAGTCCGGCCCGGGTCGGGTCGGGTCTTAATTTTCAGGCCCGATGAGAACTCTAGTTGGAATGGCTTTTAATACTTTCTTGTACTCTTAAGTTGAGCACTGCAGGTTATATTTAACACCAAAATCCTCATGCGTTAATATATTTCTCTGATCATCCAGCAGAATCAAAGAGGAGTCTGATGACAACGGTTTTTACGAGGAGAGAGAGATTTCTTCTACACCACGGTAAGTAACATGCGTAAATTAAAAAAAAAAATAAAACAACAGAAAAGAAAAGCCAAAGATGTGAGAGTCTTAATCTAGGAGGACAAATAAATCCATTAAAGAAAAGAGTCTTTGGGTATTTTTGCCAGACATGTAATACAGAGATTTTTTGAATAATTTGAGATCGTTTATCCATCTGCTGATGTGGGTCTTATTTTGAGAAATTTAGATCTATGAATAAAATATTTTCTAGGGCTGTAGTCTGTTAGTCGACTGGTTGATTTATTGGTCGATACGTTCTTGGTCGACCAAAATCTGATTGGTCGATTATTTGCTGTGTTAGTTTTATCAGGAGTAAAGCACTAAGTGCTAATGGGGGTGTTTTCTGAACAGCCTGTTTCACAGATAACAGTCTGTCTTCAGAACACCCCCTTGTTTTCACAATTTTGGATTAGCCCAACCCACTGGCGGAGACAGATAGGTAGGCCGGAATGTCCTGAATTGAAGAAAATATTAGGCCTGGCTTTCCGAATATTTGCTTAATTAAGAACGTTTAATAAACATTTAGTCCTCTACCATGTCAAAGACATCGTCAATGTGGCAGCATTTTACCAAAATAAATGGAAAAAAAAGTTGAAGGCAAACTTTGCGAACAACAGTTTGCGTATCACAGCTCAACAACCAACATGGCATATCACCTAAAACGGTAAGCTAACATGTCTGCGTTAGGTTGCTCCGTCAGTTTTGAGTATAAACATATCAGAATTGGCATATTTCAAAGTTTTAGTCTAATCGTTCTGTAACTGCAGGCGCACAAACCCGCGACGATGGCAGCTTGACATAAACGGAAATCATAGGCTATGATATTGAGTAGGTGCACGTGATGCAACGCTGTCAGAGCCGACCGACTCGAGTGTGTCATTCACAAACCTGCCAACATTTGAGGAGTAAAATCTGGGAGATTTTTGTGGTGGGGAGCAGCAGAAGATGTGTGGGGATATTAGTGTAAATCTGTGCAGGGATATTAGTGTAAATCTTAACCCGCCGAGCCGGTTAAGATTTACAACACATCCAGATTTTTAATAATTAGTCAGTTAACTCGGCATTGTATGACACAGGCTGGAAAATGTGCACTTTTATTTACAGTCCAACATTTCGCCGTGTGTTACAGCTTCTGTTAAACTAACGGAGCTGCGGCGGCTTTCGGTCTCAGCTTTCAAAATAAAACCTTTGTTATTGTGCGTTTCTCATTTTTATTAACAAACAAAATTGGGGCTTGTAAATTACGGGAGATTCCCGGGAGATAAGACAAAACGGGAGGTCGGCAGGAGATGAGAAACCTGGGAAAAATGGGAGTGTTGGCAGTTATGGTCAGATACTGCGACAAATACCCCCCACAATCTGACTTGTTTCCTTCACTGTAAAATCAGAAGATTAGCGGGAGAAATTACTGACCGGGAGCATTGCGGAAGACAGGGTTAAAAATCGGGAGTCTCCCGCATGAATCGGGAGAGCTGGCAAGTATGATCATTCAGTGCAAAATAATTAGGTCAAAAACGATTTAATGTACTGCAAATACTTGTTGTTTATGTTTATTTATAATTCATTTAGGCGGAGAAGGCTAGCAGGCAGGCTACTGTCCAGTTAATTGATCTAAAAATAGTAATTTTTTTTTTTGTATTCCCGCTGCCCCCCGATTAGTCGACTTTTGGTCGAAATTTCAGGACTTTAGTCGACCAAGATTTTCTCTGGTTGACTACAGCCCTAATATTTTCCAAGACTAATTACAATATTTACCACGAAGTCTAAGTTCTTTTCATTTAACTGTACTTCAACTGTTACAGATAGCCAATTTAGAGGGTGCAAATTAATTTGTTTAGATAACAGCCACCTTTTAAAACTGAACCAAAATTCCATCACATGTTCACATTCAAAGAAAATATGTTCCACAGTTTCAATATCTCTCTCACAAAATCCACATGAATTACTGTCCCAGTAAAATCTCGTATGTAAGAAGTGCTTAGAAGGATATATCATTTAGTATTTTAAAAGTGACATCTTTGGCTTTCTGTGAAATTGGATATGATATATATTGCTTTCTTTTTTGCCTCCACAGGATTGAAATAACGTAGAACATAATTCCTTTTTGCTGACAGGGGTAATATTGAGCAGTCAGGATATTCCTAATAAACTTATTAGAGAATAGATTACTCCCCAAACTGACCCCTCCACAACAAGAGACCTTAAATTAAAAACATTTGCTTGCACCTTCATTTGTTGAGTCATTGTTTTAAAGGGTGTTGGAATGGCTTTTAATACTTTCTTGTACTCTTAAGTTGAGCACTGCAGGTTATATTTAACACCAAAATCCTCATGCGTTAATATATTTCCCTGATCATCCATTAGATCAGCCCAAATTCCTTTGTCCAACCAGGTCCCCAAAAACAATGACTTGCGATTGGACAGAACATATCTGTTATTCCATAAGGGGTGAGTTGTGAGGAGTAAAGTTATGTTTAAACATCAAGCTTCAATAAAGGAGAACTTGTTGGTGATAGTTAGAAAGTTTCACAGGCAGTATACATACATCATAATCACAGCGCATCTCCCATTTTTTTAAAAATTGCTTTGGGAATTCTAAACCAAAAAGATTCTTTGTGTCGAATAAATGCATTTAGCCATCTTAATTTTAGGACACCATTCATAACTGAGAAATCAATAGCATTTAACCCACCCTCTTCAACACTTTTGACCACATCAGCTCTCCTAATATACTGGCATTTATTTTTCCAAATAAACTTGAAATTTAAGTTGTTGATAAGATTAGTCATTTTATCTGAAATTTCAAGTGAAAACGCAGTATAAATAGCTCTCGATAGACTCTCCATTTTAGAAAGCAAAACCCTCCCAAAAACAGTAATGTCTCTCTGTAACCAAGAGTTCAGAATAGCTTTACACTTCTCTACATTTTTACCAACATTTTCTCTCTCCCTTAATTCTTTATTCTTGGTCATAATTATGCCCAAGTATTTGACTTGAGTTCTAACTGCAATGTTGCAGATTGAGAGAGCCGGCTGATCACGCAGGGCAAAAATTTCACATTTATCAATATTTAATTTTAAACCAGATGCTTTGGAGAATTGGGTGATGGATTCCAATGCTTTGGGAATTTGACCTTCATTTTTTAAAAATAATGTTGTATCGTCTGCAAATTGGCTAATTATAATATTTCTTTCCAAAATGTGTATTCCTTCAACACCATTGTTTTTCATCATAATCGATAATAGTTCGGCTACTAGAATAAATAATAAGGGAGAGCGGTTGCACCCTTTTCTAATACCCCTTTGGACTTGAAATCTTGAACAGGTACCGTGCTCCAAAGACACACAACTGTTAATGTCCCTGTATAACATACCGATCAAGTTTATGAATTTCTGACCAAAACCAAAATAATTTAGAGTATTTAATATGAAATGGTGTTCTACTGAATCAAAAGCCTTGTAAAAATCTAGGAAAAGAATGAACCCTTCAACTGATAATTCGTGACTAAAACCAGACGTATGTTATTGTGAATAGATCGCCCACCCAGAAAACCAGATTGCGTTTCCTCAATAAGTTGTGATACACCTTTTTTCATCCTAGTTGCTATACATCCAGAAAGCAATTCATAATCAGTGTTGAGAAGAGTGATAGGCCTTAAGTTGTCTAATATTCTTTTATCTTTATTGTGTTTGGGAATCAATGTCATCAGACCTTGTTTCATACTGGGCATTAGTTTTTGATTCTTAATGCATTCTTATATTGCTTTGAACAACAATGTTCTGATATCTTTCCAAAAGAAAAGGTAGAAATTGGCTGTGAGCCCATCAGAGCCAGGGGCTTTATTCAGAGGCAGTTTCAAACCAACAGCATCTAATTCTTCTATTTTAAAATCTGAATCACAAGCTTCTTTAAATTAATCATTAATCTTGGGTTTGAAATGTGCAGTTTGGTCAAATAAGTTGGTGGCGTCAATTTGAGAATATCTAGATAAGTGGAGATCGCTATAACACATAACTTCTCTCTGAATAATTTTGTTATTCTTGCATTCTCTTAATTAATAAACTTGATATCGCCTTATTTTCGTGTCTTTTTCTCTAGCCTGCTGAAGTATGTCGTATTCTTTTCTCCCTCCTCCATCCATTTAGCTCTTGATCTTATGAAGGCACCCTGGGCTTTCTTCAGAAAGATATCATTAAGTTTGGATTGTAAAAGCAGTAGTTTCTCCTTGTCTTTAATTTTAGAGAAAAAAAAAATTAGAACAATAATCTTTATGTTTTAGTAGATTTGAGCTAAACGTCCAGTAACCTTTGTTGTTGTTATTATTATTTTTTTTAACCCTATTAGTCGAATTCAACATTAAAGCGGTTATACAGTGGTCTGTTAAAGGAGCTTTGGAGATTAAAACCTCTGAGATAACGTCTTCAAGCTCATCTGCAGCCAGCCAGTAGTCAATTCTAGATTTAGCAGTACCATTAGGCTTAAACCAAGAGTAGCCTATTGTTTCTTCCCCCTCATGGTATTCTACCATGAGGGGATTAAAATGGTGATTATCAAATTTGGAGGGCAGTCTATCTTCCTACTCATCTAGTGCCATATTCCAGTCACCTCCCATCAATATAAAGTTGGTAGGATGGAGTGCTCTCAATTCAGAAATCTCAGCAGTAACCTTTTCCAGCATTTGTCTATTTTGGGAGATGGATTTATGACCATAAATATTAATTACCATCAGAAAATGACTTTCCAACTTCAAAACTGCAATTAGCCAGTGACCTTCGCTATCTGTTCTGTGTGAGATTACATCACCTGGGAACCTGTGAAAACAAATAGCAACACCAGCAGACCTGTCGCTTCCATGGCTGAACAATATACGATCCCCCCACATATTAATCCAAAAGTTCTCATCAGCGTCTGAAGAAGGGGTCTCCTGTAGTAACATACAATGTGCATTGCGCCCTTTGCAAAATAGAAATAAGTTTGACAGTAGGCTACATTTGACAGTAGGCTACATGTGTTTAGATAGATAGATAGATAGATAGATAGATAGATACTTTATTCATCCCGCAGGAAATTCACATTTTTTCAGCAGTATCCACAGATTACAGATTAAGTAAATAAAAAAAATAAAAATAAAGAATAAGATCTGAGTACAACAGAATAACCTAAGTACAACCCAGTGTGCAAAAAGCAATGTGCAACAAAAAAACCCAGAAAAAACCGTGTGCATGGGTGTATAAAATGTGCATAGAGGTAGGTCAATGTGCAAATTTAGAAGAAATATACAGTATACACATGATAAATAGCAGTAAGCAATATAAACACTATAAACAAGGATTATAAAAAGATAGGAATATGAACAATTTCAACAGAAGTATTAACAGTTAAACAGAAGTAATAACAGTTAAGCAGCAGTGGAAAATAACCTAACCTGAAGAACACACGCTCCGACCGAGGTTCAGAGTTAGTGTGAAACCATGAGTACAAGACCGTCGACAGAACCTGACGCGCGGTACTGGGAATTCAGGAACTGTCAGACTTGATCCAGCCTCATGGAATCACCCCTTCCCCTCCAGTCTTTACGTGTTATCTACCAGTATTGCAGTATGTGTATAATGAGTTATTTCCTCCGGGTGGAGTTAAAAAGCCGCATGGCGTGGGGGAGGAATGATTTCCTCAGTCTGTCGGTGGAGCAGGACAGTGACAGCAGCCTGTCACTGAAGCTGCTCCTCTGCCTGGTGGTGGCGCTGTGCAGTGGATGCAGTGGATTGTCCATGATTGACAGGAGTCTGCTCAGCGCCCGTTGCTCTGCCACAGATGTCAGGCTCTCAAGTTGTGTGCCCACAACAGAGCCCGCTTTCCTCACCAGTTTGTCCAGTCGTGAGGCGTCCCTCTTCTTGATGCTGCCTCCCCAGCACACCACCGCATAGAAGAGGGCGCTCGCCACAACAGACTGGTAGAACATCAGCAGCAGTTTTTTGCAGATGTTGAAGGACGCCAGCCTCCTGAGGAAGTACAGTCGGCTCTGTCCTTTCCTGTACAGAGCCTCAGTGTTGGCTGTCCAGTCCAGTCTATCATCCAGCTGCACTCCCAGGTATTTATAGGTCCGCACCATTTCCACACAGGCACCGTTGATGCTTACGGGCTCCGGGTGAGGCCTGGTCCTCCTGAAGTCCACCACCATTTCTTTTGTCTTGGAGGTGTTCAGGTGGAGGTGGTTGGAACCACACCATGCTACGAAGTCCTTGATGAGTTTCCTGTACTCCTCCTCCTGTCCACCGATTGCCGTGTCGTCTGCGAACGTCTGCACGTGGCAGGACTCCGAGTTGTACTGGAAGTCCGACGTGTACAGGGTGAACAGGACTGGAGAGAGCACAGTCCCCTGCGGCGCTCCTGTGCTGCTGATCACAGTGTCTGACCTGCAGTCCCCCAGTCGCACATACTGAGGTCTGCCTGTCAGATAGTCCATGATCCATGCCGTCAGGTGTGAGCCTACTCCCATGACAGTCAGTTTGTGACCGAGCAGCTGGGGCTGGATGGTATTGAAGGCACTGGAGAAATCCAGAAATGTGATTCTCACAGCACCACTGCCCCTGTCCAGGTGAGAGAGGGATCGGTGTAGCATGTAGACGATGGCGTCCTCCACTCCCACCTTCTCCTGGTACGCAAACTGCAGTGGGTCAAGGGCATGGCTCACCTGCGGTCTCAGATGGTGTAGCAGCAGCTGCTCCATGGTCTTCATCATACGGCCTGAAGTCGTTCAGCTCTGCAGGACGTAGCTTCTTTGGGACTGGGACGATGCATGATGTTTTCCACCGCAGTGGGACCCTCCCCTGCTCCAGGCTCAGATTGAAGATGTGCTGCAGAGGGTCTCCCAGCTCTGACGCGTAGGCCTTCAGCAGTCGTGGGGATACTCCATCTGGACCTGCAGCTTTGCTGGGGCAAAGCCTCCTCAGCTCTCCACACACCTGGGCTGCTGTGATTGTAGGCAGGGAGGGGGTCTCCTCATCGCATCTGTCCACTTGTAGCGGGGGGAGGGGACCAGATGAGGGTGTGGGGGGCAGGGTGATCAGAGGTGAGAGTGAGATGGGGTGGTCAAACCTGTTGAAAAAGTTGTTCAACTCGTTCACCCTCCCCCCATCCCCCTCAATAGTTTTTTTTTGTCTACATAGGATTGAGGGTCGAGGACACCAAGGTGGTAGGGGCCCCATATTCACTCGGGCACAAGAGACAGCCATTGTAAACATGGTTTTGGCCAACAGTTCTATCAGGCTGAGGAAAATAAGTAGCTATACCATAAATAGCCATTAGGGGTCAGCAACAAATTACAATTCATTTGTTTACATACATTATATAGAATACATATCTGACATAATATACACAGCTGGGAATATACTGATGACCCACTATGATCAGCAACTATTTGTAGTGGTGTTTTTATAAAGGAAACACTGAAATATTGAGCATAATAATAGGCAACATCCTGGAGAAGAACCAAAAACATAGATCAGAGAAAGATCTGCTCTGGTATATATCTATATCTCCCTGTAAGTCCAATGAGCACCTTCTTGTGTCATGCCTTCTCCTATTCTTCCTTTTTTCATGAATTTATATATGTTGATGAGGCTGGAATTCACCTCACAAAAACTAGAAGAAGAGGGAGAAATGTAATTGGACACAGGGCAATTACCAATGTGCCAGGGCAGCGAGGGGGTAACATCACCCTTTGCGCTGCTATTACCCAAAATGGGGTCCTCCACCGCCATGCGACTCTGGGACCCTATAACACCGATGCAATACTTGCATTTCTTGACAGATTACACAACATCATCACAGCATTAAACCAAGTGGACCGGATGCAGTACATTGTCGTTTGGGACAATGTATCTTTCCACCGATCCGCTCTGGACCAAAATTGGTTCCATCAGCACCCTGAATTTGCAGTTCTATACCTTCCACCTTACTCCCCCTTCCTTAACCCAATAGAGGAGTTTTCTTCTTCATGGCGGTGGAAGGTATATGACCTACAGCCCTACGCCCGTTTGCCCCTCATTCAGGCCATGGAGCAGGCCTGGGATATTATCGAAGCAGCTTCTGTGCAGGGGTGGATTCGTCACACAAGGCGATTCTTCCAACGGTGCCTTGCCAATGAAGACATAGCCTGTGATGTGGACGAAATCCTATGGCCTGATCCAGTCAGACAGAGAGATAATGATTAGAGTTAGTCTTGTGGTTGCTTTATTTTTTCTTCAGAGTTATTGTAAGCATATGTACTTCATACAGTAATTTTTATTTGTCTACAGATAAGAAAATTACTATTTTGTTCTGATTTGCCTTGTTGACTGACATGTTACTATAACTGAGTATATGGTAAGAAATAAATACTTTCAGTCTGCAGCATCAGTGTTGTGCAGTGCTTGGAACGTTTATAGTGCTTGTGTACTTTTTCTGTATACCTCAAAGTAATCATGAAGAATGTATTGGGTTTGTCAGCATATTTTTGTCATTAAATTATCCCATAACCATGCTCTCAAACAATATTTCTGAGTAAATTCCATCACCATTTCGTAAAGGGTTTTTACAAATGTGTTTTCAATTTATTACGGTAGTATGTAATAGAGTGAAAGTGTACGATCATTGAAAGACTGTTAGTGACATGAGAACAAAAGATTTTTATCAATTTGTTTATGGTTTTGGCTGATATGTTTCATTTTGCAAACAAACTGGGGTGTTGTGCAAATTGGGTGTGGTGTTTGGTTAATTGTGTGAGGTGTTTAGAAAAAAGCTTCCCTGTTTTCAAAATTGTGTGTAAACAATTGAAAAAAACTGTAATGCCATTATTTAAAACATATGAACATGCTGAAGGCTCAATACTGTACGGCAAATTTCAAAGGAGCATAAGAGAGAAAGAGGGAGGTACAGTCGTGCCAGACAGCAATTTTTTTATGTCCCCTCCAGGAATGACTCTCTGAAATGTTGCTGATAATTGTCCCCCCCCAATAATGAAATGGGATTTTCGCCCCTTGGATAGCATGTAGGTTTTTGAGTAACTGGTACACTATTTTACTTTGGGATGAATGGTGTTCCACATCATCTGATATTATCTTGTGTCTAAATTGGTTTTAGGATGCCTGCTGAGGTGACATACGTGGTAGAGAACACGTGGTCGGAACGTGGTCGGAGTGGTGTACGTCGGAGGCACAACAGTGGCACCAGTGACGGCGCTGCTCGTTTCAGGAGCCGCTCACCATGCAAGTCAACAACAAAAGTTACTGGTGCATGGAAAACAGAGGCAGACCCTGATGTTGCCCCTGAACCACCAAGGTTTGCTCCAAAACGAAGCCCCGGAGTTCAGCCCCCTCTCAATATTGGTAATCCATCCCCAATTGAAATTTTCACCCATTTTTTTGATGTCGAAGTCCTCAAGGTCCTGTGCAAACACACAAACATGAAAGCTGAAAGAAATCTGGAGAAAGGAAAGAAATTTGTCTGGACAGAAATAAGCCCCCAGGAGATGAAGAAGTACCTGGGAATGCTGTTGTACATGGCTGTGCTGCACTTGCCCAAGGTGAGAGATTTCTGGAGAAAGGACTCCATCTTTCATTTGGCATTTCCTGCCACTGTCATGCCAAGAGACCGCTTCCTGGCCATTTATTCAAATCTTCACATGAGCAATCCGTCCGAAGATGCAGAAAATGACAGGAAAATTGGCACAAAGGACTACGATCCCCTCCACAGGGTCAGACCTCTCTACGACATGCTCAGAACCCAGTGCATGACCGTCTATCATCCAAGGCAGCACATTGCAGTTGATGAGAGGATGGTTGCCACCAAGGCCAGGCTGTCGATCAAGCAGTACATGAAGGCAAAGCCTACGAAGTGGGGGCTGAAGTTTTTTGTTGTAGCGGATGTCAACGGCTACACGATCGACTACCGCCTCTACACAGGCAAGAGCAAGTTTGCATCTGGGAAGGGGCTGCCATTTGATGTTGTGACATCACTGGTGAACAAAGACTTCCTGGGCTCCGGATACATCGTCTACTGCGACAACTACTACACAAGCCCAGAGCTCTTCAGACACCTCAGCCGACAGGGATTTGGTGCTTGTGGAACCTACCGTCAGGGACACGTTGGTGTTCCATCCCCTGAGGAGAATGCTGTGGATAAAAGGTAACAATAATAATAATAATAATACTCAGACAGAACAATAATTTTAAAAAATACATTCGATTTGATTTGTAATGCACATGTCATTTGAAACGAATCTCAAAGGTCACCCCGGGGAACAATTCGTTGGATCAGGGATGGTGACCTGCTCTTTGTCAAGTGGATAGACACAAGAGAGGTCTCCATATGCACCAACGTTCACCCAGTCTACACTGGCGAAAGCGTGCTGCGCTGGCAAAAGACAGGTATTTATTTTGTGCCTTAGTGCCATTGTCGGAAAAGAAAAGAGATAATATCAGTTAGGTATAATTTGAGACAATGTATAATTTTGTGCTAGAAGAATAATTTGCTTCCCTGTCGAGTGAACCTGTGGGGTAAAAGTTACCTAGGGCGAAAAAATACTTACCAAGAAGAGGAAACACTGGACCTGTTACCTAGAAAATACTTAACTAACTTACCTGTAGAGTGAAAGGAGTAAAAAATGTGTACATGTATGAAAAAGGCGCTGGAGCCACATAAAGTACCTTACCCAGAAGAGGAAACACTGGACCTGTTACCTAGAAAAAACTTTGTGCATTCTCTTTCTCTCTCTATCTAGCTGACAGAGGAAATGAGAGGGTCACCATCCCCAGACCAACTGCCATCACAGAGTACAATAAGTACATGGGTGGGGTGGACACGTCTGACCAGATGCTGTGGACAAACTCAGTGCACCGCAAGACCCGGCGGTGGACCATGACTGTGTTCCAGCACCTCCTCGATGTCGCCATCACCAACAGCTACATTATTCACAAGGAGATACGTAAGAGCCAGCAGCGGGTATGTAATTGTATTGTAGTGTATTTTGCACGTCCCTGTCTTTTCCTCGCACCTTTTCTATTGTTATCCATTTATTGTGAGGAATCAACACACCAAAGCAGATTTCTTGTGTGTGTGAAAACCTACCTGGCTAGAATAAATCTTATTCTGATTCTGTTTCAGGGATACATGACACGCCAGACCTTCCAGGAGCAGCTGTGTGCCCAGCTCCTGGGGGTGCCACTGAATGCCAGGCCAGTGAGGACCCCCAGCCAAGGCCATTTCCCTGTCCCTGTCAGTGACGGCCAGGGACATGACAGGTCACAGAGAGCGAGCATGGGGAGACAGCGATGCACTCTGTGCAAAAGGAGCACTCCCTGGAGATGTGGGAAGTGTGGCGTGGGCCTCTGCCTACAGCTTGACAGGAACTGCTTCAGGATGTACCACCTCAACGACTGAAAAATGCCTGGTAGTTCTTTAGAAAAACAGGGACTCCAAAAAAACAAGGTTCTCAAGGTTAAAAAAAAAATGTTTTTGTTTGAGTTCAGATTTCAAATTAAATGTTTTAAATCATGTGTACATATGGAATTACATTTTATTATTTAGTAAAAAACACTAAAATCAAAATCCGTTTTTGTTCCCTTTAAGCTGTTATTACACCCTCAAAACATTTCAGTAATGTTACATCACTGGCAGATGTTTAAAGCTACAGTAATCCTGAAAAAAAAGAGAACATTCCCAGAAGACATTGTATGACAGTTTTACAGCCAAAACAACACAATACATACAGGCGGTCTGTGTGAGACTCAGGCCTTAAACGCCTTCCTTGGTCATGAGGAAAAATGTAGAAACAACCGAAATCAAGCAGTGTTTCAGCAGCAACAACAGCAAACCTGCTACAACAGTGAAGGTAAACAGCACAAACAGTAAATTTAGAATAAGGAAGGATTCAGAAAAACTGAGTAAACAAAGAAACGAATAAATATGGGAATGAATGAATGAAAAAACGATAGAAATGAATCAATAAATACATACATGAACAAATGAAACAATAAAAAGAATCTGAAACAAGCACAAGTGCTGATGTGTAGTTGTGAAACAGCTGGAATTGAAATGGAGATGAGCGGTAGTGGATGTGTATAGGGGCTGCGTCGGGGTTAAAATGGCAAGGGCAGCTTGAAAGTGTGGTAAAGCAGTGAAGTGGGGCGGCATAGCTAAACTATCGTTCATTTTGTGATAAAAGCACCAAATTTGGTACACTCACAGCTAAATATACAGTACAGGCCAAAAGTTTGGACACACCTTCTCCTTCAATGCGTTTTCTTTATTTTCATGACTATTTACATTGTAGATTCTCACTGAAGGAATCAAAACTATGAATGAACACGTGGAGTTATGTACTTAACAACAAAAGGTGAAATAACTGAAAACATGTTTTATATTCTAGTTTCTTCAAAATAGCCACCCTTTGCTCTGATTACTGCTTTGCACACTCTTGGCATTCTCTCCATGAGCTTCAAGAGGTAGTCACCTGAAATGGTTTTCCAACAGTCTTGAAGGAGTTCCCAGAGGTGTTTAGCACTTGTTGGCCCCTTTGCCTTCACTCTGCGCTCCAGCTCACCCCAAACCATCTGGATTGGGTTCAGGTCCGGTGACTGTGGAGGCCAGGTCATCTGGCGCAGCACTTCATCACTCTCCTTCTCGGTCAAATAGCCCTTACACAGCCTGGAGGTGTGTTTGGGGTCATTGTCCTGTTGAAAAATAAATGATGGTCCAACTAAACGCAAACCGGATGGGATGGCATGTCGCTGCAGGATGCTGTGGTAGCCATGCTGGTTCAGTGTGCCTTCAATTTTGAATAAATCTCCAACAGTGTCACCAGCAAAACACCCCCACACCATCACACCTCCTCCTCCATGCTTCACAGTGGGAACCAGGCATGTGGAATCCATCCGTTCACCTTTTCTGCGTCTCACAAAGACACGACGGTTGGAACCAAAAATCTCAAATTTGGACTCATCAGACCAAAGCACAGATTTCCACTGGTCTGATGTCCATTCCTTGTGTTTCTTGGCCCAAACAAATCTCTTCTGCTTGTTGCCTCTCCTTAGCAGTGGTTTCCTAGCAGCTATTTGACCATGAAGGCCTGATTGGCGCAGTCTCCTCTTAACAGTTGTTCTAGAGATGGGTCTGCTGCTAGAACTCTGTGTGGCATTTATCTGGTCTCTGATCTGAGCTGCTGTTAACTTGCCATTTCTGAGGCTGGTGACTCGGATGAACTTGTCCTCAGAAGCAGAGGTGACTCTTGGTCTTCCTTTCCTGGGTCGGTCCTCATGTGTGCCTGTTTCGTTGTAGCGCTTGATGGTTTTTGTGACTCCACTTGGGGACACATTTAAAGTTTTTGCAATTTTCCGGACTGACTGACCTTCATTTCTTAAAGTAATGATGGCCACTCGTTTTTCTTTAGTTAGCTGATTGGTTCTTGCCATAATATGAATTTTAACAGTTGTCCAATAGGGCTGTCGGCTGTGTAGTAACCTGACTTCTGCACAACACAACTGATGGTCCCAACCCCATTGATAAAGCAAGAAATTCCACTAATTAACCCTGATAAGGCACACCTGTGAAGTGAAAACCATTTCAGGTGACTACCTCTTGAAGCTCATGGAGAGAATGCCAAGAGTGTGCAAAGCAGTAATCAGAGCAAAGGGTGGCTATTTTGAAGAAACTAGAATATAAAACATGTTTTCAGTTATTTCACCTTTTTTTGTTAAGTACATAACTCCACATGTGTTCATTCATAGTTTTGATTCCTTCAGTGAGAATCTACAATGTAAATAGTCATGAAAATAAGAGTCAATATCAATATAGGGTACCATTTGGTGTCCCAGGCAGAAATCACTCACTTTTCATGAAAAATTTGCAAAATAACAAAACTCTGATGGTTTATTATAAATGGCCAAACATTTAAACACACATTGGTACAGAGATACATCTTTAAAAGGGTATTTTTCATATTTAAAAAAATTTTCTATGATTAGATGCATGTGATTTTGCCATGTCCCAAACTCCTCTCTACTAACTTCACTGAGTCAAATAAGTAGATAAATGATATACAATGTACAAACCTTTTACATGCTCTTGTTGCTCTCATCAAGTACTTGAATAAAATGAGTCAATTGGATCATTTATGGTCTAATGTAATAATAATAATAAACGTTTTGCATGTGTCCCTGGATTTGCTGTCCACCCCGTCATTAGGTGGTTACTGCCACTATAAGAAACCACCTGCTGTAATCAGTGACATCACTACCACTGCTTTGTCTTTTACAAATGGAGTGAAGAATAGCTCATGCAGAGAGAATACATATCAACATTTATATTTTGACATTTTCATCATTTTATGATTGAACTTGAATGTGTTCAATCTTAATGTGTCCACCCTGTCATTGCAAAATATGAATCTATATAAATGCTTTTCAGAAATTCAAAATATGTTTGTTAAAGTATACACAGTCACCTTCCTAACTGATACATGTTGCTAGCTAATGGCCCAACATGTGCTCATTAAATGCAAACTTCAGCCAGAAACGTCCACCCTGTCATTGTCCACCCCGTCATCAAGTCTAGTTTTATAACAGTTTTATAAGTTTTTCAGTGTTCCAGAAGTCAAGTGGAGGACAAAACATATGCAGAGAAAGAAACCATTTGAAAGGATACCTATGTTTATACTTTTTGTGGTAGGCCTACATTTAGGGACCAAGGGTTTTTGTTTTGTTTATATCAATCTTGTTTTTTCATCTAGTTGAAGGTTTTATTTATTTATTTTTGCTGTTGTTGAGTATCATTTCCAAATGTAGCCTACCTGTGCACAATTCAAAATACAGTAGGTGAAAAAAGTCATGTTTTGACAAAAAACATTTGTTGACAAAACCATAACATTGTCCACCCCGTCATGTCATTGTCCACCCCGTCATTTTCATGTTTTATGTGAATAAATAATTATTTTCACAAGTTATCAAAACCTCTTGTGTGATTTTGCTCTTAAGAGATTAGGGCCAAACAGTATTATTTCAAAGTTTGACCAGATACCTTTATTTATAGAGTTTATTCAGAAAAGAAAGTACAACTTTCACAGATTTTACATATACAAACATATTTTTCCATAATTTCTGTATTTTTGAGAGATGTTTTCCAGAAACTAAAATATATTCCTGAACGAGGGACCAAATACCTTTATGAAAATGTACATTTTGTAATCAATATGATTAGAACATATTTACTCTATTTAGAAATTGTCCCATGACAGGGTGGACACATTTTGCAATTCGCTTGTACTTTCTATGCTTGCAGTCAATTTATAAAAGATGCAGGAGCTTGACCAACATGCATTTCTAACAGCTTAAGGTCTACTTTATACAATGGATATGGAGTTCAGTGGAAAATCTCATCTTTTTTTTTGTGTCATTGGGAAGTCTCAATGGCACTTTATACTGATATTGACTCATAAAGAAAACGCATTGAATGAGAAGGTGTGTCCAAACTTTTGGCCTGTACTGTATGTTGAATGAATCTGGATATTGGGCTTCTTTTTCTCTTTAGCCTTTATCTATGACGTTCAAAATGTATACATCCAAAAACTAACATATTTTATTCATAATTATTACAGTTGAAATAAAATGTTTAGGCCTACCTTGATGGACTGTCCACTGCACTGCTTGTCGCAGGAAGCTAGCTAGCTTGTTGGCTAGCTGGCTTGCAGTGGTGGTTGTGGTGGTGGGGCAGAAAGTGTTTGAGAAATTGAGTGTGTATAACTGTATTTTTTGTCCTTAATTTACATTTTTTAAATATTTTAATGAATCATTGTGATATTTTTATTCATTTTAACAAATCAAATGTCTGCTATGGCCACTAGGGGGCGATTTTGTAATGGCCCAATATCCAGATTTGTTTGAAATATATCCACCAACACATCTACCAAATTTTATGCTTTTATCACAAAATGAACGATTGTTGTGATATATTGAGCTAAGCCACCCCACTAGTGAATGAACAAGTGCTGGTTGTGGTCGGGTCGAAGAGCGCTGTGTGGGCCTTGGGCAGAGGAGGCGGACGGCAGGGCGAGCCAGCTTGGGCCCGCCGGTTGTCGTGAGGCGGCAGGCGGCATAATGCTAAGTGTTAGGCTGAGAGGGTAGCATTCGGTGTTATTTAAAGGGCGACTTGGAGACGATGTTCTCGCTCAGGGTGTCGCCCTAAAGTTGTGAGTTGACAATGTCGCCATGCTTGGCACCTCCGGTCCTAACCTCCGGTCCTCTTTTCGTGTGGGAACAAGCCGTTTTGAGGCCAAACCAGGCGCTTGACCATTCGCCCACAAGCCTTGTGGGTAAGAACGGGCGCCGCGCCAGCCAATGGTCGGTTGAGGTGTTCGGGGCAAACGCCACAAGACAGCGGAATGAGCCCAGCGGCACCTTCTCAAGCGTGCGGAGTGGAAACGTGGGATGAAAATCGCCACTCAAATCGATTTAGCCCCTTGAAACTTCAGCAAGTTCACCTGATAACTTTCAAAAAGCTGAGGGGAAAACGACCTTAGCAAACAGACGACAACAAGAAGAAAACCCACAGACTTTCAGGCGGGCGAAACTCGCCTTCAACACGAGAGGAAACAGCACAGGCTGTGGATGTGGGAATGATGAAGGCTTCAGAAAAATCATGCTACATGGATAGGAGGTGTTCCAGGTGGGCATGTGTGTTGAAACACCTTCCTCGGTCAAGAGGAAAAATGTAGAAACACCTGAAGAAATCAAACAGGATTTCAGCAACAACAACAAACTGGCTACAACAGTGAGAGTAAACAGCACAAACAGTAAGTTTAGAATGTGGAAGGATTCAGAAAAATAATCCTTCCTGTCAGCAAAGTCACAAACAATCCTAGCATAATCTGGAAAAATCTAGAAAAACAAGTAGTCCAAGAAAACCTGCAAGGTTTTCCACCATGCTTCACAGTAGGGATGGTATTAGCCAGGCGATGAGCAGTGCCTGTTTTTCTCCAGACATGATGCTTGGAGTTCAGGCCAAAAAGTTCTATTTTGGTTTCATCAGACCAGAGAACTTTGTTTCTCCTGGACTGAGAATCCTTAAGGTACTTTTTGGCAAACTCCAAGCGGGTTGCCATGTGCCTTTTAGAGACCAGTGGCTTCTGTCTGGCCACTCTACCATAAAGGACTGATTGGTGGAGTGTGTTAGCAATGGTTGTCCTATCTCCACAAGGGAACACTGGAGCTCCACCTTCGTGACCATTGGGTTCTTGGTCACCTCGGTCAGTTTTTTTTTTTTTGTTGTTTCCTTCCCCAGATTTGTGCCTTGACACAATCTGGTCTTGGAAGTCTACATACAATTCCTTTGACTTCATTGCTTGGTTTCTGCTCTGAAATGCATTGTCAACTGTGAGACCTTATGTAGACAGGTGTGTGCCATTCCAAATCATGTTCAGTCCACTGAATTCGCCACAGGTAGACTCCAATCAAGTTGTAGAAGGATCTTAAGGATGATCAGTGGAAATTGGATGCACCTGAACTCAATTTTGAGCATCATAGCAAAGGGTGTGAATACTTATGTACCTATTAAGTTTAAATGTTTACATTTTTAATAAATTAACAAAAAATTTCTGAAAACATGTTTTCACTTTGTCGTTATGAGCTATTTCATGTAGATTTTTTAAAAAAGAAAACTATACTCAAATGGGTTTTAGAATAAGTGTGAAACATAACAAAATGTGGAAAAAGTGAAGGGGGGTGAATAATTTCTGGTGGCACTGTAGCACTGCCACATAAGGCAGGAAAGAGTTTATTTGTTTTATTTATTTTTCTCATGTAAATGAATAAGTAAAAAAAAAAAATGAACTCCTGTTAGAAAAATGTAATTATATAATCCCATCCGGTATAATAATGACCCAATGAACCTGCTGTGTAGTGTCTGTCAAGGTCTTTTTGTTTTTTGTCGGTCAGCTGATTTGGCAAATTGGTTACAGCTGATTTAAGAGGCACGGAAGTGTTGGGTGAGAGGGCACACTTTAACAAAGGAGCCTGGAAGTCTACGAGAGACCAGGTGGATGGCGGAATAAAGCCACGGCAGAGTACTTGTGCCAACGTGCACGGCGTGCCAAACTTGCAAAATCCACCTGGCCACACCCAGTTGCCGAAGCGCAGGTGCGCTGTGCCCCCGCCTTGCCCGGTCTGCGAAACTCGAGCCCTGTGAAACTAGAGCCAGTTCCAACACTAGACCCCATGGCTCCTGAGGAGCAACTACAGTTCACAAGCTGCAATTGTAATGGAGACTGCAGCAACCGGCAATGCAGCTGCAAGAAGAATGGTGTCACGTGCATCTCAGCATGTGGAGTTTGTAAAGGCATTACATGCAAGAATGGTATTCATGATGGTGTTGAAGAAGACTCAAACATTGACTCCTGAAGCATTTGACATGGTGGATCAGTAGTATTATGCAAGTAATTAAAATAAATGCAACTTTATATGTAAATGCAAAAGTGGGCTGGCAGTTTTTCCACTAAAAAGTGGTTGTGTGGAAAATGCTAGCAATCAACTCAGAATCATGAAAAACCCCTAGTTTGACCCCTCACAAGTTAGTTAAGGCCAAATTAAACATTTTTGATTTTTTAAATATTGGTTATCGGTACCTCGTGTAAACAGTACCTGTTATTACACACCTTTATGAACACACTGGCAAAAAACTTCTTGGTAACGATTTAGTTGGCAGATTGGTCAAATATCTGATAAAATGCCCTTACTATTTACTGTTTGGTTGGATCCTTATAATTGCACTTGATGTGTGATTCTTGAAATAATGTCCTCCTTCCTTCTCTGAGTAAAATTTAACTGGCAGAACTGATAATAAAATATGAAATAACACCATCTACCCAACAAATGACAGTAAAGAGACTTATTCACTAAAAAGCAGCAATCAGGGAGCATCAGCTGAGGGAGAGACAGATTATTTTACTAATGGGGAAAATTTAGTTGTGTTTTTGGAGTGTGGGAGGAAACCGGAGTGCCCGGAGGAAACCCACGCAGACACGGGGAGAACCACGAAAACTCCACACAGAGAGGGCGGGGCCGTGAGTCCAAGCCCCGCCCCCTCACTGTGAGGCCGCAGTGTTTCCACTGAGCCACCGTGCCGCCCGCGGCGCACTCTTAAAAAGGACGTGGCGCTTCTCAAGACGTCCCGGCTCCCAGGCTGGGACGTGTGGAGCGCTGGAAAATAAACTGCCGACGTCCTTTTTAAGAGCGCACATTCATCTTGAAAAAAAAAAAAATCTAATCTGCCAATCATGATGAGACCTTTTGGTGTGTATGTGTGTGTGTTTGTGTGTGTGTGTGGTGTTAGAGTGTGTAGGGTTTAAGGGGAGTGGAGACTGAGAGGAGTGAAGGGTTGTGGTGGTGGTGTGTGTGTGTGTGTGTGTGTGTGTGTGTGTGTGTTAAAATGAGAAAGGATGGTGAAGTTGGTGAAGTTGGTTTGCAAACACAAACCAACTTCAACCCCGGGATCCTTTTCTCAGTTTAGGACAAAAGGTCTCATCATGAGGAGATTTTTTTTTTCAAGATGAATGAAAAAAAAAAAAAAAAAAAAAAAAATTAGCATCGGCCCGAGAGGTCCTCCTTCTTCTTCTTCTTCTCCTCTCTTCTGCAAGCCTTCTCCTGCTGCTTTTCCCTCCACTCTTCCTCTCTCTTCTGTCTCTCCTCTTCCTTACGCAGCAGCTTCTTTCTTTTCCTCTGCTGCCGCTCAGCGACCTCCGGGCAGCCGTCCACTGCAGGAGGAGGGGGACAGGTGGACAGGTGAGTGTGGAGTGTGACGGAGCTGCAGCAGACCTGAAGGAGGCCACGCTGCCGTCACACCTCCTGCTGAGTAAGCGACCTGACTTACCTTCACAGCTGCAGCAGACGCCGTGCTCCTTCTTCAGAGACCTGGCCATCTTCTTCAGGTGGCGTTGTCTCTGCTGCCTGAAGGTCCAGGCCTGGAGCTTCTCCCTGAAGCCGAGTTTCAGCTCCTCTTCTGGGAGTCCTGCTGCTGTGAACGACACCTCTTCCTCCTCCTCCTCCTTTTGAAGGGCCTCTCTCTCTCGGGCCTCTCTCTCACAGGCCTCTCTCTCACGGGCCTCTCTCTCTCTGGCCTCTCTCTCTCTGGCCTCTCTTTCTTGGACCTCTCTTTCTTTGGCCTCTCTCTCTCTGGCCGCCTCCTCCTCCTTTCTCTGTCTCTCCTTGCGGAGCTGTTCCTCCCTCGCCTTCCTCTCCTGGGCCTTTTTGAATCCAGGAGGAGGCTCTACCATCCACTCCCTCCTTTTTTTCAGGTTGGCCCTGAACAGCTCTCTTTGGCGGCTGAATCTGTCCTTGGAGAGCTGGGGGCCAACATGGATGAAGGTCGGTTTGAGAGCTTCACCTTCCTTCTCTTTTAGTTTCTGCTCCGGAGGGGCGAAGGAACTTTGGAGCTCTTCAGTCGTGTGTTCTGGCTCCTTCTCAGCTCTGGTGAAGCTGAAGGTTAAAGGTCAAGAGTAATGCATCAACAGCAGTCCAAACATCACAAACTAGAGCAACAACATAATTAGAGCAAAAGAACAAATATAATATACCACCATACATGTCAGACATGATACAACAGTTTGTTAGTGGCTCAGTCTGATTGGACAAGACGCGCTCAGTGAGTGCTGATATACAGAATAACAGCACGCTGCTGTTTTACTGTTATTATCACTAAATGAGTAAATCATAATCTGTCGTGTGTTATTTCCATAATTTGATGGAAGCTGTTTGTGGAAGTGTTGTGTAAAAGCAGCATCACAGGAGAGCGAGCGCTGTCACTCTGAACATCAGCACGGCTGGGATTCAGTCGCAGCCCTCAAACCAAATAGAACCGTCTGAAACCTGGATCAACGTCACGTTTCTTGTGTTTAAATTTAATTAACCCTTTGCAACCTGAGCAAACTGGCTTGATTTCTTCCAAAAAATGGAAACAAAGGCAGAGAGCAGCTTAGCAAGACATGACCCAAGAGAGAGAGTCAGAAAGTGTGTTAGAAAGTGGTGTAAACAGCAGGGAAAATGTCCATACCTGGTGTGAACATGGGCGATGGGAGCCTGGAGCTCCTGGATGATGCGTCTCAGCTGGTCAATGGTTTTCTCCAGCTCAGCGATCTTGTGGCTGCTGAGACGCTCCTGGAGCTCCAGCTTGTCCTTAAGGCCCTGCATCTCGGTTTCTCTGGCCCGGTCTCTCTCCTCCAGCAAAGCCAGCTTCCTCTGAGCCTCCAGCAGACTGGGAGTCTGGTGGAGGCTCTGTGGAGCCGGGCGGAGCTGTGAGGAGCTCGTCTTCCTCTGGCTGTTCACCTCCTTCAGCGACATGCTTACAGTAGGTGATCGCTTTGGAAATGAAACTCCAGACACACTCGCAGGTCCAGAGGTCTGCTGTGTGTCGCCGACGTCACAGAGAAGCTTTGTGACGGCGTTCCGATGCTCCTCTGTGACGGGAATTCTGGAACCAACCGAGTCAGAATCAAACCGTCTGATACCTCAAAGGAAGAAACTCTGTTTATTTTCAAAAATATTTTAATGTAATAATATATATAACCTATGATATCTATGTCATATGTATGCAATGCTGCTTTCTCAGCTGTAATATTTTTTTTAACATCAGTGGGTCTAAGCCTGTTCCAAATTTTAACGGCTGTCTTGAATTTTAGATTGAAATATTCCTTGCAAATTTCCAATTTCCATATTTTTTCCAAATTTTCCCCTTGATGCACAAAACATCTTTGTTTTTTTTGTTGTTTTTTTTGGTTTGTTTTAAATCATAAAAGAACAAATGTACCTTTTCCATTTGGCAGTCTGTTTGTGTTCTCTCACATCTCTCTGCCCTTAAATAAAGTTTGAAGGAAGCTGAAATGTCAATTGTCAGTATTTAGGCTTGATCTGCTCAAACTTCATCCTCCATCCTGCTGCACTGACACATTTTAGCAGATAATGTGGAAAATCATAACTTCGCAATTACAGGTTATGTAGTTTTTATAGAATTTTGCATATGTTTGGATGCTCTGTTTGCAGTTTACATATGCATATACACTCAGTGACCACTGTATTAGGTTCACCTGCACAATCTAATCTAATCTAATCCAGCTGTTGTGTCATAAAGTTTCCTCTCTTGCTGCCTATAATGCTCATCTTGTCTTGTTATCACAGACAATACCTGAATACCTCTACAATACCTTGTAGAAGTGTTCATTCACTTCTGTGTTTGGCACTGAGCTCATAGTGCTGAGCTGTTGGACTGGACTGCATTTTACTGACAGCTGTTTCCAATATTCTGTCCCTCTTCATTTTATATACGTAGGCGGGACACAAAATCGGAAACACCTCTCAGTATAATGCAGTCCAGTACAAGACCTCTGCAAACTACACCCTCAGTAATAAACATAGAATTAAATTTACACATTCTCCTACACAAACTGAACATTATAAACTTTATTAAAAGGTAGACTTTAAGGCAGAGCTGCTGACCTGAACTACATCAGACAGGACAGGTGGAGCTGATAGTGACTCTGAGTGTGTATATTTATTGATTCAATTCTGATGTGCACACATCAGAACTCAGTTTATTTATGTATTTAATTACGTATTTTAGTAAGGGAAACATATGAAAATCTGCCAACTAAATTGTTAGCCAGAAATTTCTTCACCAATGTGTTTCTAAAGGTGTGTAATAACATGTACTAAAAGGTTGAAATTCAACTTCTAGGGGAAACCTCATAAAAAAAACTGCTTAAAGTCGGGGTACTGATAACCGATTTTCAAAAACTCGAAAGTGCTTAAATTGTGCTTAAGTAACTTCTGAGGGGTCAAACTAGGGATTTTTCATGATTCTGAGTTGATTGCAAGCATTTATTTTTCACCAAGACCACTCCCTGGTGGAAAAACGGCCGCACCCACTTTTCCCGCTCATCGTTCACCAAAGTGGGTGCAATTCAATACAACATGTTCTCATTGAAGGCAGCGGCTGGGCTGATCAAACCAGAGACTCTACCTCCAACAGAGGGTGCACAGCATTCTCTCCGTGCCTACCTACAAACCCGGGACTGGATCCTTCTACAGAGCATGTCTCTGGACCCCAGTGACTCTGGATGGACATTAGGGGCTCTAGTTTCCCGGTGCAGCGCAGGGTGGTGCAGTGAGGCGAACTCCCCGCAGAGCTAGTTTTGAGCAGCGCAACCCGAGGGGCGCACAGTTTGGTATTTTGGCAGACCGAGGTGCACTGAGATGGGAGTGGCGTTGCAGTAGGGGGAGGTGTCGACAGATTCAGCTTGGCGTAGTGACAGTTTCGTGCCAAAAGGCTTCGCCGAGGTGCCCTCAAAGCTCGCCATCTGAAACCAGGTCTACTGTCAGCGCACGCTGAGCGCAGCCGGTGTAGTGGAGGTTTGGCTGACCAGCGCGCAGTGCGCACACCAAAACCTCACAGGCAGGTTTCCAGAATGTCAGGCACATTAACAATGCAATAAATACCGACAAAAAAAACACTATTCAAAGCTACTATCTCAATCAGTACATAAATTTATCTCCATATCGACTGTCCCATCACAACTGACGTCAGATCAAAGGAGATACTCTCTTCCTCCTTGTCAATTGTGTAAACGTTCATTATGCCTTCGCGCAGCGCATTTTAAAGGTGAGGACAGGGGCTCATGTGATTGGTTTAATGTGAATCGGCTGTGTCAAACCCACTCCACGCCTTCTCTCCTCCCTTCTGCCGGTAGGAAGGACGGGGTGTTGAATTATTTCACGTGAAATCTACTTACAGTCACCGGAGTATCGGATATTGTGCTGGTGAGCGAACGAGGCCGACCGACCGGTGAGGATGTTCTAATTTATTTACTTTTTCTTTTTTTTTTTCTTTTTTCTAACGGAGACGTCCGTTTAAAGACTGTGTTTTGGGACATTTAATGTTTTTTTTTTTTTCTTTACCGGACTCATTTTTGCAGAGTGCAATCAGGCATCAGTTGGCGCTTTGTGTTTTTTGTTTGGACATGATTTTCTTGCGGTGTGATGATACCCGGGGAATGGACAATGAAACGCGGCTGGCGTTTCACATACGGACTTTGAGCTGTTCTTGTGTACCAAGTGAAAGGTCCACAGTTGTGCTCCCTCCTTGTATGACAAGCCCACCATGGCCTGAGACATACAGCTGACATACAGCTGGTCAGGTGTGCCATGTGTCCTGCGTGGAGACACACACACTGCTGCTGCATCACTGGCAGCGGAACGGTGACGGAGGAGCTGGTGCTCCGGCCTCACAGTAGGGAATTTAAGCAGGGCGGTTTTCAGGACAGCTCCACTTGGCGGAAGTGCGGCTGCTATGACGCAATCGCCGTAGCAGTCAAAATCGTTAAACAAACAGCCGTCTGCAACGGGTACCCACTGAACTCTTGGTTCCCATGGTGACGCGTCTATGCGCGTCTCACCTGTTCGCGGCGTCGTACGTCGAAGTGTGCTTTGTGCCGTAGTAGAATGGACTGCTACGGCAGGCAGTTTTATATGTCTTATATGCCGATCCGTTTCCGGTTACCGTAGCGGACTGCCGTAGCGGCCCATGCTTAAATTCCGTAATGCCCGGGCAGCGCTGAGGCGAACACACTGACCAAGCATTTACAAAAGACTTCCTCATATAACCCGTATTTTTATTACTGTTGTTGTCGTTGTCGTCGTCGTTGTTGTTGTTTTTACCAGCAACCAGTTTCACTGTACAGTTCACCACATTACCACAGTGGGGCTGGCTGTTCTGTGGTTGCAATAGCAAATGCAAAATAACTAAAATAACTGGAGGACTGCGTTACCGAAGCCAGAGAACATCAATAAAAACAAAAAGCAAATCATCAGAAAATAAACAAGACATTGCTACAAAAAACACAAAACAACAACAACAACGGTGGTGATGGTGATGATACTACTACTACTACTACTACTACTGCTATTACTACTGATAATAATAAATTCATATATTACATCAGTGATGCTCGATCGATTATGTGAAAAACCTGCCCACAAAAAAGAAAAATTTACTGAATTTACAAACAACTAAATAAATACATTTTGTTGGTGGGTGGCTGGAGGGGGGGTGGGGGTGGGGGGGTATAGAATGATTAAAATGAGTCAGATCAGTGATGCTTGATGGATATAAGGTAATACTTAATTAAGTAATTCATTAAAAAAAAAAAAAAAAGAAATAAAAGCAATGTTGGTTTTTCATACCTTTCATACCTTTCACTGAGAAAGTTATGATATTTACATGTCACAATAATAATTAAACCTGGTGCATGAAAATGTAGCAGGTACCACAAGTGAAAGATGTTTTATTTCATTTCAAGACAGAAAAACACCAACTGGGGCTGCTGAGCTGTCAAATTCGCAGGATTAACCTCGACCGCACCGGAAAAGGAACTATGTTATCATAAAATCACTTCCGTAAACATTGCTAGGCTGAGGCAGGGGGGAGGCTGCTGTTGGTGGCAAAGTTTGCCCCGCACATTGATTAATATCAGCTTTTCTTCCCTCCAGCAGCCTTCTGAGCAGCCAGCCGAGCACCGCGGGGCTCTTGAGCTGTGATGCCCGGCAGCCCCTCCGCACACACAGGCATGTCTGAGGAGGACCGATGGCTCCCCGCTGCCTTGTTGGCGTGTTGTTTCCAGGCGTCAGCTGACTCCCTGCAAGTTAGCTAATAGGTTAGCTTCATCAAACCCACTCTGGTACTAAAGCATTTCGCCTCTTCTGTGGTGTTCGTGACATCGTGGCTGCTTCGGTACGCCGAGAAACACGCCGTGAGGGACCTGCTGTAGCAGCCTGTCTGTGGAGAGCTAAGCTACGTTCATGTCAGCCTGGTGCTTCTCCAACGTGACGCAAGTTGTGGCTACTTGGCTCTTGTCACTTCGCTAGCTGGACTAGCTTGTCAAGTGAAACTGAGGGTTTGCTCCGCTGAGTGAGGCTGACAGACGAAGCTGGTGTGCGGCAAAGTTGGGCTGCTGTGTCCCGCTAAGCTAGCAGGCTGAGGAGACTGCGAGCAGCGTCCGTCCACCGTGAGACAGTCAGCCAGCCCATGTAAAGGAGCCATGGAGGGCATCCTGTACAAGTGGACGAATTACATGACAGGTGAGTCGTCTGTCTGTCTGTCTGTCTGTCTGTCTGCCTGTCTGTCTAACAGCTGTTTCCCTCCCTGTCTGTGTCTCTGACAACCCCCCCCCCCCCCCCCCCCCCACACACACACACACAGCGATTTAATAATAGCTTGGATGGTAGCAAGTGGTTTTGTTGTTTATCACAAGACAGACCATTTACAGTATATCTTAGTCGGCATAGCTTTCACCAAAAGATCTAATTAACCTGAAATGCGACGGGATCCGAGCGCACACAGCTGTGCACGTGCAATTTTACTTTTTTTCTGATCACTTAGGCACTATGTTTTTCTGATCACGTAGGCACTATCTTTTAAACTATATGCTGTTCTTGCAAAACTTTCACACCAACCAAAAACCCGACACCAAACCAGCAAAACATGATACATGATACATATTTTGCAAAAGCAACCAATTCTTGCAAAACTCCCCAGACTCCTCTGAAAAGTGAAGTGGTGCTTTAGTGTCAATACAGTGCACATACACACCCACCATCATTTAAACACCAGCTACACACTGACATTGAAAAGAAAACCCTTGAGGCTTTTGCTTTTTCTCTGTGCAGGGCAGCAGTTTGCAATAAAGTTTTATCATACATGTAATAAACACACACACACACACACACACACACACACACACACACACACAGATATGCAAATGTATGAAGTATGAATGTGTATTCCACACATAGCACACTATCAGTACAAGTAAGGGGGGATTTTTTTTCCTTTTCTCAAAATGTTATTCTGGAACACTCTTCAAACAACCAGGCTGGGGTTCATCCCCAGTTCACCCAATTCAATAAATACATATTCAACCTGCAGCTCACATACTCGTAATAGAGAATGAACATATGCAATACTGTTATGCACCCATACAGCACAGTCAGCTGCAGAGAGGGATGGCAGACAGCGTGCAGGGACTACTTCTACATTTGATGTGGTGATCACAAAAAACAAGTCTATAAATAGTAAAAAAAATGCACCCTTCCAGTAATGACTCCCAAAATAACATGTTATCTGAACCAGCAGGTTTCTACACTCCTCAGGCTAATAACAGCAGTGAGTGGTGTGTGTGCATGGCCCTCAGTCTATTATTCGCCCTGCGTTGTCCCTTTACATTGAATGTGAGGTCCAGCTTGAACCATGTGGGCCAGTTTTTACTCTCAAGTTGCCATGTCATCTGTGTGTGTTTATGCACCAGGGACACCAGAGGCCTGTACCATAAAGCTGGATTTCGGATTAGCGAGGTAACTTCAGGGTTAACCCTGGGTTTTCTGTACCATAAAGGTGGTTTACTTTTTATCAGGCTATGTTGCTGTGGTAACAGGAGGAATCCCTCTGTGTTTATTGTACTTGACAAAGTGATTCTGGTTGTGTTTGACTCTTTTGTGTTTTCTATGACAAGGTTTAAATTATGGATGGCAGGTTTATGTCCTCTTGACAAGTGCAGGTGCAAAAGGGTTTCAGTTACATTTTGTCTTGTCAAAAATTAGTATTTTAAATGTCTGGATAGTAATTATCCAGGTCTGTATGAAGGACTAAAGTGAAAACCCTGTTTCAAATTTAGTCTTAAAAAGGAATTCTGCACTTTTTAGCTAATAGCTACAGCTTTTTATAGCTTGTGAAATCTCTGAATTGTAATCGCTAAAAAGTATGGATCTTTGCTTTTACCTATGTTTTGAATAGCAAGGCACTGTCATTTAAATTTTTGTTTTTGCTTTGCTTTAAAATGCAGAAAATATCACCTAAATGTCACCTTCTGCCTTAAATCCTGTGTTTTGGTTGTTGTTGTTTTTGCACTATTGAATAGATTTTTCATGTTCTGGACCCCCAAGCTGACTTTCACCTTTGGATCACTTCTCATGGAGATGGCTCATGTCGAGCATGTACTGTGTGCTCTCACTGGTTCTGTTGGGCATGTTTGATGAAAGCCTCCGCTAGCTGGTTCAGAATTAATGTTGTTATTTACTGTGTTTTTGTTTACTTTCCGTCCTCAGGTTGGCAGCCCCGCTGGTTCGTCTTGGAGAACGGAGTCATCTCCTACTACGACAGCGAGGATGATGTCGGAAAAGGAAGCAAAGGATCCATCAAGATGTCAGTCTGTGACATCAAAGGTTAGACTGCAGACAGTCCCAGTTCAGCAAAGTTTGCACAGGAGCTGTCAAAACTGTCGTCGCATCATTCTCAGATCCTCCATATACAACTTTTCTGATCTTAATAATCACAGGGGACCAGCATTTCAGAAACAGATGTCAGTACATATTTATCTTTAAATTGTTGATCATGCGTCAGTCCCTCAGATTGAGCTCATCTAGTGTTGAAGAGGCACAACATTTACACAAACATGTTTGCAGTGCAAGTCACTAACAAGTTGAAACCAAGCTGGCACCAGCTACAGTGCATAAACAGCTACTGTGGCATAAACTATGATATACACCTTGTTTGAGGAAGAAGCCAAGAAGATAAGGAAAGGGAAGTGGATTACCAAAATATGATCTGTACACCATTGCATCCATAAAGATTAAATATTACAAGCAGAGAGCAACAACTCCTCCCTGCCCATTTCCCATCTGTTTCCCATCCCATATGTTTGATATCAAACACAGTATGATGGCATGGCATGGCGCGGGGCCTCCAGGTCGATGATGTTAGGAACATTTCCATGTCACAGCAGATTTTTTTCACTTCATACTGTACATGTGTTTTATTTTTTAGTCCATCCGACAGATCCAACACGTCTGGAGCTGATAATCCCGGGCGAACAACATTTCTACGTCCGAGCTGTCAACGCTGCAGAGAGACAGAGGTGGCTGGTGGCTTTAGGCTCGTCTAAAGCTGGAACCCTGGACAGTCACAAACACAGAGGTACAGGGTCTCTGTGTCGGGCCGTGTGTGTGTCTCCCTCTGCACTGCAGCTCTGACTCTCTGTCAAAGTATTATTTTTTTTAACACATTTATCATTCAGGCACCATTAAGACAACCCAGCTATATGTATTATATTATATTATATTATATTATGTTTCTATTGTATGAGAAGTCATTTTGTCACCCTTAAATAACAGTTGTTTTTTTTTATAATAACAATAACAATTCTTTGTTGTTCTGTTTTGAGGACAAATTTGCATTAGTATTTATTGTTGTTATTATTATTGTTGTTATTGTTATTTTGATTCTTACTTGACCAAATAAAATGCTTTGTTTCTCTGTGTGTGTGTGTGTGCGTGTGCATGTGTGTGGGTGTACGTACGTGCATGTGTACATGCGTGTGTGTGTGTGTGTGTGTGTGTGTGTGTGTGTGTGTGTGTGTGTGCATGCGTACGTGTGTGTGTGTGTGTGTGTGTTACCAGGCCCAGACTGTCTGAGGACTAAGATGTCTGAACTCCGCCTCTACTGTGACCTTCTGGTCCAGCAGGTCCAAACAATCCAATCACAGCACACCACGGACACACAGGCCACGCCCACCTCTGAGGTTACCAAAACACTTTCTGTTTACACCAAACAGATTTTTGTACCCTGTTGTGCAAAGTATCTATCTATATAGATGTGTGTGCGTATATGTACATATATGTGTGTGTGTATATGTGTGTGTGTGTGTGTGTGTGTGTGTGTATGTATGTGTGTTAGTATTAGTATGCAGCACTTGCTGATATATTTATATTATATCATTACTGTGATATGAGACTTCAATCATCTGGGATTTTGAATATTATAATGTGGTGGTGTTAGGGCATAAGGGTTGTTTTTCCTCATTTTAAAGTTATTTCAAAGATTACATTCTATTAATGGGATGAAATTTTATGAACTTAATAGACATCCCAACAATGTTGTCACAATTTCGATAATGTTGTGTTTTCAGACAAAAAAAAAAAAATACTGTGATATTTGAATTTGGCCACATCACCCAGCCCATGCAGTGTGGTATGAGCAAAATCAGTTTGAAGGAAGCCATGTAATACTGATCTTTGTCTTACAGGAGTAACAACACAGAAAAAAAATATGATAAATTTATGTTCCATTCATCTATAACCATAGCAACATAAGATATCCAGCCATTTTAATCTTTAGCAGTTTGTTTATAACAATTATCATGCACTCATCGTGTGTTAAAATGCTATGATGATGATTTATACTGGCACATTAGCAACACTGAACGTAAGTGAAATTGCAGTGTTTCATGGAAAACATAACATGCTCTCTCGCTCTCTCTCCAGTCCTCTCTCCTCAGTGCAACTTGTGCAACCTTCATCAGGACTCTGGAGGAGTGTATGACCCTGGCCAACCAAAGTTTAACCCCCGACCTCCGACCGCCTGAACGGGTTGGTAGCCTTTGTTCAAACAACAAAGGGCCTTGTATCATCATCCAGAACAACCAAATCAGATTGAAAAATGCTTTACGTGTCAAGCACAAGTCTGCTGGAAATAGCCTCGGCGTAAAAACACAGGGTAGAGGCAAAAGACAGCAGAGCAGCTTTTTATCTGCTGAAATGAGTCAGATGTGCTAGAATTTAAAACCACCAAACAGAGAGAATTAATAATATACTGGAGACCCTGTAGTGTCTGTGCTGATCATTTTCAAAGCATCATCTGCTGCTAAAGATAGAGCTGCACTCATCTGGAAATCTTCTTTGTGATTCTTTTTTTTTTTTACATTTTCTACATTGTACCCTGGAGTTTTACTGCCCAAGGAAAGCAGACTGAACTCTCGTGCTGTTTTTGTGCAGCGCCCGGTTTCACACTTCACACAAACTCCACTTTAAAACTTGGAGGATTGTTACCTTAATTAGTTGAATTAAATGGAGTGTGCATGAGATCCCTGCTGTTTAACTATCCAGAAAAACAGTTAGTGGAGCATGCATGCTGTTTGTTAGTGATGCCTCTCACTCTCTCAGGTCAACACCTGTTACCTGAGCAGCTCCACTGCAGCAATTTGAGGGTCAAAGGATAATGCCAGTGTTTTTTTTTTTTGGGTTTTTTTTGTGTTGTTTTTGTTCCCAAGTCTGTGCCAGTCATATAGGTTGATTTATTCCTGGTGGTGTCTGCACACTCAGTGTTGTTGGAGATTTCGTGGCTTTCGTTTAGTCAAAGTTCCCGTTTCATTGTTAATTTATTGTGCTTAGGTGAGCTTTTTCATATCAGTGGAAGCATTATATTCTGCTCTGCTTCCTGTAAATTACCTGGCACCTGCAGCTATATATGGAAGTTTAAAAAAAATCCAGTTACATCCAGGATATGCATTGCAAAAAGATCATTGGAAATGTAAACACACACAGAGGTCACTCACAGGCATGGTTCTCTAACTGCCGGTTTTTTGGAGAGATGACACATGTAGAGAAGCACATGCAGGTGTTTTTAACACAAATGTGTCAGATAGAAGGACGTTCAGGAAGATGCAGCACTGAATGTCCCAATTTGACCAAAGACTGTTGCACTAACAAATGTTTACCTACTTACCTGTCTGTATTTCTGTCTGCATATCTGTCTGCCCAGATGAAGAGGTCTATCAGTCACCCTGGAACATACAGTTTTGACAGGTAAGCTCTCACACACACACACACACACACACACACACACACACACACACACACACACACACACACACACACACACACACACACAGACACAGACACACACACACTGAGTAGACCACCAGAGGGGTATTTCAGACTAACCCAAGTATGTTAACCCAGAGTTAAGAGAAACCTGGGATTTTTGTTTCCAAGAAATTAGATAGGGCTGGGCTATATGGACAAGATCAAATATCATGATATTTTTTTAAATCAATATTGTGACGATAGTGTAGAGAAGACCACTGGTGGTTTAATGAGAAGAACAGATTTTTGATGAACAGTTGTTAGTAATTTGGATATTTTGACCAAACAGCTAGAGACAATATTACGACAATATTACAACTTATTGCCCAGTCCTAAGATTAGATGAACTCTAGGTCAGTTACCATGGTAACTTGAGCCCTGACCTAACCTCATTGGTCAGAAAACCTGTTGAACCTGCAGGGTTCAACAGGTTCGGACATGGTCTGCCCTTTTCTCGGCTATCTTGTCCACATTGAAGCCCAAATTGTTTTTTGCAGAAACCAGTTTCTTAGTTAGAAATCATAATAAAGTCTAGTCATAATAAATCATAATAAAGTCACAACTCTCAATGGCGTTTACAAGGAGTCCAAAAATAATTTTAGATTTGCTTCACTGTAACATAGCATAGCTATTATTTTTATGCCTGAGTTTGATTAATTTCAGTGTAACATGCAGTGTTTGGTAAAACACCATCCTGAAATACCCCCGTATCATGTGTCTGCAGTATCAAGGGCTGCAGTCCTTGGAACCCGGTCTTTAGTGCAGGTTACCATTTGGTTAAGGTTCGAGAAAGTTTAGGGTTAGGCAGTGAAGCCACTTGGTTAAGGTTGGGGAAGGGTTAGATTTAAGACATAAAGACCGGAAAAAGGACACACACAATTTGGCTTTTAACTCATGCTCTTAATATACTCTTTCTTTTAACCTGACTTTTATTTAATGTTCTTCTTATACCCTTTACCTTTTGTTTTGGCTTTTAAATAAATGTTCTTATATGTTTATACATGCTTATTTTAGCTTTTATTAATGTTCTTATATATTTTTATTTTATATGTTTTTATTTCTCTATATACTTTTATATTCTTATCTTATATGTTTTCATACTTTTATCCCATATATCCAGTGTTTCCTCAGTGGAGGCCCTCTGTGCTGGGGGCTGTTATCGGCTGGGGCTGGGGTGTCTCTTCTCGTGGGGCACACCAGCTGGGGTGGGTGGGGGCTCTGTGGCTCTGTGGTGGTGCCGCTGCTGCTGCGCCATGGGTCCTCTGCCTACCTGTAGTTTGGTGGGCACCTGGGCTGTGGGCAGCCCCCAGCGCAGATGGCAGCGTTTCCTGACCTGGTTCCTCTGTACTCAGCCAAACAAACATTATGTGTGTGTGTGTGTGTGTGTGTGTGAGTGTGAGTGAGTGTGTGAGAGAGAGAGAATCATGGGGTGGGGGTCTAGGGGGTGGGGGTGGGGGGTGTTTTTAACATGTAAAGCACTTTGTGCTACATTTCATGTATGAAAAGTGCTCTATAAATAAAGTTTTGATTGATTGATTGAAAATGTCCGTCAGATTGCCTACGGTCCTAGAAATGTATTCCTGACACTGCAGCCAGTACAGCTCAGATACCACCAGGATACATGTATACTGATGCCTTAGTTGCTATTACCTCTCTAGTCCCAGGAGGTGGCCTCTAGGTGGGAGCATTGCTACACCTTGAATGCCCATATCCACGTCCATCATACTGCTGAGCAGTCTGTGTTTGCCATGTAAAGTAATCACTGATATCAACACAGTGTTTTAGTATCACGATGCCGTTTCAAAGAATTTCATCAGTGTTGGCTTCAGTGGAGACTTTTAGCACCATATGATCTACATGCTGCTTAAAAGTAACTTACTGAGTTTTGGTTTCAAATATAGTTTTAGTGCCACATGATCTAAACGCTGTTGCAACTAATTTCATCAGTGTTGATCAGGTCACATGGTCTAAATCTTTTTTAAAAGGCTTTTCCACCCGACAGCTAACAGACACTGCCTTGCAAAAAGCATCAAGACCGCTTGATTATTTGCATATTTTGCTCTATTAAGTTATTTTAATATTTTTCATGATTATTTTAAGTGTGAGATCTATGTTACGTCGTCTGTTCTATAAACAGGCAAACAAAACATAAATTTATGTGAATGCATGAAGTGAAAGTAACAAGATGCTTCTAATCATTTTCCTTTGTTTGGGCGACCTTGCAACACCAGCAAATATTTGCTCAACATTTGGCTGTGAAGCATGTTTTCCTTTTAAACCTTGAAACCGATTGTTGTGCTGACCAGGTCTCTTATCTGTCTAATGGGACTTAATGGGATTTTAGGGTGAAGGCTTGACTCTCCATCACAATACTTAGGCACAGTATGGGATAGATAACTAATTTATAGATGATATTAGAGCCTAGTAAGTTCTTGAGGTTTCACAAACAAGATACATTATCACCTCCCCTTCAGAGTTTGAGGAGACACAGAATTTCAAACATTTACAATGACTTCCATAATAAAAATGGACTGGGAAACGCCCATGAAACATCACCTTTTGTATTTGCAGTAGTAGGGATTGGAAAATAATGATTTCTGTTTTCTTTTAAACCCAAAGAACTGGACTATAATGTCATTAGTAAATGAAATGTATATCCTGTGCTGTGCATAAGTATTGGGATGGAGAGTTGAAAATCCCAAAAAGTCCCTTAAGATGTAGAAAAGGGAACTAGCAAGAAAGACAGCTGTCAACATGTTTTTGTTTGTTGTTGTTGTTGTTGTTGTTGTTTTGTTTTTGTTTTTTTGCTGTTTTGAATGTCTTCTTTTGTACAATTATTGAAAACTTTAGAGCCTACTGTACGTTGTAGTTGCTCCCACGTTCTGTGCCATCTTCAGGCTCGTGTGTGTGTGTAAATGACAATGTAAGAGGACACCGAGTGAATAGCACTTATGGATGTGGATGAGAAAGTTTTCCTTGACCTTTGCATCTGCCCTGCAGGAGCTTGAGCCGATTCCTCATCATTTGCAGATCATATTTCTGGATTTAGTGGATAAGAATTGCTACAGTATGTTTGATGTTTGAAAAGCGGTTAAATATGTCCTTGTCCCATAACTCATGAGAATGGTTTGTTACATTTGATACTTTGCAATTGTAAGGAGACCTGTACAACCCCAAGATGACAAAGTTTCAGAGAGGATTATGCCTGAGCTACTGTTGTGATGTTATTACATTCAAAACATACCATGACTTTATTCTGAGAGAATACATGGGTACTTTTATTCCCTCAGAGGGAATAAAGAGTGAGATTTCCTCTGTTACCTGACCTTGCACAACAAAATATTATTGTGAACACGGGAATCTATTATCAATTTTCTGTATCAACAGATGTTGATACCTACCCAGTGTTTTATTATTGTTATAATAAGCCAAATTAATTTTCTTTACTCTGTGTGTTTTCCCAGATCAGGTGTCCCTAAGGAGTTTGTGTGTGGAGGACAAAGGTCAACTCAGCGCAGGAATAGGACATGCTCCGACAGCTCTGTCTATGATACTGAACGTAAGACACACACACACACACACACACACACACACACACACACACACACACACACACACACACACACACACAGTCATGTGAAAAATAACATGTTTAAGAGGTGCAGCACTTCTGTCAGATGTTGTGTCTACCTTTTACTTCTGAGTGTTGCTTGATGTTGGCCCCTATTTGGATCTAGACAATGGGGGCATGGGGGTTAATGTTCAATAAAAATTGATGTTGTTAAATATTAAAAGTGTGTTAACATTCCTGTACGGTGTAATAAAGTCAACAAGTCCCTGCAGATTAATGAGGAAAGATTGTCATTTCTTTATAAGCCAGTACTCTTTTTCATTTTCATGATAATTTTGGTCCCTGTCCATGTTGATAATGCTTAGCATCATCAAGAAAATATTATGACTGCTTGTAGTCATATTGTCATGTTGGCAGAAGAGGAAGCAGGCAATGACATCTGTTTACTACAGCTTGCAAGCGTTCACATGCTTAACTCATAGGAACACTTAAATCCAAAATCATTTTTATTTATGAATCTAAAATCAGCAAAAAACAAACAAACAAAAAACAAACAAACAAAAAAAAAAACAAATGGCAGAAAGTGGTGCTTGCTTTTTGTAACTAAACTATTTTTAGTGTGAACACTGTATTTTTTTGCATTTAGATTATTTCAGAGTGATTATAACTGATTAATGCCCTGGACTGCCAACATCGGTGGATTTGATAGCATATTTGCCGCCTGAATTGACAAATTCCCACAGCTTGCGATGCCAAGTGGGATATACGCAAGCTTGGAAACAATCCACACTTCGCAGTCATTCTGTGGATGTTTTTCTTTTTCTCTGGCCAGCCAGCAGCTCACATTTTTATGATAAAACTGAAATGAAGTTAAAGTCAGAGTCAAAGGTATCTCTACTGTGCCCCATTAGAAATGTTTCCATTCTCCTAGAGTTTGGGATAAGGGGGTTCGCCCAAACCCTGCGTCAACAGTAACAACACCTTAAAGAAGCGCCTCAGTTTGAATTTGGAAAACCTGAATAATTGGACAACTGAACCCACCTTTGCAATTAAATTTGTGTTCCAGGTCTGTTGTCTGGTCTCAATGGTGATTCATCCTCCATCCCTGAGGAGAGAGTGGGTAGTGTTAGCCCAAAGACCCCGCCTACCGACACAGACACTGACCTGTCGATCTAAAGACCTGTCCATGTGAAGTCCCGTCTGTCCAAATCCGCTAAGCCGAACCCGGAACCAGCCGAACTTGGGAAAAGGTCAACAATGGATCAACAGTGCAGAGGTTTCCATTGAAATTGTGACAACAACAGCTTGGTTATACCTAAGACTAGCTGAGCTAGTAATCCTCCTCCGGGAATTTCCTCCTCCTGTGCTATTACTCTACAAATCAGCTGATTGCTAAACACATGCACTTTGGAATCATTATTCATTTTTTTTTCTTCCTAAAGATGTGTTTTTTTCCACTTTTTTTTGTTTTAATCGGTAGCCTTCACACTGGAGAAAGACTGAAAAGGTAGGAAAAAGAGAGAGAGAATGGAATCCAGCCGATGTCCTCAGTTTGGTTTGAACCTGTGACATTGTGAGAACATGAAGCTTTAAGTCCCTGAGCTGCCAGGACACTCCCGTCTTCGCCCTTTTGTATTTTAACTCTACAGATCAGCAGGTTGCCACGTACACCATGGACACACTGAAGGGTGGATCCCATGGAGTTTGTCAGTGGCCACCTGTTGGAAACTGTGGCCGTCGTGGGCAACTCCCAGCTGGGAACAGGCTCATCTGTGTGAGTTTGATGCAGGGCATGACAAAGAGAGCATGCACACTCAGTTAAAGGTTTTCCTGACAGTTTACATGTTCACTGTATTCAACTGACCTGAGAATGTACAGCAACAGTTTTGGAGGCCGTGTAATGAGATTTGTTTGCATGGTGCAGGATGCATAACCGTCTCTGACCAAACCTGATTAACAGCCACACAGGTCAGAGTTTTGTTTGATGAAGTTCAGAGGCGCTTTCTTGCCAGCACCATCTACATCTTCCCCTCCAGGATGTCTTGGTTCCGCTTGCTTGCCGAAGAACACAGCATCTTTTGTTTCTGCTCTACCTTAAACTAATCAATCTTCATACATCAAATCATTCCTTTGACTCAAAGCCTCCTTTTCCATACTTCGATTGGACCCACCCATATTGCATCCTCTTATGTCTTTGTTTCCTCTGGTTGCTCGGGCTTTCTTCTACCGTCCAAAGACATTCAAGTCAGGTGGATGGGGACTCCGAACTGCCCATTTGTATAAATGTGAGTTTGAGTTACTGTTTTTTCTTTATACCTGTGTTATCCATGTGATGGAATGGTGACCCGTCCAGGGAGCTCTTGCCTTCCGCCCTATACCCCGCTCCAGTGCTCCTCAAAAGGAATACATGCATAAAGAAAATTAATAAATGAACTGAGGCGAGGAGTGAAATTTAACTAATCTCTAGTCCATCTGGCTTCACAAAGTGGGTCATCGCACAGAGAGCTGTGAGGTTTCACATAGGAAGGAAAAAAGCAGACTGAATTGACTTGGCAATTTGCCATACTACATGGATCATTGTTTTCTCCATTGTTTTGGAGAGAAACGTACGTAGGCCAAGATTAATGTTTGGTGTCCAACCAAGACGGCACCATCAGATTTGAAAGAGCTGTGCCAGAGTGAAGTTGGGCTCTAAAGATGAGAAATGCACTTTTAGCAGAGGAGCTTCATTTCTAAGTCTCTCCTGCTTAATGGCAGTCCTTAAAGGATGATTCAGAGATCTTGCAAGTGTTAGCTGTCAGTTTTGGCATAAAACACATTTAGAATCAACGCTATAAAGTGACATTCACCTTTTTTGCAGAGACATTAACAACAGGTCCTGTGTGTTGGAAATAACTCTGATGGCCCATCTTTACTGTGTCCTAAACTCTCTTGGTAAAACCCAACAGCTCTTTCTATGGCACATGCCAATCAGGTACATACATATTGAAACAAACAACAAAACTGACCGACTGTTGCACCAATTACAGTATATCCCTCTTAGGAACATATAGTAGGTCTGGTGTTGCACTTTAAAATTTTAAAAAAGTCATTTTTTTGAATGTCCATGCGCTGAAAATAGGTTTATGACAGCATAGGTACTATGGATGATTGTGAAAACGACAATGGTGTTGATGTTTTAAAAGAAAATGAAGTATTTTGTTTATAGCCAGTGTCATTGCTTTGATCTGCAGCAGCCTTATGTGTTACCTTCCACCTTAATGCAGGTCATGATCTGTGACCTTTCACTGAATTTATTTATTTACCCCCCTCCCCACGACAGTGTTGTTTGTTTGTGACAAGAGACACATCTTGTGTTACTTTCACTGTTTGCTGCACCGCGTTCAGCTGTGCCGCTGAAAGTAAGACAAGCTGCGTCTCAGGCTTTACTGACTGAACATTGGTAAACATAATAAGATGTAACAATGTTGTGACGATGGAGGTTGTGAACTGTGACTTTTATTCTGTGCCAAGAACTGACGTAGGGTTACCGTAAGTCTTCTTTTTTTTTGCTTGCTCTTATTTCCTGCTGCCCTCCTATCTTTCCTTATCAGTTTCCTCCCGTTCTCCAAATACTGTGAGGAGACGTTCTCCTGAGGCCTCCCATTGTGTTCAGTAAGATAATGAGAGAATAAAAGTGGGCTGTCAGAGCCATAGAGAGACTGTACAGTTTTCACTTTGCACATATGGTTGCTCCATGTTATATTCTGCTGCTGTCGTCACATAACTAGTGATTGTACGTAAGCTGATCTTTTAATCTTGGACATGTCAGCATAGCAGCACTTGCTGGGCATGGTCATATTATTTCCCCGTCAGTACAATTTTAATTTGACAGCTGCATCATGGTAAAAAGTGGACAAACTGTATCTCTCTGTGGCTTTGGTCACCACTTGTTTGCTCCAGACAGGAAGTGACACCATGATGCCTGGACAAATTGTCTGTAAGTATTGTCCATGCGTGGAAGGGAGGACAAGAAAAAGATGGGAGAAAGCAGAGCTGTGAATTGACCTGCTGCATTGTAACTGAACCTTATTTTCAGAAATATGGATTTGTTAAAGGTAGCTGGGCCAGGCGTCTGTGTGTCAGCCTGTTAGTCTGCGCAGCAGGGGAGATTTTCATGCCTTAACTGTCCCTGCACGAGGTCAAGTGTGTGGTTGTGGTTATCGGACTTTCCATGGTCTGAATAAAAATTATCTCCTTTAAATGGCAGCTTCTGTGTGTGTGTGTGGGTCTGTGTTCCTCTTCCTGTTTGCTTGAAATTGTGTGTGTGTTGTTCATTTGTGTATCGGAGGGTGTACTTGTGGATGTGTGTGATGTGTGTTGTTACATGAATTCTGAGGTCAGAAAAATGTTGCAGTTAGCCTGGTGATCAAGACGTGAAAGGGACAAAGCAAAGAAAACAGACAGAAAGGTTCAGATGTTATTTGTTCATCGGGGGGCAGTAAACAGGCCTGGCGAAATCTCCTGATGTGTGTTTACAGAGGGTGTGTATGCGTGTGTCAGTGCCTGTGAGGCCATTTGGGAGACACCCACACACACCTGGCTGGGTGTGAACACACATTTACAAGGACTGATTCCCACACCTGACCAACGTGTCTTCAGAGCCTGATAGGCTGTTTCCTGGATCTCCACTGACAAGAGAAAGCTGCCAATCTCGGTGAGTGCATTCTTATGAAAAATCATTATTCTCCTGATCTTCCTGATTTAGCTGAACGGTAAACAGTGGAGAGTGAGAAGCAACATGCTCTAGTAAAGATATTATGTATTATGTGTTAGACATTAACAGGCAGTGGAGAGTGAGGTGAGACTGGACATGAAGTGACGGTTGAGAGCCTTGGGGCTGTGTGTGTAAAAAGAGTACTAAGTCCTAATAAGAGAGACGTTTACTTTGTATGTAATGGTTATTGCAGTGCTTTGACCTTACCATTACTCTTACATAGAATTCTCACCAGGTTGCTTAAATATAACAATCTGGTTTACACTAAATATCTGTGACATCTTATAATTTAATGTCCTTTTTGCTATTCAGCAGTTAATGTTAAAACCCAGTTTAAATCAACTGGTGCCAAAGTCTGTATCTGACATTAGCTGTTTTAAATACCACATTGCTCCACCACAGAGGAAGTGATGCGAGTTATACTTCCATTCAGGCAACATCAACGACTGATCGTTTGTCATAAACAGGAGGAGAAGTGGACAGTTAGTATGAGCAGCGATAGCCACCGTGGCCGAAAAGACACAGAAAATCCAAGTGAAAGGTCATCACAGCAGTGGATATGCTGTCTGACTGACAAGTGACAGCACTCGAGGTTCTGTCTGCTTGTGTTGATGTGCTTGTGTTTTTAATTGCTCTGTGGTAGGTCTGATGTACGTTGGACATATGCATCACTCATTCAGTTTCTGCATTTTACTCATGCTGAAATTCTTCTACTATCTTATGTTATTATGTTACCTCATCTTTAACACTTCATTTTTATACTTTGTCTTTCAATGTAAAGCACATTGAGCTTACTTGTAATGAAATGTGCCGTATAAATAAAATTGCCATCTCATCTGGGAAGTGCGCAGCAAAAATGCCAGAGCACAACCAGTGATTATTTTCAATTAATCTTTGATTATTTTCTCGGTTTCTAAACTGACTAATTGTTTTGTCTATCAAAATAATAATAAGTTGTTAAGATGAATAACTGATTAAAAATGATCAAAATAATGGTTGATTAATTTTCTGTCAATTGACTTGTCAACTAATCTTAGTCAACTTATCATTTTAGCAATTAAAAACACCAAGCTGTGAGTGTTTAAAATGCATTTATAGGATACTAGATCAAAGTTGTGCAATGGCAATGGCAGAAATCTTACCTTTTTTTTATCCTTTTATTTGTCTTTTTTAACCTTTTTGTAACCTCGAGCATATCCTTGAGCAGAAATACTACGCGCTAAAGGAGTGCCTGAAAAAGACTGAACCTGCACTGTGACACTTCTGCTGAAATGCATAAGTATGTGTGTCCTAGGGGGAAGTGCATGTGCGTGTGAAGGAACTGAACTGCACAAGTGCACTCTTCAACTTCCAAACATCAGTAAATATGCTTTTGAAAGCTGCAGTGAACTGAAGACCTGATTGAGAAGGCCACCTTGCATCTGCTTATTGCAGCTTGATGACTGAACAGGGAGATGGAACAGGAATCTGTGAGTATCTGTGTTTGTTTGCCTCCTGCTTGCCTTTACTCTCCCTGCTTGTCCTTTAAAAGCTATTTTGTACACCGTTGAATCTGACTGATCACTTTCTCTGTCTTTTTTGTCAAAAGGCGGATGAAGAAAAGAGTGATCTAGGGAGTGAGGTTGGAGCATGGAGAAGAGGAGGTGAGTTTGTGTATTACAACAAAATGGACAGGAACACACTGCACCCTAGTGGAGAAAATAATCAACTGCAATTACGTCTGCCTCTCCCTTTCTTCTCTTCCTTGCTGTTTTCCCTCCATCTTTCCTCTCTACCATGCCTGTCCACTCGTTCCTCTAACTTTTTTCTCTGTACTGGTGCTGTGTCTGTCTGTGGCGGTCCAGTCCTGTCAAGAGGAGTGAGCCATGAGGCAGACTCTGGTGTTTTCACAGACGCTGCATCTGCTGACAGCATGAAGCATCACAAGGTACTGACACATTTTATATCACGGAATGTAAATAGATACAGCTCTCACTGACAGAGTAGCTGACTAAACAAATTGCTGTTACTCAGAGGGACTAACTGGTTCACTGAGTACGAGGTAAACAAGGGATGGGCTGCAGATTTCACTGATGAGCACACTGTCAGTGAGAGAGGAGGTGTCAGTCAGTGAGATCAGCTGGCCTGGTGACTGGTTGAAGTGAAAACCTGCAGACTCTCAGCTCACCATGGCACATGGCTCCCCGTCCCTGAACTCAACATTTTACCACGGCCACCTGATCTGCTCGGCTGGATCATGTAGCCCAGGACACGTCAAAGTCCCTGTCAGCAGTTTAATTCACTGTTCTGCATCAGTGCATCAAACTTGTTGCTAACAACAATAAACATGGCTATACTACATTGTGTTACATTAAGCTAAATACATTAACTGTTAGCCACCACATCTTGGCCCATTATTAAAAACCTGATTGCTTCAAAACTCTTACGATTAGCTTCTAGAAATTAACATCGATGGAACTTTAACCCCAATACTGAGCTAGCTGAGTAATTTGTGTGTCTACATGTGCTGTAGTATATTTTAGTGCAGCAGAATTAGAAGTACTGCTGTAAAAATCTACTGCAGTAAAAGTAAAAAGTAGCTCATCTAAAATCTACTTAGAATAAAAGTGACTGAGTTCCTTTTGCAGAACAGAAACTCTGTGATCTTATCGATGAGAGAACACACTTCAAACTGCATTTTTTAAAAGGGGCATTATGCAAAACTGAAGTGAGGACCCTGTAGACTCAACTGACATGTTGAATAAGAATGCAATATGATGGTTGAGTCTACATGGTTCTCATTGTCTTGTTAACCCACTGGTATTTTTCTCTTTTTTTCCCACTTATTCCACATTTTTGCCAGTTGAGTCTAAATGGTCGTCGCTTCCATCAACCACCTGCAGTTTTTCATCATGCAGCTTTTATTGTGAAATGACAAAAAAGTAGAATCAACAAAGTAAAAGCGGATTCCTCCTCTCATCTTTGTTTACTGAGCTTTTACCGTGACAGGCTCCACAATCTGTCACTGACCATTTGTTCTCGGTAATGGACACAACTTAAAATGTAGTGAAGTACAAAACTCAAGCAAAAATGTACTTAAATAAAAGTAAAAATACTCAATAAATCCACTCAGTTACAGTAATGTAATGAGTAAATGTAATTAGCTACTGCCACCTCTGGTTAGTAGTATTTCTCTAAGCTGTTCCTGATATTACAAAAATAATGTGGCCAGATTTTTATAATTATTTTTTTCAATAGTCTTTTTTATTACATAGGCTGTTGCTCCCTAAATTAATTGACTCTCCCTATTTTTGTAATTGTTGGCGAGGAGTCATGAAGTAAGCATAAGAATGCACTTTGCAGTGTCCCGTTTTAGCGATTTAATGGACCTAATGGATTAATGGAGGCACGCCGCATCACAATGTCTTGTGTTTTGACTCCACCTTGACCATTATATCATTTCTATATTGGGACACCTTATAGAGCATTATCGCTTACACGGCTCCTTCTCTGTCCAGTCTAGATCACACCCTCAATTCCTGGGACTGTCTCCTTGTGCTGCCTGCTATAACCAGCAGGGGCACTCTATGCTGCACAGGGGGGACAATGATTCCAGCTCTGATGACTCCGGGCGGGAGCTCGACTGGGACTCAGAGGAAGCGGAGTCCAGCTCCAACTCCAGCTGCAGCTCTGGGCCTGTTTCAGCAGGGCTGCCTCCCAAAGCTGAATCTGGATCTGGGGATGTTTTTGAGTTTGGCTCTGAAGTAGGAGAAGGCGCAGGATTGGCTGAGGAGACGAACGGGCAGGGTGCTGGGCAGGAAGTGATGGAGGAAAGCCGAGGGGAGAGGAAGGAGACGATGGTTCGACGAGCCCCACTTGTCAAGTCTTTCTCCCTGCCCCCCTCCCTCACTCATTCCCTGGTCCCTTTCTCTCTCCTGCCACGACCGCCCAGAGTCGTCTCCACCCTCCAGCTACAGGTGCTGCCCAGCAAAGATGATGATGCCACTTTCCACATCACTCCCACTTTTACCCACCAGCACCCCTCGGAGATGCAGGGGAAAAGGGGAAACGGCAACCTGCTGCCACCACAACCATCTCAGCTGCAACAGATGGGGTTACCGTGGCAACACAGATCACCACAACAACCGACAAACCAACAGCATCAGTATCAGCATCAGTATCAGCAACAGCAACGACAGCAGCATCAGCTGGCACAGCATTATCAGCAACAACGTCAGTGGTTTTTTCCAGCCTGGAGGCACGGATATCCACCACCGCCGCCCCCGCACACATTTCCTGTGTTACACACCCCAACAGCACACACACACCCGCATGCGTCATATACACCCCACACACATCTACATGCACTCGCGCCACAAACATGCTGCTACTGTTACAATACACACAGACCTATACCTTACACATACTGGAATCAGTACTCTGGCTATCAGCCAAGTGTCTAGTCAGTGGAGTGTGTGAAACTGCAAATAAAGAGATCTGAATGTGAGTTGATAAATATCACACACACTGTGACTGTTCTTCCACTGCACCTAAAGATGTGTGTATATAGTGTGTATGATCAAGGCCCATTCACACCTTGTGTTCCTATTCATCCTTTTTGTTTAATCACATACTAGATCACTGAGGTCAGGCTTAAGTGATCGTGCCACCCAGATTGCAAACTTGCAGTGTCAACATAGAACCATCAAGGCAAATAATATTGGTTTGCACCCTGACGTAACACTGAAAACAAATGCAACACAGTGTTATTCCTATTTGGTTTAAATCACCAAATTAAGAACCGGATGCTGTCGTGAAGACTGCAGGCAGTAGTAGATTGGGATATAAAAAAACAAATTGATGAATTAAAGTATTTTTAGATATACAGGTTTTAGAATCTTGAAAATGAAATTGGCAGTATAAACATAACATCTCAGCACATTGGGGATCATAGAAAATGCAGACTTTCCCTCTTATGTTGACCCCTTTGCTTATGTTATGCATGTGCGATCAACTTGTAACTTTGGGACTTTTAACCTTCGAAGGCATCATGCTGCTGAATGTCAAAGTTCACAGAATGGACACATCTCGGAGCTCCGCTCTAAAACAAATTAATCAGTTTATAGCATTTGTTCACATTTGCCCGAGTGGACTGTTGTCAAATAGTTTTTCAGACCTCCTATTCACTGGATCATAATGCACTGCAGTGTTTTGTCAGGGTTTTTCAGTCTTTATTTTGGATGGTAGCTTTCAAAATTCACTAACTTAATAAAGGCTGAACCCACAACCTCAAAACCATAATGTAGCCATTAAGCTCTACTGCCACTGGGTCTTACTGCTATGGTGCTTTTTTTTTCCCTCAGAGCTTTTCAATCTTTACTCAGCATGTAGGCTTTCAGAATTCACTATCTTACTCAGGCGTGAACCCACAACCTCAAAACTTTTATGTAGCCATCCAGCACTTTCAGCCATGAGGTCAGGTTGTGGAAGATGACTTTTTTCCCCTCTCAGTACTCCGTCTGTACTTCAGCTCTTTTCAGACGTTCCTGGCAACCTAGAGTAAGAGTGGAAACTGGGCCTTGAAGCTAGAGCACAAAAATGGGCAGTTAATAGTGTAGCACTTCACGCCACCGGGTCTTGCTGCCACTGAGCTTGTTTACTGGGAGCATTTCAGCTTTTCCTCCAGATACCGGCTGGTATCAAAGCAGGACGTCAGCAACTTCTGTGAATGAGCTCGGCCTCTGAACTCAGCTCTCTGAAAGTCTGGATAGTGCTTCAAACAAAAGAAAATAAAATTGTCAGTTGTCAGCAACCGATCAAAACTCAAGATTAGCTCCACGAAAACGATTTCAGTTTCCTCTTAGTGGGGGATCTCAAACCAAACATTTACTCCAAAATACACTCTGCTGCCTCTGACTAGTAGCTCATCCTGTTAAACCACAGATTAAAGATTAAAGTGACAGTCTGTACTAAAATATGTTGTGTTGGACTACTACAGTCTTCTCTAGGAGTTTTTTTAATCCATCCATTGGATGTCCAGAGATGGATTTTAAAGTAAAAGTGTGTTTATATCCAGCCCATGTTACAGATGGTCGGCTCTTAAATCCAATGCAAGATTTTTTATCTGCACTGTCATGTTCATGTCTGTGCAAAGATAATATTCCATGGATGCAGAATTTCACAGAATTGTCCAAAATAGTCCCTGAAATGTGAAAAATGAAGGACACAGAACCTTTTGACCTTTGGTAGGACTAGCTTGTTAAATTATTACTTATTTATTTTGCTGAGATTCCTCTTTGTCAATGCTTTGACACTCGCACACTGATGAAAAACAGCCCTTTCGCTCCTCTGCTCTCCCCTTCATAGATCAACATGAAAGAGGCCTCTGCCAGTGGCATCATACCCATTCACTCACCACCTCAAATGTTTTGAACTCTGACTTTTTTTTTTTTTTTGCATAAAAAATAAAAAATGAAAAATTGAACTGGACAATTCAGTTGTAGTCACAAAATGGACTAGTTATTTTTTCTAAAAATGTGCCGTCCGTTGATAGTGAAGCCTATTATTTGATTCCAGGATATGTCTCAGAGTCATAAGAACTACCGGAAGTGGCCTAAACCAAACATGGATATACTGTAGACCACTCGTGTAGCTGAATTTGACTGACATTGACTAATTTGAAGACACTTGAAGTTTACTTTTTGATCAATGTCGATGCAGCATTCAAACGCACAGGGTGGATAGTTGTAGCCATAGGGTCTATACTGGATTAGGAGACAGACTCAATAGGCTTTTTTGACATCCCATCGGTGGACATTTATTTACATGTGCATCCAGGTAATGTGCAAAGACAAGAGAACTACAAGCGGACTGAATTTATCGTTACACACCATTCATTCAGCTGTATTAGGCCCTAACCACCCTCAGTACATGGGTGGACATACTAAACATCTGAAACACAGCAATGAAAAAACATGTCATAATTATTACTCAAATTTCCCACTGCACATGAATGCAACATCCGCTACTCATTTCCTTGATCATCCACGAAGCATAAATGAAATACAATCAAAACCCAAACAGTTTCAAAACTCATGACGTCACTGAATGCTGGGACTCGCGGCGCGGCCCCCCTCCCGTGCAATGATTTCCCGCCAAAGGTAAGAACAAACAGAAGACAAAGGAAATTTTCTTAACTTGCGAATGTTGTAATGTTGTAAAATTAACTGATACACTAATGTTTGTCTGTCATTACTGTTTCAACCTAAGATTAAGAGTGATGGCATTCTTAATTTAAATATCACACTAAACACAAACAAACCCGGGACAGTAATGTGTGTTGGCGCTGTTCATTAAAATTAACATAACAGACAATGAAATTTAACAAACCAAGGTGAAACGGTTACGAGCTAAACAGGCACCTAAGTGACAATCGGTGATGTTAAGCCCACTTTGTCAAACACAGACAGAAAGTGTATGGATTTGCACAAAAATGAGTTTGTCAAGCAGAAAGCTACATATCCACCTGTCATTAGCCTCCATTTTAAAGTGCGGACTACCTCTTTACCAGTCTGTGACATGAACCATACCTGCCAGATCTCCAGGCTGTGGACGGAAATCTCACTCTCCCAAGAAAGACAGACAGCTAAGGTAACTTACCCACTAACTAAAAGTCAAAAGAAGAGGAGTTGAAAGACGAAATTACAGGGGCTCATCTAAAATGGAGATAAGAAAAAATGGTTCACACCCCTGTCACTTCCAGACTGCTAACACTGTTTTGCACCTGTTTGCACCCCAAGAGTCAAAAAGTCAATTTAAGGAGTTCTGCAAGGTAGATTTAGCAGACCTTAACAAATCAATGTGTTATCTTAACACTATCAGAGGTCACTAAAGACAAAAATAATACACAGAGATGATCTGAATCATAACGTCTGCTCTGTGGCATGTCGGGAGCTGGGAAGAATGGCACCAGTAAGGTGTGGGCTGGAAGCCGAGTTTAAATCCTCAGGGTGGTCTTGGGACCAATCAGCTTCCAGGACACACCTACACAGCAATCACACAGCTCATCCAATCAACACGCACAAGAGAAGAGAAGTGAGAAGTGAGAAACACCCGTCTGAGGGAAACACAGAAAAGGCACAGCTGCTCAGCAAACAGAATCACCCTTGAACTGAAATGAAATGTTGACCCTTTTTACACCTGGTATTAAAATGTGATTAAAATGTTAGAAGGAAAAACACACATTGATGCGAGTTGTAGCTGTGTGGTGGTCAGAATGTGATGGGATCTGTCTGACCACATCTGGAGGTGGTGTGGCTGGCATCGTGTTCACATCTGTACACACTCCGTACAGCTGAGACACATTTAGGAGATGAGGGGGACGTGTCCTCCTCACCTCTAAGAGCTGTCCCCCCTGTCCCTCGCACTTTATCCCACCTACAATTTGTTATGGTTAGTCCAGTCTCTAAATAGTTAAGCCTCTGTCAGAAGTCGGCGGTCCTGCCTTATCAGTACATCTTATCTTTTTTTTTTCAGGTTTTTTTTTAAGAGATTTAGAGAGATCCATCCTTACTTCTGCACTGAGTATTTCCTGCTGTAGATTACCATGTAACTCTCACAGACATGCAACACAGTACAATCATTTATATCTAGTAATGGTTACTTTTAATGTAGTTTTTATGTTTTAAATAGGGATAACAACTGACCCCACCACTGTTAACAACTGAATTCCTCTCATTGTGGTTTTTGCACTTTTCTTTGACATTGTTAATGGCTAACACACACATACATATTTATAAATTTTGACTACTTTATTAGACCCAGATACATGCAGCATCATACACAAAACACAGAGCAGACACATGGGAAAAAAACAAAAACACTGTAAAAAGTGTCAGCGGGGGTTAAATAGGTTACATAGCCTGATGCTTCATAACTGTGAATAAGGCTGTGTAAAAATGCCCTTGCTGTTTTTTTATTTTATTTATCACATTTATTTATTTATTTATTTTATGTCCGTGGACAGTTTTAGGGGTGTCTTTTGTGTGTATGTGTGTGTGTGAGACAGAGTAAGAGAGAGAGCTCTTTAGTAGTAATTTTGGATTTTGTTTTACAGTATATTTTCTATAGGCTTCTGTACTGTATTATATTTGAATCATATAGTAATTTAGTTTGTAATTTGAAAAGCATTTGACAGTACAGTTGGCTGGTAAGTCTCTCCTGAGTTGTGGTCAGCACATAGGGAAGCCCGCGGCTGTGATGAAGACGGTGTGATGGTGCAGAGTTGTGGCTGTAAACAGACAAAGGAAACAAGTGTGCATTTGTGTGCGTTCCAGTTCCCACATTTCCCTCTGGAAACTGAAAGGCTACTTCAATCAGCATTGTTATGGCGAGTTGTCCATTTATTGCACTGTCATGCAAAGATATAAACTGTAGAATCTGTGCAGCACATATTCCCGTGTGGGTACTGTATGGTCACATACATCTATGCAGAGAAGAGCAGACTAGAGAGGCTCGTCCGATCTCTTCCATTAGAAAATGCCAGTGCATTCTATAGCATGAAGTGTGTTCTTTTTAAAGGGGATCATGGCCTTTGCTGAAGTCTGCCCAAACTGCACCTGTTAATAATGTATTCCTCCTCCCAGTGCTGTTAACTGCTGTGCCCCTGATTTGCCTCTCTCCCCAGATGACAGCAGGATAACGCTTATTGCCAAGATAACTCCAGTGTTAAAATTGCAAAAATAAGTTGGCCACACCCCAGAGAGGATATTGCCAGCTCTTAACACCGAACACTTTGCCATGAAAATAGAGCCCTGAATGTTTTAGATGGTTTGTTTTATTATGAGGTGATTTCAGGACAATATTGAAGGTCCAGAGTTGCCATTGTTATTGTGCACTCCAGTTATACAGAAAGCGCTGTGCGCTAAATAGATAGGATAGTAAAGCACTATTCAGAGATGGAATTGTTGTGTTTTACAAGTTTAATTCAGGTATGGCATGGTAAAACAAATCTCCTGACCTTTTAACAAACCTGACATTCTCTCTGCAAGCTGCACAAGGGTGCTGTGGATTATAAAAAAAATAACGTTAAATATTTTGATATTATTGCAAAGTTGAGGACCTTCAGTAAGGTCATGTGATGTCATCTGGTCTGTTTGTGTTAGAAAAATGTGCTGCCTATCTTATACTAAGTAAGAAAGAACAGAGGGCCAGTATACAATGTTTGAACATAGCGTTCTCATGTATCTTCTTCTTGTTGTCCATGGTCACTCTCACCATAGAATGTAGCATTTTGCACCGTGGCATCTTGCACTGCACCCAACTTATTTCACTTCCTAGATGAGTCTCCATGACAACAATGACGTGTCTGGCTGGCAACAATGTATGACTGGACAACAATCATGCACATAAAGACTCGCATGCTCAACTTTTTCTTCAGATAACTCTGTACTATTGTACTGACTTGTCTCCTTGCTGCAAGAGAAATAAACGCAACTGCTTTGACTTCGGTGACTCCGTGTTCATTTAAGAATTCTCCCAACAGGTTGCATGTCATTGGTAGGATGAAGATACATCTGAGAGCAGATTAGATAAATATCAGGTATAAAAAAACATCACTGAAAAATAGAAGATCATACAGTTACAACCTGGAAATGATTAAGGCTACAGTAAGAAATGAAAACTTAGACATCATATAATGCAACAGAATAACAATTTAGATATCGATGAATATAAAATAGTCTGAAATAAGCACAGGCACCACAAATAGGGTGGACCTGTCCTGACTTGGACGAGGTGGGGGTTAGGTGCTCTACTTACAGGGGGAGAGAGAGGTGGATAAAACATGTTTAGTTCACATTATAGAGAACACACAGCACACACTGGTGCACCCTGATGTCAATACAGCATCAAAACTGTATAGAAAAATGCAATATATCAGAAAAACCTCAGCAGAGATACCATGAACTGGTTAAGCCTCATCCATATTAGATCAGGCGTGGGTTTAGTCACTATAATATCTGTGTAAAGAAAGAAAAAGGAGGGCTGGTGCTGACTGAGTGTTTCAGTCTCTCCTCTGGATATTAGATTTGAAGCAAAAGTGCTGTTATGTCATATTCGTCCCAAATTGACCAACACATTTAAGAGCGTGTTACGTGTCTCACTATGAACTTACTGTGCAGATGAACCACTTTTATCAAATTCCTACATAAAATTGCATGGAATATAACCTATAATCAGCTGTAGAGATAACAGTAATCAACCCAAAAGCAACAGTGCTGCAAAATAAAAGATTAGTGATCTATGGGTCTGATATAGCTGTCAGTCTTCACTCTGGCACCTTGACGTTCCTGATAATATTTCATGCATGCAGGAATTCTCAGTTTTATTTATTTATTTGTTTGTTTCAGGGATTCTTCTTCAGGAGTGATTTGATAGTGGCGCACTAATGAGAAGCGCTGACTTTTCTCTCATCTGGTCTCACCTTCGCAGAGCAGATGGACAGTTTCCAGCTGCAGTGTGCCGCGAAAACAAGAGCTTCTTTGTATGATGTGCATGTGTGTTTGTGTGATTATTTGTGTGTGTGTGTGTGTGTGTGTATCCTTCCACCTACAGTAGCCACTAAGTCTCTCCAGATGTCTACAAAGAGACAGTGTTTCCACCACCACTGCCAACTTGCACACACACACACACACACACACACACACACACATATGCTGACATCACCGGTGGCAAAAGATGTAGGTTTCTATGAGTGGGGGGAAAGAAAATGCAGAGTGACAGAGTGGAAAGGGAGATGGAGAAAGAAAATATGAATATTATTCTCTGCGTTTCCATCGTTTTCTCTTCCATCTGCTTTTCCTCTCTGTCTGTTTGCTGTTTTTTTTTTTTTTTAAAGGCTCCCCATTAGCAGATGCTGTGTCATTCAACAAGACAGCGCACAGAGAACAAACTTCAGCACCCGTTAAGGAGGAAAAATGACAAACAAAACAAAAGTCAGTAACATGCGTGACGAAAGAGACGAGAAATATCATAACAAGACCAAAATAGAAAACGTGCAGGTATTTATTTGCTAAACTCCCACAGAGTATGATGTGTGATTTCCACAGTGCATCTATGAGCTCAGCATCTGTTTGGCTATGCATGCACTAAATACATTATTGCACACTGTATTTACACAATGCATAAACAGCTGTAAATATCTCAAAAGTAATAATAAAATAATGTGATATTTTTGTCATATACCACACAAAGTAGAAGTGTACCAAACTTTCACTTTTAAACCCAGAGGAGCTTCATTTAAGCCAAGATATGTGCAGCTGTTTAATGTCTTTTATAGAGCAATCAATGTATTTTTTTTTTTTTTTTTTATATCCATCTATAGAGGGATGCATACATCAGGTTGCATGCACTGGTAAATGTTGCAGTGACTGCAACTCCTTCCTCTTTCTTCCTTTCCTTTCTGTCCATCATCCCTCTTTTTCACCACTATCCAACCATTGCTCAGGCCCACCCCCCTCCCACCTCTCTCTCTCTCTCTCTCTCTCTCTCTCTCTCTCTAAGTCAAGTCAATTAGTGATAATGGACCCCAACGGGCCAAAGGAGACCACTCCCTCTCTCTCCTCTGCTTCCTCTCTCTCATGTCTCCTCCCTCCCTCTCTCTCTCTCTCTCTCTCTCTCTCTCTCTCTCCCCTTCTGTCCGTCTTTCTTTCTATCTCTCAGTCAGTAATAATGGAGCCCAGCAGTCCAAAGAAGATCCAGTTTGCTGTTCCTCCGCTACAGGGGCAGCTGGACCCGCAGGCCGCCGAACATGTGAGTGTGTCCATGTGCATGAGAGACCGAGGGAGAGAGCGAGTGTGTGTGGGTGCGTGCGCATGTGAGTTGAATAGAAGCTTTTATCTGTTTTGGGTTGTATCTGGAATCTTGTGTGTGTGGGTGCACGTCAGCATGTGTGTGTGTGTGTGTGTGTGTGGAAACTGGTCTAGCATGTGAAAAGTGGTGTTTGTGTTCTCGGCTGAGTGCATGTGTGTTTAGTGGGTTTGTCATATTGGAGCTGCTGTGTATGTAATTGCACATGTATGTGAGTGTTGGCATGTTTTTATTTTTAACAGTAATGGTCAGTTTAGTCCTGCGCTAGGTAAAATTAGGTAAAATTAAAGGGAAAATCCACCCAAAAACACTTTATCACTGTTAGGAAACAGCTTTTGACAGTGCACCTTGCATTCCTGGGTCCATATTGTGCTTGGTGGTGTATTTCTCTTAATTGTTCATATGTAAACACCATCATGTTTACATGTGGCAATGACGTCATGCCGAGATATTTCCAGTGGTGCTTTGATGGCATTTCAGTATTTTTCCTCTGGACGCTCACTCATGTTTCACCAGCTTGTTTCCAATGTAAAGTAGCTGCAGAGTAAAATGAATCTAATATAATAATATAATAAAGATCAAGCTGACTTTGCTATGGTCATGTGCAATCCACAGCTGAAAGCGACAAGTTCATACCCATACTTAGGATGTCAAAGGCAGTCTGGGAAATGCAGGAAATTACTAACTGAACAGAGGTAGATGTGGCAGGTTGAGGGAAAGTGAGTACAAAAAAACTAAAAAAATAAAAAAATAAAAATACAGTACTTCATGATAAAAATAAGTCCTGGAATCCACTGAACATCACTAACTGATGATAGATGACAGTGTTAAATGGGTACAGTGGTGGATTTTTACTTTATTGGTTTCTGTGTAGGACCTACACAGCCTACACATGATGAGACAGTGAGCTGAAGGCAGTCTATTTTCAGTCTTAAATAATGTGTCAGCGCTAAAACTGCCTTTTAAAGCTTAAATTTTGACACTTGGAGATAATATCAGTCTTTCTGAAACCAAACACCTTGTTCACATCTTCCCACTCTATATGGAGACTGGATGTTCATTATCGAAGAAACAGATTAACTGATGGTAACAGGTTCACCCAATTTGACTGTTATCACACCACTGAATGGACATGATCAGTCATAACCCCCCACAGGTTTGGGTTAGTAGGTTCCTACTGGCCCCTCTAGTGGGGCAGAAGCTGTTATCATCAGTCACTGTTAACCAGTCCAGCTGGACTGTGGAGCCTCAGCTGCAGCGCTGCCTGAAGTCAAAGACACGTTTCAGCAGTAGGTTTATGTGATATCTTGTAAACAAAGTCTCTACTGGGGGGCGACCTGGCTGATGTTGAACATTCACATTCCAGCAGAGTGACTGTTTCATTTACTTGCTCTGGGAAAAGAAATAAAGTTGTGAATAAAGCACAAGGTTTAGGACAGTGAGCTTAAATTTGTCTTTTTAAAACCCAACCATCAGGACAAGAATTCACATAAAGATGCTGATTTCAAAAGCTAATACTGACTATTTCAAAGCCTAGAGGCTGGAGGAGAAGATATTAAAAAGTGAGAAGTGAGTATTTGCACAATTGTTGGAGTTTGTCATTTGCAAGTATCGCTACAGTAAAAATTTCAAAGCACAAATATTGGAAGATAAAGGAGTACATTTCAAAAACGTACTATAAGGACATTACTCTGTACTAGATAGTTTTGAAAGTCTAGGCATAAGGACAATAGCTATAAAAAGTTGTCATTTTAAAATCAAAGTACAGAGACAGCAAGCTAAAGTCAGTGTTTTTAAAGTCTGTATTGCAAATGGAGGGTTATGTTTTCAATAAGTATAGGCCCGTTTCCACCCAAAGGTTCCTGGAAGTATTTAGGGGGCAGGAGCTACGTCGTCTCGCTCGGCCCTCTCACCTGCTGTGTCTCCACTGAGAGGGCCGAGTAGGAGGAAGGTTCCTGTAAAGTTACCGGGCGGTTTCACGACCATGACCGGGGCATCAAAATGCGTGTTGTTAAAAAAGCCTTTTGTTAGCGTTAGCTAACGTCCACTAAAGCTAACGTTAGCGCCCCTAAAATGCCAGCTAAAAAGCCTGTTGTTAGTGTGAGCTAACGTTAGCTAGCATGTTAGCGTTAGCTTGGTAGTGTTGGCCGTGTTGCTACAGGGACGCCTAACGTTAGCTAACACTAACGCTAGTGTCTGGCTATTTTGTTGCTTTCTGTTGACATCACATCGCGCCATGAGTAAACCCAGGAGTTTTTTCAGGGCTGCTCAGAGTCCCTACCCCGAGGCAGGGCCGTTTTTTAGCCCCTGTAAAGGTTCCTGAACTCTCTCCTTCGGGGTAGTTCCGGCGGTGGAGACATGCAACAACGGCCATGGCCCCGTAAAATTACCCTGAAGCTCTGGTGGTGGAAACGGGCCTTATGAGGTGGATGATTAATGAATATTTCTCATTTTAAACCTAAACACTGGAAGAGCGAGTTTAAGCTGAGTTAAGTCCAATGTATAAACAGTTAAGTGGACCAGTTAATAAAAGCTGGTATTTGTCATGAATACTTGTTGGGAGAGTAATCAAAAGTTACCAATTATAAACACCAAGTAGTGGCTGTGTAAGATAACTGCTGCTCATTCAAGACCAGAGTGTAAGGACAAGGAGTGGGGGTGCGTCTTCTTAAAGCCTTAGAGCTAGAGCAATAGTAAAGTTTGTCATTTTTCAACCAAACTATAGAAACAGTGAGCTAAAATAGCTCTTACCAAGCAGTGTAGATTAACGCCAATTAACATCAATATGTGTGTGTGTGTCTCCCTCAGATCCGCCGCCGAAGACCAACTCCTGCCACTCTGCAGATCTACAGACAACCTGCTGGCACAGGTAGGGAGAGAGAGAGAGAGAGAGAGAGAGAGAGAGAGAGAGAGAGAGAGAGAGAGGGAGAGAGAGAGAGAAACAGAGAGAGAGAGAGAGAGAGAGAGAGAGATTTATAATGGAATCTTTATTAGATTTCTACTGGAGCTTTTGGTAAGTGATCTCAGTGTTCAGACTGGACTGATGGATGGAACTGAGTGTGTGTGTGTGTCAGAGAGAGAGAGTGACAGAAAGTGAGGAAGGAGAAGAAGAGTGAGTGAGTGTATGTGTGTGTGTGTGTGTGTGTGTGTGTGTGTGTGTGTGTGTGTGCGTGCATACTGAGTCAGCTCCCAGCTCTTAGAAATCCCTCTACAGGAACTGCATGATTGAATAATCGTCCTGATTCCATTTGCGAGCTGGGCTGTGCCGGCCTGCTCTCAGTGCAGCTGCACGGAGCCCTGCAGGGCCCCGAGGTGTCTTCAACCAGCCACTTTGTCTGTTTTGCACGGAATCAAGAGGACAGGAACATTAGCATACATTATCAGACACAACAGGGAGACTGAGCACTGGGAATATGAAGACATTATTGCAGAGAGATGGAAAGGGAATGCACGTCTGGATTATTTAGGTGCTTCTCCTGCCAGAACAAAATGAAAACCAGAAAGCAGACGGACAGTGGAAACCTCCAGTGTTGAACAATTCTCCAACTTGCACCCAAACACATACAGAAATTACTGTCACTTTAAATTACATTTAATTTAAAGCACAGTAATGAAAACTGCAAAACTCAGGACTATGTGATTATTCCACATTCTTGTCAGCAGGTGCTTAAATCGTCTCTCAGCAATTTTAACCATTGCAGCATTAACTGAAATTGATTTCTTAACCCTGCAATCATATGTTCAGGATTTCCCTTGGAACCCTCTCGACATCCTGTTTCAACAGGATGTCGGGGTGGAGCATAATGCCAGGAGGGATCATTCATAAATGTTAACCAACTGTAAAGATGGAAGTTAAAGTAATGGGAGCTCATTTCATGGGGATTTTAAAGCCTAAGCAGTTAGATCAACAGGTAGTTGCTTATTTTAAAATGAAAGTAAAGAGATGGTGAGCTTAATGGGTGGCCAAAAATCTCAGCACAGTCATATTGATTGCCCCTTTAAAATAATCAGTGCCATATTGGAGTGAGCCATACGTGGGAGTAGACACTCTTCATTCACAGTTGTTCAGCTGTGTTTTCCACTCCCAACCAATGCACGTTGTGTGAGAAGCTGCTTGCTGAAAAGCTGAAATGAACTGGCTCAAATGTGTTTGCCAGAAACCTGTTGATTGATCCCAACGTGATCACAGCGGGGCTCCAGGACATGAAGGAAACAAAACATCCCTGCTTCATGTTGACACAGCTAGCTTTCATTAACGGGTCGCCTTAAAAATGTCTCAGTGACGAGCTAATAGGCAATTAAAGAGTTAAGTGGTGCTTTTCTGCTCTCTCCTGCAGATGCTGGAGAGCAGCACACTGCCAGTGGAGTGACACAGGTTAGTATGAAAGATCATTTCTCTACACAGAGGGAAGCAGGGCCGAGTAGGAAAAATACTCAGTTTCAGGCCACATATTTCTGAGCTGCTGGTGAACCAGGCATGCTGATAAATTTCAGAGGATGTCTTTCCCACTTTGAACCAAACCCAAGAGCCAAATTACTTCCTATAATCAGAGGGGATGTAAATCAGATAGTGTGGGTTAGTGAAAATGAAAATAATTATTAATTGTTTTGTTTTTGTTTGTAATAATTGCCAGCTGTTGTCAGCATTATTGATGCAAGCTTTGGCACCATAAGAATGACTCATCATACATGCCACAGTAAAGTTAGGAAAAACAAGCTCTGAGTTTGTCATTTCAGTGTTTAGACCATCATGACATGTATTACAAAAAGCTAAAACCCACATGTTGTGAAATGAATAGTTCCAGTCTTAGTCCTGATTGGCTGAAATGGTTTAGAAATCATCAGAAGCCATGCTACCATTTTTTATTTATTTATTTAATTTAATTTAATTTAATTTTTATTTTTTTTTGTTCTCCTTCAATATATTTGTCTGATTTTGCACTTTTTATTTATTTATTTATTTATTTATTTATTTATTATTTTTTATTTTATTTTTTTTTCTTTCTGTTTTGTTTCCCTAGGGAATATATGGGGAGGGTAGGAAATAATATGGGTAAAAAAAAGAAATTGTACAAATTACTGCTACTAATGTTGTATCAGAGCAGACATTTTTTGTTGCTGAATCATTGTGAAATAAAAAGATGAAAAAAAAAAAAGAAATCATCAGAAGATACCTGATAAACATAAACCTGTGACCACATGACTGATAATTCAACTATTAATCAAAAGTCATACTGCTACTCATGTGTTGCTTGGCAATCTCATTGTTTAACTACTGTTGCCTGGCTGAAGAGTCCCATTTAATCATTATCATCCATCTGTTATTGATTATAACTAAAAGATTTATTGACCATTGACACTTGCAGTTTTATTGCAGTGGTGTGTTAATCTGCCAAACAATGCCTTTAGAGGCTGATCTCTGAAATTAATTACTGTCTAATTCTGTGGCTGTGTGAAATCAGGCTGTAACATATCTCTGTGGTGTGCAGGGTCCAGACGCCTCCCAGAGGAAGCAGGGTACCTATGCTCCGCCCACCATGAAAGGTAAACAAAGGACACATTATTTTTACCTTCAGTTTGCCAGAGCTGACCAGGGTAACATAGTAAGTGCAGTGATGCCACACACTGAAGCCACAGATGTTTTACAGATTAGATGTAAAACAAGCTGAGGAGGAGAGGATAGTGAAGCCGTTAAGCTGCTGAGAAACAGTTGTACATGTGTCCGTAAATGTTTGGGAAGGCAGAAATAGAAACAGTGGCAGAGTCTGCTGCAACTTATCCCAGCCACCCGGAGCAGAAACAGGCATGAGAGGCCAAAAGAGGGTCTTTTAGGAAACCCTGTCTCCTAAAAATCCCGTTCTTGTACAAGTAAACTGCGTTTTCAATACATTTCGAGGGGAACGTATTTTGTAATTGGGTTACATTTGGTTGTAATGTATCACAAGAATATTTGTAAGCACTTAGTCTGAAGTTTGCCCCAAGGAAGGAAGTGGAATTCACCAAAGTGACCGGAGTCCAACGGGAAGCAGCAGTGCTGTTCCCTTGTTGCAAACATTACATGTGTTATGTTATGTTACCTTAACCAAGTGGTTTTTATGCCTAAACCTCACCTTTACCTAACATTAGCCAAGTTGTTTTGTAACAAAGCTGGCTAACATGCTGCCTGACATGATATACAAGACATGTTGATTAGAAAAGTGTTTGTGATTCATCACAAACAAACATAATCCCCAGCAAAAACCTGTTCACATCGAGAAGTAATTAAGAATGCAGTTTAGTTGGATAGGAACGTAACTTTGAGGAGACAGAGTTGCTTTGCGGCTGTGGATCTGAGGGTCTTTTAGACCTGTCTGTCTGTCTTCAATTTTATTTCATACGCAGCACAGTCCTATCTTTTGTGTATCAGCAATGAGGCTGAAACACAGCAAATTTATAAACTAACAAGGTCAGCATTTAACATGCAGTTAGGAAACACTACACATATTCACAAATGAGCCACATAAATTCATTCTGTGAATGTCCTCAGTCATTTCTTTTCTTCAGGAAATGTTGAGTCTATTTCTGGTCTTTGTCCAGAGCCATAGATTATATAATGTTAGGCAGTGCTGAGAGCATGCAGGACGACATACTGAGCTGAACTGTGTGGCTGCTGGGGTGTTTTGTTGCAGCTGTGTCCACATCAGTCTCCCTCGTCTCCCTAGCTTCCTGTATCTATATGTTTGCTTTTTTTTTTTTAATTATATAAGTCAGGATTATTTTGCTTTGCACTGTTTCCATTCTTGGTTTTCCCTCCTTTTTTTTCCTTTTCTTTCTCAGCCTGCCTTTACAGTAAATCCAGAGAGGGGGAGGAGAAAGTAACATTGGGATCACAGCACCTGTAGAGGATCTGGCTCTTAAACAAGGGTTCTTTAATTGGTTTGGGACCCCATTTGACTTCCAGGCTTATTTATGCCCGTCCATGTCCTAATATAATAAGAATAAAAATGCACATTGCAACGTAATCGCCTCATAAAATGGTCACACTATCTCTGTGCCTCCACATTTGCCAGTGCACTTTAGTACATAAACAGTTGAATCCAACCACACATCTGTAGGCAGAGCATTCAGGTGTAGTTTGTGTTCTGACAGCCACCTCCCCCTGTCATTTCCTGACACAGATTCCTCTGCCAGATAGCAAAAATTAGCGATCAGTGAAGCAGCAGTCCTCTGTAGCCTGCCTCCAGCCTTCAGGATGACGGAAAGCTCCACGCTCTAAATCCCTGTGAAACAAGCTGCCGCATCAAAGTCGGCAGCAATTCTAAGAACCAAATTGCTTTCTAGATTTAATCTGACAGCATGTAAATCAGATAGTGTGGGTTATTGAAAATCCAAATCATAATTATTAATTATTTTGTTTTTGCTTGTAATAATTGTCAGCTGTTGTCGGCATTATTTATGTACGCTCTGGCGATGTAAGAATGATGACTCATCATGCCAACACAGCAGACTAAATTGAATATGGAGCCACACTGAGAGAAAGGCAGCAAATTGCTGGAGTTGAATAATTTTCATCAGGCTACAATGAACAAGCAAAAAATTAGGTTGCAGCCGCTTTACATATGCAGATTGTTTCAGAGTTTAAAAATCCTGCTCTGACTCATCTGCCTCTCTGTATCGCCTCCTTTGTGACTGGTATAAATTTACCCAGGGAAATCATAAGGATAATGGCTTTTACCCGGCTTCACCTCGTCTGTGCGCTTCATACAAAGATTAAGTGCCCTGAATATTTGGTACATTCGGTGTATTTTTCAAACTGCTCCTTCGCGTCACTGAACTGGCTACTGGAGTGGAACAAACCACTCAGCCTATAAATTACCAGCCTGTAGCGGGGAGGAAAAAAAACAGTGGCCCAGTGTTTTGCAGGACTAGGGTGCCCCCCAAAAGACTGTTGTTGTTGTCAAGGAATTTGGCCTGTTTTGTTCTCCGTGCTGGGACCTGAATAATTTATAGAGCAGGAATGGAGCTCCTCCTGGAGCGCCCTGATGGGCCTGGGCCGTCCTGCTGATCACGGCCTGATCAGACCAACCTCACAACCTAAAGAGCGTCCCGACTCTGGAGCACATGAGACTGTGTACTGCAGCGCATCCTGTGGAATAATCTTTATCATCACCTTAACCTCAGTTACTGCCATCTGGCTGTAATTATTAAATACCTACCTCTTATTAAAAACACATTTTTAGTAATGTTAATGATTTCTATCTATCTATCTATCTATCTATCTATCTATCTATCTATCTATCTATCTATCTATCTATCTATCTATCTATCTATCTATCCATCCATCCATTCTAGTGGTTGTGGGTTTTTCAATGGCCGATGTGAATATTCAGAGAGAAGGGCGGTCAGTGGTTGATATATAATGCTCATATCAGGTTGATGTTGTTTTTTTATCTGATAAAATGCAGTTATTTAATAATAATAACAAATGAGACACAAAATTGCTGGGCTCAAACATTTATCTAACACTAATGTTATTGTCTGCATTGTCTCTGTTTGCTCAAGTAGATCTGCACTTATTTGAAATAAATAAAAAAAAAAATGTATCAACTAAATAAATGTCCATAGATAATCAAAAAGCTAAACTTAAAAAAAAAGTTTTTGTGAACTTAACATTTAGCAGCAGGTTGCAGCGTCGCCTTGTTTCTGAGAGTAAACAAAAATTTGTTCATTTACATAAAAAAAAAAATAAAAATAAAAAATAAATAAACAATGTTAGTGCACACAGTAGCACCCGGCAGCATTGCTGTGTTTTGGTTGCGATGATATTTTATTTAACACTAATGTATTATTCACTTGAAAAATATCTGAAAATATTTGAAAGTCGATCTGCACTCTGCACTCAACTTATTATTTTAAGTGTAAGAAAAAATTAGCCTCGTGAATGCTTATTATGTCACAGTGCCAGATATTGATTGATGGACTGGCTACGTTTTGTTTGATGGGGGTCGGTGAGGCACCGGGGTGATGGACAGAAGGTTGACAACCAGTGACCCTCAGCCGAACTAACTCAGCCTCACTTAATCCCACCCAACATGTGACAGATTCCTTCACACACCTGGGAATAACAGAGTGGCCTGTGGGCCTGAGAGGCTGCAGTGTCTCTGGTCAGGCTCTTTGTTTTGCCCAGCAGAGTCCCACGACTTCCAGAGCGCCTCCATGTTCAAAAGCAAGCATATGAGAGTGAGCATGTGTGTGTGGGAATGTGTGGTTTTCATTTATTTGCATGCACGCGTGAGAAAGACAGAGTGTCTATATACTCTGTGTGTGTGTGTGTGTGTGTGTGTGTGTGTGTGTGTGTGTGTGCGTGAGCCTCTCTATCAGTGAGTGCAGTACTTGGTTCCGGGAAGCAGAGACAGTTAAAGCTCCTTTCTTATTGATCCCGTCTGAGTGCTGTGTTTGTGTGTGTGTGTGTGTGTGTGTGTGTGCACGTGGGTGTGTTGGTGGCTAGCTTACTGAGTGCCAGTTAGCTAATAGCCTTGTGAGTGATTGTTTGTGCACCAAAGGGCTGCATATACATAGGATAAAAACTTTTTTTTGTTGTTGTTGTTGTTGTCAAATCGGTCTTCATATTTTAACAAAAAAGAACTTAACAAAAACAAATTTGACATAAATGAGGTGTCATCTCAGACAGTGATTCTGACTCTGAAATGAAAGCAGCTGTAAGAAATAAGGTAGTACAATACCCAGAGGTTTATTATAGCATTAGAATATCTGGCATGTTATTTAAGTCTTACTAAAAGTTATTATTTAATGTCTACTGTCAATCATGCCAAACTGACTCTCATCAAAACTGAGCGCAGAATTTATTTCTTATATGTAAATTACCATAACTAGCAAAGGGGCAAATGTTTCCCCTTTGGCCCTGCACTGCACATTGTACAGCATATGAAAACAAATGCAAAACAACTGCAGAAATAATGAATCACAAACTGCAATTATGTGATCATGATAGAGTGTTCAATTTCTCAATTTTTTATTTTTGGTTCTGTCTTTATGCACTGGGATTGTCAGCATTTTTGTGGCAAAACATTTTGAGCAGGATCAGCTCGAGTGGCTGATGTGATGTTGAGGTGAGTGTCCAGGCAGCTGAGGACTCTCCAGTCCTCGACCTGCAGCTCTGCTCCCAGCTCAGGGTCAGGCCCGTGGGAGAGATCTACTCTTCTCAGCCTTTGGAAACAGAGTATTTTACTCCCAAGTGCTCTTCAAACACACAGATTAAGTATTTAGGCTGGTCAGCCACAAATCAACAGCTATAAATCAACCAAATGCAATGTGCTTCTGGCTGAGGAAGAGGCTTGGGCCTCTCAGTCGCCTGGAGCTTGTTTACAGGCAGGTGGTAGCCTCAAAGTAAAACTCTCCAAACACATGCACAGTGTAGATTTAAGACGGACTATTTCAGTTTGATTCTCTAAAATAATGCCATCTACTGGTATTCATCATGCAGAATCAACGGGCCTGTTTTCTTCAATAATCATCTGTTGTATAAAAAGCTGCAGTATCAATTTATCCACTGACTGGAGCCTCAGTAGACCAGAATGCAATGCAGCCACAACATGTTTTGACTAAGGGGTGTGGCTTTGGTCATAAACACAGTGGGCCTTATCTAACACATGGCGCCAAGCACGATGCAAGGGTCTATGCTAGTTTCCAACCAACACAGCTGTCATTTTCCCGTCTAGCGCCCACATCGTGTAAATAGCAAAATCACTTGTGCGCATCTGAGCGCCCACAGGGCATGTTGGTGTGGTCCGGCGCTTATTGCTATCTTGGAGCAATTGATAATGACTGAGCAACACAAAGCAGCTCTTGAAGTCAGTGCTGCAGTTTCCTCTGTTATTTTAAGGGCACATTATCAAAATAGTGATGCACGTCCACATAGGTGAGTGCCAGAGTGCATCCACTCTGCTTGTTCCACACACAGAGGGACGCCTGCTTCACCTCAGGGAACTCAGATGGGGTCCTGCTGTTGCTGTAGATGATCTGATCGTGCACTTTCACTTTGAGCACGAGCAGATCTGTTTCCTCTGCAGAGAAGCTTCCTTCTTACCTGGAAAATCCGACATTATATTAGCAGTCAGCCAAGGTGCAAGCACACCTGGCTTTTAAAGGGAATGGGAGCAGGTACTCTGATTGGTTTACTGCAGGTTACACCCAAAACACACCCAGGATTAATGAAGAGACTCGGTACAACCCTTTCAAACCCTGTGCCTGGAACAACCAGCCTTTTCCCCTACATTTAAAGAGCAAAAGTGAACTTGGACTGGCCCTAAATGCTCTGCAAACTCTGCACTCAGATCGCCAAAATAGAGCCCCCAATGTTCACAAGCTAACATTGTTACATGGCTTTTGATTCTGATTGGTCACTTAAGGCATTTTGAGGCCAGTTATCAGCTCAATAGCAAACCTGCAACACAAAATGCCAAAAACACATTTTGACCAATAACCTTAACTAAGCTACCTGGCTGCTGGCTGTCAATGTTTTGTGGTTATTTTCTGTCAGTTTATTGACTTCTTTCGCAAAGCCACGAAAACAAGCAGGAGAACGCAGGTGGTCCTCGACTGAAAAATAATGAGCTTTGTGGAAGAAGCGGCACAACATGGACATCTTGGGTCAGGGGAAGACTGCCTCAGAGTGCATGATCTTTGTTCACAGCGTTAATGTTGATGTGAAATAGCAGTAAACACAGGTTTAACTAGAGACATGCAGACGTGCATATCAGTGCTCAGAAAACTTTCCCTGGCAGGCTCCACAATGAACTGGGTGACTGGGATGAAAAGTTCCTTACTGCCAGTGAAGTTAGGGGGAAAAATTGCTCTTGATAATTAGGACTACCCCCTTTCCCCCCAACATTTTACTGTGTTCCATATTTTTTCATTTCCCAGTAGTGTGTGAGAATGTGCCTCCCACGGGTCTACAACCACTTAATTCTTACCAGTGTTGTGTGGGAAAGAAAGATCCTGTTGGATTAAAAAGCAGTCAAATCTGCAGTCTGACGCATAGGAGAATGTCTGATTATTTCTGTTTTTATGAGGCGGTTGTTTATGTGCCAGTATGTAGTGTAAATGCATTGCCTCATGCTGTAGTTACATATCCCCCTATCTCCCGCTGCTAGACAAGGCAAGAAAATTAAATCACAGGGTTTAAAAGTGCCCTCCTTTGGGGGGAAACAGTGGTCTCTTCCTGTTCTGTGGATGAATGTCCTGCCAAATATTTACCAGTGAGACAAATGGCTGGTCTCCACTGCCTCTCCCTGGAACCCCCCGGCCAACAGAGATATTCAGGTTCACCGGGTGTCAGGCTGGGCTGCTCTGATGTATTTTATGTTGCCATTTATCTTGATGTCACTTATTTGTTTTGTTTCTCCAAATCAGTTCATCTTCCGTTGGAGTTTTTCTCCTCTGGCTCATTTCAGTAAACGGTAGCGCTGGGAGATGCTGCCCATTTTCAGTTAGTTCATGCCGGTGTGAGTTGTAGTGGAAGCATCTCTCCACTAGAGGCGCTCTTCTCTCCTCAGAGCTACAGCTGGGGGTGGAGCAGCACCTTCTGGGGGCGGGCCTCTGTGAGACTGACGGCCAGCTCAGCCCAATCACGGCACAGCTCTATGCCAACGCTTCCCTGTGGGCCAATCACAATGGGCCAGAGGAAGCCAATGGGAATGAAGCGAGTCTGGGATTAGCCAATGAGGAGAAGGGAGTGGCAGAGAGCAACAGTTCAGGGGGTAAAGACGCCTTAGACATGCTACACACAGCACACACACATCATTTTAACTAAAAATGCCTCTCAACATCCATATTTTATTTTAAAAAAAAAGTAGAAAAGTAGACAAAAAGTAGACATCACAATTTTGAAATAAGAAATATTTTGTATTTCCATTGATTTAACTTTGACGGAAAATTTACTGGAAGACATATGGCATGAAAAAATAACCAGTGAACAGTTTCATATTGTGTCACATGTGATTTGATTGGAATAGCTTGCTGATTCTTTTAACTGATGATTATTTTTTACTAAGAATAAACCACAGGGGACATATCTACATTCCCAGGGATCTCTGTTCTCATGCTCCTATGTTCCCTCAATGTGCATTTTAGACACTATTTTTAAACACCATTTTAGATATTATTTACTGAACATGCAATGCATTTTTGTCACTTATACCACAGGACATGGAATGTTAATAAAAATGTGTTATATAGAATAAGAGACTATATGAAGAAGCCGGTTGATTGTGCACACCGTTTCTGCTAAAAGAAAGATGTGAGGGGTTCCTGTTGAGGGAACATGGGGCTGTTCCAGTTTGAAAAAAAAAAAAAAAAAAAAAAACTTTACTGAGGGAACATAGGGCCCTGGGAAAATAGTGTGGACTCTGTTGTGTGCAGTTACTAGAATTAACACACACACACACACACACACACACACAGTCAACCAATCAATGACTAATTGTTGACTCCAAGTTAACACTGTCTGTTGTGTCAGTTTTGTCTCAGACTAATTTACTAACAGCACTAACCCCTTTGTGTCTCCTTCTCTTGTCCTCTCTTGGTTTGCATGTTCTCTCATTTTCTCCTCCTCCTCCTCCTCCTCTCTCTGTCTCCTTCTCAGACTTGTCATGTGACCACAAAGAGGAAGAGTCCAGTCCCGGCTCCGTCTCTCGATAGCCACCTTCTCTCTGTCTCTCTCTCTTCCTCATCCTCCTCCACTAACACTGTTTCACTGTGCGTTAACTCACCCAAAAGTCACTTATCTAATCTGTCTCTCTCACACACAAACACACATGAACAGCTTTAGTTTAAATGTGTTTTAATCAGTCTTCGGTTAGTGCTGTAGTTGATGTTGACGAGGTTGTGCTTGCAAAAGAGTTGGCTGTGAATAAAGTTGTATTATATTGAAATAATTCCTGAATGTCTGGGTGCTTTATCCTTCTGTCTGTTGAGCCCTTTCCTTGTACTCCACCGCTGCTGGGATATCACATGTCTGCACGTACACACAGGAGCGACTTTGCATGAACAGCATTTTTAAAACACAGGTCTCAGGTTTAAAATTCAGAGGGGATTCTTTGTCAAATGCTTGCCTACTTGCAAATGAAGCAACGTGCACACGCCTCAGCTGTTATAGTCCAGTAATTTTAGGCCAAGATTGGGGTCAACCTAGGACAAATTGCAAGAGAAGCAATCTCAACTGATTCTGTATCCTCAGTTTGTCCTGAGTGAGGGGAAAAAAGTCCCAGGAAATCCCATTGGTGGAAAGTTTTGAAAATCACCTATTTATGGCCACATATTACCAAAAAACACTGTTTTTACACACAGGGGAAAGGGGTTCAAAATTTTACTTTCAGATATCACTATAAAAATTCACAAGATGATTACACACACAAAGACAAGAGAAAAAGTCAATTACAAGTTCTTTGAATTATTCTGTTTACACATGCATATCACACATTATCTGATTTGATATGTGCTAATAAGGAATATGAAGAATAAATGTCAGAACAGACATTTAAACAGTGAATTAAAGGGTTACTATATATATAGTAACAAGTTGTAATCAACTTGTGAATTTTTATAGTGATATCTGAAAGTAAAATTTTGATCCCCCTCCCCTGTGTGTTAAAAACAGTGTTTTTTGTAATATGTGGTCATAAAAAGGTGATTTTCAAAACTTTCCACCAATGGGATTTCTTGGGACTTTTTTTCCCTCACTCAGGACAAACTGAGGATACAAAATCAGTTGAGTTTGCTTCTCTTGCAATTTGTCCTAGGTTTTTTCATAAAATGACTGGACTATTATGCAGGAATCCTGTTTGCCCCAGCCAGCCCTGATCAGAGACTGAGGCTTTGTGAAGAAGCCTCATGTGCAACCTGTGGTCAGTGAACACCTCAGAGTCACTCATTTTGTATTTAATTGTGTATTAAATAAAAAAAAAAAAAAAAAAAAAAAAACATTCATGCTCCTCAGAGGATGAACCCTGTCATTCTGGTGCCTTCATGACCTTTCCTCTAGCGCCACCCTCAGACTGAAATATACAAACCCAATTCTTCCCAGCATGCACCAAGCCTGCAGCAGAGGGCTTGTGCTTGTTTTAAAATGTACTTTGAGTGCAGTTTCCAGCCAACGAAAAGAAATGTAGTTTGGATTGGGTGACACATTGTTATGAGTAGATACAGTATACGTATGTGTTGTACAGCAGTGGGGCCCCCGGGACCCCCCAGGGGTCCTTGAGGGTCTTCCAGCAAAACAAGGATCTGACCTTTAAACATATAATTTTAATCATCCTAATTATATTTTTCTTGTCATTTTTAGAAATATTTGTCACTAATTTTCTGGTCATTACTTGGTAATTGCCTGTTTTTCCATGTTTTTGAAATAAATCAAGTGAGTTTGCTGGGATAAAAAGTTGACTAGGAGACAAATTAGCAACAGAATTAGTGGAACATTAGTAAAGAATCAGCCAAAATGAATGAATGAATGAATAAATAGATAGATAAATAAATAAAATGATATATTTAATCATCAGATCAGTGATATTGGGGTTACTGAAGGTCAACGGTTGCACACTTTTCCCTTGTAATTTAAGGATTTAATTAATTGTAGTGAAGCATATGGATGGAAGTGCTATAATTTGGCCTTAACTAACCAACAAGCTCAGAATGCAGACATCGAAACCCAAAGGAGGCAGAATGAAGCGCGGCGCCGTGTTCCTCAGAGTCCACAGCCATTAAAAGATGAAAAGATTTAAAGGTTAGAAGATTAAAAAGACATGGTGTTTTATAAGGAGAGGAGGCGTGATGTTTTGTGTCGACGCAGCGTCCCGAGCTCTTCCTCGGCCCCGACCGACACGCAGAGTAAATATCCTTCCATCTGGCCGACCTCGCTGTTTGCAGATCAGCGTCCTCTGCCCCTGCATTAAGCGCTCAGCTGTGTGTGTGTTTCTGCAGCCCACGGCCCGACAGGGACGGTGGTCACAGATGGGATGGGATGCAAAAAAAAAAACAAAACAAAAAAAAAAACATAAAATGAATGAATATAAAACAGTTTATATATGAGTGAAATCCTGCATTCTTTTTGCAAACCTGAGAGTATTAGAGCATATTGTCAGATCAATACATTGTTTCAACTTGCCAATTAAATGTGATTTTAGAGGGCTGATGGTAAACTTCTCTGGTTGTTATTCACAATACTGGATCCTGATTGGCTGACAGCAGCAGCAGTGAGTGGCGGCTCCAGTGAAACGCTGCACTTTTCCTGACTGGCTGGATTTGAATTATTGTTTCCCGCGGGGAGCCAATCAAAATCAAGCTTAGCCATAATGAGCTGGATTTTTGAAAATGCAATGACTCAGTTTAATTGCTCAGAATCAAACCTTCAATACTTTCTCCAGACAACTTTCAACATACAAAATATGAATTCCTACAATACGGCCCCTTTAATTGCTCATTCTGTGCCAGTCTATTCATGTATATTGTCTTATTTTTAAAACTGTGTGTGTGTGTGTGTGTGTGTGTGTGCGTGCAGGCAAGCTGTCCCAACCAGAATGCGCTGTGCCCGAGGAGGACGAGGACACCAACCCTCAGGACGACTGACCCGGGAGAGACGTCGCTCCACCGTCTATCAGATGTGTTTTAGTTGTAGCAACACGGCCTTACTGATGATGGCGCTGTGATCTCAGAGGAAGCGTTTTACTGCACGACTGCGGGCAGCAGCTAAATCTTGTAAATCCGTCTGGGTAAAGAAATATAATAACTAATGGCCACATGTGACATAACAGGGACAAAAACAGACATATCAGCAATTAGTTTGGGAGCCGTTTCGGGGCTCCCAGCCGACAAATTAACAAATTAACACTTTTACAAACGTAATAGGAGTCAGACAAAATAGGTGTACCAATTAAATGCAAGTTGAGAATAATGAGTTTTCCGCGGTGCTTAAATCCAAGGGAGAATTTGCTGTTTTTCCTCAGGCAGGTTGTTACAGATTTTGGGGAAGCGTGCCAAAAACTCCACCAAAAGCAAAGTCTCCAGCACAGGCTTTTCACCCCTTTTTCAAACCATACACTGCAAAAACGCAAAATCTTACCAAGATTATTTGTCTTATTTCAAGTCAAAAATGTCTTATTACTAGTCAAAATATCTCATTACACTTAAAATGAGACATGATCAGCTCAGAAGTAACTTGTTTTTAGACAATTTTCACTTGTTTCAAGTGAAAATTCACTTGAAACAAGTGAAAATTTGCTTGTTTCATTGGTAAAATTTGCCAGTGGAAAAAGTGAGAATTCACTTGAAATAAGTGAAAATTAGCTAGAAACAAGAAACAAATTTTGCCAATGAAACAAGCAAATTTTCACTTGTTTCAAGCAAATTTTCACTTGAAACAAGAGACAATTGTCTAGAAACAAGTTACTTCTGAGGTGATCATGTCTTATTTCAAGTGTAATGAGATATTTTGACTAGTAATAAGACATTTTTGACTTGAAATAAGACAAATAATCTTGGTAAGATTTTGAGTTTTTGCAGTGTACAAGTGAAAAAAAAAGAACCTTGGATGTTTAGGTAAAAGATGTTTAGTTTACTGTTTCGCTCTATCACGGCATTCTGGGTAAATATGATAGTCAAAGGCGTAGTGTGTACAGTAGGTTTCTGTCTTTTTACCTTGTTATCTGCTCTGTATCCTTGTGGTTTCATGCCAACACCAGCAATGTGTTCACCGTAGATTTTTCTTGTACAGTATGATGACACACAGTGAACTGTTTTTAGAAGACAACAATAAATTTCAACTCGCAGAAGCAGAAACGCTCTTTGTCCCCACTCAGTGTTTGTAGTGTCTGCTATTCATTTTCCTGGGGGGCCCCCTGCTGGCTCGTCTCCTGACCTCTGCAGGCGGAAACGTTCACACAGAAGCTGTCTTCTCTTTTCTTGAAGGGAGCCGATCATGATGAACTCCAGCTTCTTTATCCTCCTCCTCCTCAGTGAGATCGTCTTTGCATTTACAGCTGTGCTTTTGCTGCTTTGAAACAAGGTCTCTGTAGGTAGCTTGCATCGATCGCTTATTCCTCACCTTATTTATGCACACAAAGTTAATGGAAATCTATGTGAAGAAAAAAAAACAACAACAACACCGTTTTCACCGTGACCATTCAAATGTGGTTTTTCAGTTATTGAGCCTTCAGTATCCAGGCTGAGGCGTCGCAGTGTGAAGCCGCTCTATTAAATGCTCCGTTGCTTTCACTCCTTTGCCGCTGCATTCGATTAATGGCATTTCAGCAGACTCGACATGATGTTTAGGGTCACATGTTGCGAATACAGATTCAGAACATGATTAGCCCTGCACGGCACTGGCTGACATTTCCTCTTTTTTTTCCATTTCCAAAGGGCTGAGATTTGCTGCCTCTGCTTTCTTCCAGATGATTGTGTAAGTCTGGCTTCTTCAGTGACAAAACTTAGTGTCCAAACAACAGAACACGGGAAATGGCTTTGGTTTTTGTTGCACATAAATAAGAGCAACATCATGTTTCTAGATGGTGAGCAACAAGTTTTCAACATAAATATTTTAAAGGGCATTTGTGTTTTTTATTTGATCATTTCAGTGGACATTTATGTTATATTTCAGTGAAGCTGGAATTATTGGTTATGGACTCATGTCAAACCAACAAATCTTAAAATGTTCAGCAGGTATCCTTTGCTGACTTCATTGGGGGTGTCTAGTGCCGATTCTCAATTTACTGTCAAGTGACTTTCACTCCATTAAACACTAGTCTGTTCAGTATGTGGATTCATTCATTTTAGGACTTGGGTTGGAAATACAATCAGGATAAGGTGAGGCTAAAGTTAGAGTCAGTCAATAGCCTGTAGAAATGCAGTAAATATACCACTGACCCTTTGTTGGAAGATATACAGTTAGATCCATAAGTATTTGGACAATGACACAATATTTATCATTTTGCCTCGGTACACCAGCAGATTGGATTTGTAATGCAGTAATCAAGACGTGATTCAAGTGCAGACTTTTCAGCTTTAATTGAACAAAAATATGGCCTTAACTGTGTAGGAGCGACAGCCAGTTTTATACACTGTCACCCTGTTTGTCTTTCAGCCTTCACTTTTGGTCTCAGCAGGTGAAAAGCAGCTCAGTTGGGTTGAGGTCTGTGGACGGACTCGGCCATTGAAGAATATTCCAGCTCTCTGCTTTTCAGTAACTCTTGGGTTGCTTTCACAGAATGTTTTGGGTCATTGTCCATCTTCACTGTGAAGCTCCGTCCTATCAGTTTAGTGGCATTTGGCTGAATCTGAGCAGATCATATAGACCTATAAACATCAGAATTCATCCTGCTACTTTCATCAGCCGTCACATCATCAATAAACACCAGTGACTCAGCTCCACTGGCAGCCATACATGCCCATGCCATAACACTGCCTCCTCCATGCTGGACACATGATGTGCTCTGCTTTGGGTCGTGAGCTGTTCCTTTCATTCTCCACACTTTTCTCTTCCTGTCATTCTGGAACAAGTTCATCTTCATTTCATCTGTCCAAAGAACCTGGTTCCAGAAGCAGGCAGGCCTTTTTAGATGTTTTTCTGCAAAGTCTAATGTGGCCTTCCTGTTCTTGAGTGGCACCAGTGGTTTGCACCTTGCTGTATGACCTCTGTATTTATTTCCTCACAAATGTCTTTTGACTGTAGATTTGGACACTGATACGCCTGCCTCCTCCAGAGTGCTTTTGACTCCCCTAGATTTTGTGAGTGGGTTTTTCTTTACCAAGGATAGAATTCTTTGGTCATCCACTTCAGATGTCTTCCATGGTCTTGCAGGCCTTTTGGTGTTGCTGAGCTCACCAGTGCATTCCTTCTTTTTCAAGATACCGTATTTCCCCAATTAATCGCCCGGCTGCAAATAGCCGCCTGGTTCTTTTAAACGCCTGGGGTCTGCACCCATTTTGCGTATTAAACGCCCACCCGAATAACCGATTATTTGCATTATATTGAGGTAACCCAAAATAAGGCTATTCACCTTATTTTTGCAGAAGTAAACAGTTAGCCGCACAATAACTGTGCGGCACTTCCGTTTTCTGTCAAAATAAGAGAGCTAGCTAACGTTAGAAAACAGGGTGTACTGTAATCTTAAATCGACCGACTGTAAATATGTTGGACAGTAACTGTCATCACAATAATGGCCTGATGCAGGTCTGTGTAAAAATAAATAAAGGCCTGCAGCAAATAGCCGCCTGGTTCTTTCAAACGCCTGGGGTCCAAGTTGATTTTGCATATTAAACGCCCCGGCGATTAATTGGGGAAATACGGTATATACCAAACGACTGATTTGGCTACTCCTAAAGTTGTTGCTATCTGTGGGCTACATTTTTTTTTTTTTGGAGCCTAATGATGGCCTCCTTTACCTGCATGGACACCTCTTTGGATCGCATGTTGAGGGTTTTGATAAACAGTGACCAAGTGCAAATGCAAACACCTGGAATGAACTCCAGACCTTTTATTTTTTCTTAATTTGTCATAGAATAACAAGGGAAAAGGTCCCACCTGGCCATGAAACTGCTTTCTAGTCAAGTGTCCAGTTACTTTTGAGTCTGTGAAAATGGGGTGATAATGTATAAAACCGGCTGCAATTCCTAAAAGGTTAATGCCATATTTTTGTTCAACCCATTAAATTAGAGCTGAAAGTCTGCACAAATCCACTGTGGTGGTGTACAAGGGCAAAACTGTGAACATAGTGTCACTGTCCAAGTACTTGTGGACCTAACGGTACTTTCCTCCCCTTATAATCTGTATTATGGGCTCCCCCACCGCCTAACTCCAGCCAGGCTGTTTGCACTAACCACCGATCCATCCACCCATCCACAGACAGTCACAGCTCAAGTCTGACACAGCCCTAAAGTTTATTTTATTCATGTCATTAAAGTTACACGGCGGAATCAGAGACACAAAAAAGAGGTTAGAGAGAAAAACAGCAACCATTCCACATCAAATGGCAGAATGTGTCCATGGATCTGTCTGCTCATGCTGATAATGCATACTACTTACTAAATGTGCGGTAGAAATATACAGAGAACCTACTGTTTAGTATGCAGTAGGACTACACATACTAAATCCTTAATGCTACTCAGCAGGAGTGCATATACAGTCTTTTTGGTGTATTCCCACTACATACATTATCTAATCTATTGATGATGCAACTGCAAAATCTGCTTATTCTGGAATGAAACTTCAAGCTATTCTCAGCTAGAGGTGAAGTTCAGGTGCCGACTGGATAGTATGCAGTAATAGCTGGCAGACAGAGCCCTGGTGTTAGTAATAAACCAGCAGAGGGCCAGCATAAACGGAGCATGGTTTGTGTATGTATCTCTGTATGTAGCCCTTGCCATGCGTTGATAATAAAAAATCAGACTGCACTTCGTAAAGGCTGTCCTGTCATCTGTCTGTAGGCCGTCTGTCCTAAGGTCCCCGGTCCATGCTGGGACGCCCCATCGATTGCAGTGGAACTTCTACAAAATATTGCAATATTGCAATTCAATTCTGATTTTATTGCAGTTTCAGCTTTTTGTACGAAGACTTAACATGATTCTACGGGGCTGAGAATTTGAGTGCGTCTCCACTGGTTAGCCTTACTTTAGTGGCTGCTATTAACACGTCCATGTGGCTACGGAGTGTAGACGGTGAGTGAGAAATGTTCTCCTTTCCCTTAACAGCCACTGTTTAGTCGCCTTGGAGTGAGGCACTTTCCCCCCAGCTGTTTTAGTGGAGCTGCTCGGACTCTAGCTGTAAAAAATGTGACGCAGGGTGGAGCTGGAATAGAGCAAGTGGGCTCAGCAAACCTTCCCCGGATAAATAAAGGTCAACACGCATGAATAAATCATCATCTTTTCAGCAGCCCGGAGGCGCAGGGAAATATCCTGCAGGCAGCTGCACGAGACGTGAGCGATGCGTGTACGCCGGCTTGTTCAGTTCTACTTCACACCACTTCCCACTGGGCTGGTTAAGCACTGTAGCACCTATTAGACCCTTATTTAACCCGGAAGGGTGACTGATAGCAGGGGGGGGCGTGAGGGGCCCCTGCCTGCTATCACTGGTCCTACTGCAGCATTTTAAAGATGTTCCCACTGTGCCTGGATAAACTTTCTCCTCATCAAACCAAGCTGCCACAGTCACCTGGATTAATTCAAGAACATCCACAAGGATTTACCGTCCAAACACTTAAAGGGCGTACCACCCAAAAATATCCAAACACTCCACTTTCAAGCCCTGATACATGTTTTCTTTTCTTTTTTCTTTTTTTTTTTTTAGTGTCAACACATTTGGCAAATCGTCATCATTGTCATCATCATAAAAATAATAATAACAAAAAATAAACATTAAAAACAGACGAGTTCAGTTCACATCAAAGTAGAATACAGATATTATATTTTTACCCACAAAAAGTTCATGTTACGACTAGCTAGAAAAAAAAAGAAATAGAAAAAAAAAAAACATCACCATGTTATATAAGTTTGTGTGTGTTCACTATGAAATGTTGGAAGATTAGTGTGTGTGTTCAGTATGTCTGTCAGTATGTGTGGGTAAATTTACATTAACAAGCGACATGTCTTCCATTATCAACACAGGAATCATTACACATCCTCCCCGGTAAAAGCAAAACCCCCACGTTACGTCAGTATCATTTCCATTCCCAAAAAATCCAAATCCATCACCACAAATAAAGTTGTCAGCTGAGTGCTGAAAATCTCAATTTCTTTCATTCAACACAAAAAGAAAAAAAAAAGGAATATTTTAGAAGTGTCAACTATATATATATATATTTATACTGTATATTTATATTTTTGTTCTTTTAAACCAACCAAATGTCTGGTATATATATGTTGCTATGGTCATGGTCCCTGGCAACATCATGAAAAAGTACAATGTTCATTTAAAATAAAGACACTGATCCCCCAACTTCATCCAGCTAGCGTGTGTGTATGTAGTGTGTGTGTGTAGTGTTCATATGGTAGCGCTGACTGTAGTTCATGTTTGTGTGTATTTCTAAGTGTGGAGTGTGTGCTGTCGTCATACACTGCATGGAGAGATTTTGTGTGTTCCTGCGGCGTTTCAAGTGTATTTTTAGTGTCTGTTTAGTGTGTTTGTTCTGTATTTTAGCATGGGTGTGGTGTGTTGCACTGATTCATGGTTGGCGTGGCGTGTGCAGTGGGTGTAACATGAGTGTGTGTGTTAACATGCTTATGCTGATGTGCTGATGACAGAGTGGTGAGTGCTGGCACTGCAGGCACAGTTAGATGTGTTCTGTGTGCGTTTAGTGTGGATTTAGTGTGCACTTCTGCTTGTTTTGCACTGATGCAGTTTGTAGATGGTATCACAGGTGCTGTTTAGTGTGTATTTCCTTTATGTGTTGATGCATGAGCACTGATGCTCCAGTGGTTTAGTGTGTATGCGTTAGCGCTACGGCGGTTTAGAGTCAGCGTGGTTGGAGTCGTGTAGTGTGTGTGAGCGACGTGTGTGTCTATGCGTTAGCGCTGATGCTCTGTTTGTAGACGGCGTGGTAGGCGTTACGCAGCAGGACGTAAGGGAAACAAGACTCCAGCAGGTCCATGGTCAGGAAGGGGGACTCCTGGACGATCTGAAACACAAACACACAGACACACAGGTCACCTCACTCCTGAGCAGAGATACAGAGAAAACTGACATGATCATGAAATGATTTGGTCACTATTTGGACTGGTCACTCAGGGTTGTGCCTTATCATATTGTTCATGTTCATGTAATACTGATACAAATTTGTTCACAAAAAGTGCCATATCATGATATCAGCAATATGGCAGCGTGATGACATATTGCCCCATTTGCAGATCCTACAGCCTAAAGCATTCTCTCTGTGTTCCATACCGCCCAGGTACATGAACAGCTGCTGAGTATAATTCAACCAATTCAGGGTTTCCCCATTGGCACCATTTCACATTACCCCAACCCCGCTTTTGTGGGGACTGTCACCATGTAACCAGCACTTTTATTTACCCAGGCAGGGGAGAGGGAGGGGCTGACATGCATCAAATGACCTGAGGTTGGATTTGGGGACGCCCCCTTATTTTAAAGTTGTATTGACCATCCCTATGTAAATATTCAACTCACATGCACTACTGAGTCAGTTAAGATACATAACTTCATATCAACCTGTTCAAAATAAATACTCATCTTAGCAGTAGCTGAGCATCAGTTGACTTTTAACTTCAAAGTGTCCACTTTGTATTCGTTATGCTTAGGGTTAGGTTGATATTAAGTTGAATATCAACATTGTACAATACGAATAAAGCGATACCAGTTGTGTGACCAGATTTTGTGTTGGTGCAAACACTTCAACCAAATGCAGTAACAATTAGCAATAACATTAAGGAAAAAAATAAAATTGCTTATTCTGAAGTTGGTAACAAAACAAGGGGGAATGATGCCACAACAAAGCGGAAAGAGAAAGCGACCCGCTGGGATGTGTGTCCCCTTGCTCTCAAGCCTTTCCCTGTCAATCAACTACCACTTTCCATCTCTCTTTCTCTCACCATGTCCAGCAGCAGGTACACAGACTCTCGGTTGCGTGTCGTCATCTTGTCCGTTTCCTGGCCAATTTTCAACAGGCTGGAAGAGGCCAGCTGTATACACACAGACAGAAACAGAGCGCAGTTGTCATACAGGAATGAGTCCGATCATAAGAGAATATAAGGTGACACACTCATTTCAAAACAGAAAACATCAAAATGAAAACATATTGAGGCATCTTACAGCAAGGAACTCTTTGAGGCGGTCCTCTATGCTTCCCTTGTGGATGGTGAAGAGAGCTGCAGCGATCTGGTTGATGGCTTTGGCCAGGCAGTGGATGTTGTTACAGTGGCCTGTTGGGGGCAGCAAATACACACTGTTAGTAGGAGAAAGACGGGACGAGTGTAGGAGAAGAGGATCAGGCTATCAGATACTCAGTTCACTTTGTTTTGATTTCTGCCATGTGGCTTTTAGCGCTGCAGAAATTGGTAGAGAGCATGGAACTGGCTGTTATGAGGGGAAAACTGCATTCCAGTATACTGTACTTGCACAATCTAGCATATAAAAAAAACTTAAGTTGCATAAAAAGTGCACAAATAGATATAAAAAGGTGTGCATGTAATTCCAAGTTCCTATACAGATCTAGAGAAGCTGCACCAACCGTTTCCCTGAGGTGTGCTGTTGGAAAACTACAAATGCTGAGCCAATTATTACAACAGAAAAAATGTTATAGATTACAGCCCCCTTGCGAACCTGATTAGGAAAAAAGCAGAAACATGGCTAGATAGACTGATGAAAGACTATTAACTGTAATATACGCACACTATCCTTATCAAATGTTTGTTATTAACAGTAACGCCTTTCATCTCCTTGTCAGTAAGCAATGCCTTGGTAAATTCTTCTACATTTTTCTTTCTCTGAGTTTCTTTCTTTTTCTGTCTTTGAGTAAAGCTTGATTAACAAACCTCTATTGTAATACTGTATCTATAACCTGATACAACTGAAAAAGTATATTAATAAATCATTTTGTTTGCACAGGCTTTAACAGAAAAGGGTAATGAAGGTGAGGGCATTATGTGCATCTTGTGCACTTGAGTTTACTTCAGAATATGAGGAAACAAAGTCCATGTTGTGCATGTAATCCCCCTGCATGCCCTTGGGTCAGTAAATGAGGGCGTCTACAGTATATATTATTTTTAATTGTGACCACTCCTGGGCTCCTTACCAGTCCCCTGTGCTGTGCCATTAGCTTCATTTCAAACAGTCATCAGTGTTTTTCCAACATGGCTACGTACCTTCTATGGCGGGGCTGTACTGTGACATCACGTTGCTTGCTAGCGTTGGCATGGAAACAGCCACAAACACCATCAACAGGCAGGCGATCTTGTACTCCTCCTCTGGGCTGATGTTCTCTACACACACACACGTCAGTGATTAGGAGACAGAGTGTGCTTGTTTTAAGTGTGTGTGTTTATTTGTGGGTGTTTGTGTGTCTCACCACTCTTTTGAGAGGAAAGAGCCACCACCAGTGCAGGGTCGATCTCGCAGGGCAAACCTGCTGCTGACGACAGCTCATAGACGTTCATTGCCACCTACACACACACACACACACACACACACACGCGCGCGCAAGGAGAGAGAAAGACACAATTTTGAATATAATTTGGACTGTTTGAGAGTGCGCTCAGCATTTCAATGGTTTTTCAGTGTGTGTTACCTTCATGTCTGTCTCTCGGGGGATGTGGTCCTTGAAATCCTCCACTGAACTGACCAGGAACGGAATATGGCAAGACAAAACCTAGAGAGCGAGACATGTAGTTTCACTGTGAAATGTTTACTTATTTATTTGAAAACGTAATTTACATATACTATGTGGATATTTGTGTGTCTTACGTCTCTCAGAGCTTCCTGAGCCAGGGAGCGGAAGGACAAGATCACTCCGATGATGGTCATTCTCTTCAAAACACTGTCCACAGCTACAAAAATCAATCAAAAAGACATTAGTTAAACAATACTAATGAACCTATCAAATGAACTGAGCTAGATCTCAGCTGTTTAATGGTGGTCATCCTTCCTGTCAAGAACTATATATCTAACATGCAGAATCGATATTGGTGAGGTAATAAACCCCCTGTTGCTGAGGAAGCAACAGGGGGAAATTTGGCTTTGCTGCACTGGAATGTCCTCTGCTGAATCTCTGTCTTGGCTTTCACTTTGATTATGTTGCTCAGCAACTTTTAGCTTGATAACGATTTCAAAACAAGCCTTGACAAATGTTTATTCTGACCAGAAATACAGACATGAAATACAGACGACTGCTGAATCACATTGCACAATTTACTAGGCCAGGCACAGAAAACAGATTGTATTGTTTTTATCATCTGTTTAGACCACAAAGCAACAAACTACAATTTCATGCAGGCCTCATTAACAGGCTACACAAAATCAATGTGGACTTAACTGTGATACTTTTTTTGATTTTGCTTTGACAATGACTTTCAATTCTCATTTTTTAGTTGAACAAATTTCTAGGGATGATATGTCAAAAAAAAAAAAAAAATCATACTATGATTAATTTTACAGATTCACAATTGCGGAATGGTTTGCAAAGTTAGTAGAAATGATCATTTTTGTATTATAATTTCGATTTTCACAGAAAAACAAATAAAATTTGCTCTACTATATTCGTGTTTGGGGTAAATTAAAGTGGAGAAAAAGCAAAATACTGGAATTGAATGAAGAAACTAAGCATGTATGTGTGCACAAAGTGTGTGTTCATAATTACAGGTGAGTTTCTTGAAGAGCGCTGCCATGTGGTCCGGTTTGTCAAAGCTGGTCCTCATCTGGGTCAATACCTCCACATTGTCCACCACAAGTTTCTACACACACAGAAAAACAACATGCATTAAACGTGATCTCTGATCTGTTCTGGGTATCAGACTCAGCATGCTGTTATTTGGAAATGTAAAAAACTACAGTTGTGCAGCTCTGCTGCTGCAACACTGCTGATGCAATAAGCTTGCTCAAATCAGCTAGCACACAGATGCTGTTTGTGGCAGAATACATCCATTTATTTTTTTAGTTTGTATTCAGACTGCAGTGATTTTTTATCTGTATGAAAACAGTCTGCCTTCAATAAAGTGCAGTTTCTATGATAAAGGTGTATGAGTTGTTTGGTGCCTCTGTGTGTATTTTTGGTGAGAGCGTGTGTGTACCTTCAGCTCAGCAACCTGTGAAGAGATGTGCCACATCAGACTCTCGCTGAGGAACTTCATACCGTACGGCCCCAGCAGCTCCGACAGAGACCGCATCTCTGTAAAGACACACCGAGTGTCATACACAGCAGAGAAGACGACACAAGAAACCTAATCTTCCTTAAATCAGTCAAGTGGACCCTATTTCATTAGAGTCTCTGATCATGTACAGCATTTGTTTTAGTGTATGTGTGTACCTAATGTCTATGTATGTGTATATATAAACCATTCTATTCCAAAATGGTATACATCTGTTTTTGAGCAAAAAAGAAAACACCCTCCAGGAAAGTCTGGAATTGCTGTTTTTGTCAGCAGCAGTGTGTACATAAGTGTGTGTGTGTGTGTGTGTGTGAGTGAGTGTACAGTTTGCATGTGTCTGTCTGTACCAGAGATGTCTGAGTATTCCTCGGCGTTGAATGTCAGTTCGTTCTCGGTGGGCAGGTTGACGAAGGCCTTCATAGCGGGGAAGTAGGCGATGTGTCCGTTACTGACCTGACGGAGCAATGTCTCCAAGTACCTGTGTATATGAGGAGGAGAGTAGGGATGTGATGATTATGAAACGATTTTGTAAATGAACTGTCCTCAATTCAAATGATTGAGATCACCCAATTTGCTGAACTGTTGGGGTGCTTGGGTCCTAGGAATGTCGCTTTTTTAAAATTTCAAATCACAGTTGAAGTTTATGAAATAGTAACTCTGTAATTAGTGTAATTTCACATTTCAAAAAGCATAAGAACTGATGAGTTTGTGCCTTTTTAACATGGTAATTTTTAAAGGTCCAAATACAAAAACAAACAAACAAACAAAACGTTACATTCTGCAAACAGGGGCTTTAACAACAAAACGTTCCAGCAGTCTGTGTGTCTAGATGAGGCCAGCCTGGATGGGATTAGTATTACAGACACACAGCTCAAGCAGAGAGCGCCTAGCCTCCTAGCATTAAATGAGCTGAAATGTTTTTTTATTTTAATTTTTTTTCAAGAAACACTTTACAGATTGCTCATGTGCATCAAACAGAAGTTGTCAAGTTTTGAGTCCAGGAAGCCTCCTTACAATTACTAAGGTGCCGTGCCACAAAAACCAATGATTACACTCACGAAAATGACATTAACACCTCCAGTGAAACTAACTTCATCCATCTTACCAGTTGGTGTACAGACTGGTGATGGTGGGCTCCCCATGGCTGTCCAGGTGCTGCGTCTGCTGCAGCAGGACATTGTTGAAGACTCTGGTGATGTCGATGGTGACGTAGTTCTCTATGGACTGCAGCACGGTCATGTAGGCCCTGACGCTGGTCAGCAGCTCGCTGGGCTTGGCTATCTCCTGAGTAGCCTGGTTGTACATGGTCATCCCCACTATAGACCTGAAGGGAGACACAGTCACACCCTTAAATGCAGCCTTAATTTAGAGTAAGGTAGAGGGAGATGTAGTCCCAATTTGCACAACTGTAAGCATAAACAAAAGTCTGTGTGCATAAGTAAGCATGTGCATGTTTACTTAGTAAATCGGATCTCCAGATGCGAGGTGAGGTACTCTCTGGGTGTAAATGTGTGCTCCCAGACCACCATGTTGGGAACGTAGTTGATGGAGAAGCACAGTTCAGACAATGCCGTGTGGAGCTTATCCAGACTGCAAGAAGAAGAAAACAAGAAAACAAGATCAAAGGTTAAAATAATAAGTTGAATCTTTAATTATCCCCATGGGGAACCTGGCTTAGTGCAACAGCAAATAACAATACGATACACAAAATATACAGAACAGAAACCTAACAAGAATAGAGCAACTGGGGTTACATAAACACATGTAACTGAGTGAGTTCCTACAGCGGAGGAGTTAAAATATGAATGAGAAGTATGAGAAATGATGAGGATTGCAGCAGTACTGGGGTGGTGCTTAGTGAGACGAATAATGAATGACAGAAAATACACCAAAAACATGAAAGTAAATTTAGCAAAAAACACTGGTAATATTGAGAGGGAATTAATTCATTGTGGAAATAAAACCACTGTTAACTGATACAATTACAAAAACACAAGGATAGAAATAGAAAGAGGCTGAGATGGAAACACATAGAGACAACAGCAATACACTTTTTTCACAGCAGTCATTTAGACACAAAATAGCAGTTAACCACAGGTGTTACTAATGATGTTAATTAAGGTTCTGCACCATTCAGGCCTAACAGAGCCAGAGTCTGGGTGCTGTGCCGGAGAGGCGCACATGCACTTGAATGAAAGCTGCTGTGACAAAAGCCTCCAGACACCAAGACAAAGAGCTTTTTGTGAGCTACCAAAGCCATAATGTGTGTGTTACTGACTTGGTGACCAGTAGCCTGTTCTTCCTCATGCTCTCCACGCCTGGTTTCTCTCTCTCCGGCTCGCCCTTCTTCCCTGTCGCCTTCTTACTCTTCTTGTTCACAGCCTGGCTGATGGTCTTTGCACAGTGCTTTGGAAGCAGCTGGAGTGAGACAGGCAGTGGGAGAGAGAGACCGACATAGTGAGAGAAAGAAAGAGTGGGAGAGAGACATTGATGGGGAAAGAGAGTCAGAGAGAAACGGTTTATTAATGACCTGGCTGATGCTCTTTGGACAGACATGTGGAGCTAAAATTTAGTAGGTTTTAATAGCAAGCATCAATAAAGGAATCACAACTTTTGTGCGCTGATGTGTCACATTATATAATGGGTCTTATTGACCGAATAAATTGATCAGTCAAAGATACGCCTAAACAGAGCTGTGTGTTACTTGTTGTCATGCCTTGTGGTAACTGGGGAGCTTATTAGTGATCTCTCTTGTTTCATCACAGTTTTCATCCTTAATTAAACTTTGAAGGAAAGTTTTAGGCCAGTATAGGCCACATTAGCCACTGCTGTATAAAAGCCACAACAGCACAATGTTTGCTCTTCCCTGTGATTATGGGTGTGGCCTCTGAAGTATTACTGTCAGTGGTGTGAACGGTCATTTATTAAACAGGTGTCCCAGCTGCTGCTTCACTGATTGGCCGAGCATTGAATGTTTGTGTTTGTACCTGGTCGCTGAGTGTACACTGTTCAGTGCAGATATCAGTGATCAGGTTCCTGGCTTGTTTGGCCATCTCATCCAGGAACATGTTGCACAGTGACAGGCTCCGATCCCCTATGTGGTGACGCTGGAAATGAACAGATTAAATCACACTGAAAATCAGCACTCTTTTCATCCTTATCGTTATGCTCAGGTTGGTCTCAATTCAGGAACAGTCTATGTCCATGTACAGGAAGAGTTAAAATGGACGACTAGCCATCAATTTCTGTGTAAGCATGTGAATATGAAAGAGCTTGTCTGCAAATGTGTGTGTGTGTGTGTGTGCGTGCGTGCAATCACCTCCTCAGGACAGAGCTCGTGTGTGCAGGACATGAAGTGTGTGCAGAGCAGAGGGAAGCAGATGGAGTGTCTGCTCTGGGAGGGCAGCTCCAAGCACTGCTGGAACATCTTCTCAAATGCACGGCTGTAGAAACTGCAAACACACACACAAGAACACATCAAGTTTCAAGCAAGTTACTTTAAGTCAAACTATCTTAAAATCTTTCATAACTGATCAACTGTTCAAAATGATGTACTACTGTATTTTGAACATAGGATGTTCTGCATCTAATTATGAATTAAATTTAGTTTCAATAATAAACTGTAGAACACTGCCATGTTGACAACAGTGACATTTGAAGACAGTTGAAAACAGTCAAGGTATTGTTAGCAGATGACATATTTTTGCCCTTTGCATTTTGCCCTTAAAGTAAGTGTGTAGTTTGTGTTTTGAGTGTGTTCATCTCACCAGAATATAGATAGGTCTGAGGTCTCAACCAGCATCTCCACCAGGGAATCCACCATCTTGGTGTGGAAGATGATGGTGTTCATCATTTTACCCAGCTCCCTGTGATCAGCTATACCCAGACTGGCTTTAGACACACTGGTGTATGCCTGTATAAAACCAGATCATCAGAAATGTGGAACGTTGGATAAAGGAATAGAAAGACAGGCCCAGTGTGATATAGGTCGATTTAGGTGATCAGTTACTGCAGATGGGCTAACACTACTACAGGCTGAGAGACACAGAGGGAGGAAAAGGTAGTTATATTACATATTATGGAGCTCTGAGCTGCTGCTGATTCACAGACAACAAAGGAGGAATACAGGGCAAACTGACTGTCTGTTTTACTCTGCTGTCTAACTGTCACAACATATCCACTGTTTAAATACTCACTTTAGGTGGAATCTGCCTAACCAGGCCTAACCTGTGTTTTTCAAAAAGCTAGCAGGCAGAGGAGGGTTGAGTGTCAACTCTCTTTAAGTCCGTGGTCCATGTGAGGAACTTAGCTTTTAGGCTGGTTTTAAGTTTCCCAGAATACCACTCCTGTATTTGTTTGTGTGCCTACCTGCAGTCTGAACCAGTCCAGTCTCATGCCTCTGAAGTCAAACACGTCTCCGTCCTCCACTGAAACAAAGGGGACAGGTCACTAAAATTATATATATTTTCTTTCCCTCACCTTTGATAACTCACACAGCACATATTGGGTTCTCTATCACAAGCTTTTGGTACTTAACAGAGCAGTTACTGGTACTACTACAACATTACATATTATATATACTATTACTAGTATTTCCTTACAGCTACCACCACTACTATCAACTCTGCCACTTCACTACTCAGTGTTTCCCCTATCATTCTATTGGCGGGGCGCAGCGCCTTGCCAACAGAGCCTCCCACCTTGCCTGAAAGTCTTGCTTAATTAGTTTAATTTAATTTAATTAATTTTCAATAAAAAAATAAAATCACAACAGAAATAATTTAATGTCACATTTCTATAGAATGTGTCTAGACCGTGTTTTTATCAAATAAACTACATACGTTCAGGTTGGTTATTAATCTAATTTATATAATTTCAGTATAGGGCCTATCTGGTAGGAATGTGCTCTGCTTTCTTGTGAGAAGGCATGGCGGGGCTCTGCTCTAATCACACAATAGTCACACACGTGCAGAGGGAGGAGGTGAACAGAGGAGAATCACACTTGTACCCCCGTAAGTGAAATAAATAATTCATGTCACGTTGGCTCCAGCCTGAAAAATCAGTGTTTTTTAAACACACGGTACAACAGCTGACTCCTTAGATTATTAATATAGATGAGTCAGTGAGTACAAATCTGAAGAATATTGAGCAACTTATTAATATTGTCCTCACCCTCCAAAATGTTTGTGTACCCCCAAAATTGTCATGCACGTGAAGCGCACACGCATCCCCCCTCGCCAAAGCCAGAATCCAAGGGGAAACACTGCTACTACTATTATGATAACCACTGCTACTGCTTTTCTTGACATGAATATTAACAATAACAAAGGTTTACCTTGTTTGACACTGAGAGAAGTCATAGTGTTGACAAAGGAAGACATGATGATTGACTCATCCTCTGGACACACAGACAGGTTCTGTGAGACACAGACAGGGTATGATGATGATTAGAGAAGCCTACATGGGACAACTCCATGAACTGGTGTCAACTAAACATATTGTGAAATGGTAAATAACCATTTAATTAAGATTAAGGATAAGATTATTAGTGTATTAAAGTGTGAGTGAGAGTATGTGTCGGCGTGCATGTTAAGTGTGTGTTCAGATATGCGTCTCAGTCTGCAAGTGAATGTGTTCAGTGTCCGTGTGTACCTGCACCAGCTCATTGAGAACCACAGCATCAAAGCCAGACAGGTACTGGACGTAGTATCGCTGCATCACAGGGCCGTACTTCCTGACATGAGCTCTGAGCTCCTCCATGTAGAAGATCAGCTCTGCTATGTGTCTGCACAACACACACACAAAAAACACAAATGTCACAAGTACAAACATACTTGTCAAAAGACTTGGAACTATAGTAACAAGAGCAACTGCAAATGAGAAAAGGAGTTTGTGATTGTGTGATAGTGCCTGTGTGTGTGAATATGTTCTTCTGTGTTTATATCTACATGAAGTCTACATCTGTACATCTGTTGAGGAGCATGTTTATCTGTGTGTATGCAGGTGTACTTGTCAATGAAGTCATCTGTGCTTTTCTTCTGGATGTTGTCTGCATGTCGAAGCAGCCAGATGATCTCGTCACGGGCAAACGACAACGCCATGAACACAAACAAGGCCTGTCGAGGTGGAGAGACAGAAATAGAGATATGGGAGGAAGTGGAGAGAGAAAGATAGAAAGATGGGGAAAGGTCACAAACTCTCTCCAGAATAATTCGAATAGAGATTATCAAGAGCAGCTGGCAACAACCACATGGGTTTCTTGCACTCTGTCACTTAATCAATATGCAGTGTGTTCAAAAAGTCAGCCTAGCATAATAAATATCTTGAGCAAGACTTCTCCAACTGTAACTTTTTCACGGTGGTAATATTCAATACTTTGGTCCAGGCTAGTTAGTCAAGACATTTTCAGAGTCGATGAACTAATCAAGGTGGTATGTAAATACGGTATATTAACTTTGGCCCCAGGGCTCCAGGTATGTCAGCTAAGGCTATGATCAGACAAGACTCACTTCTGAATGCGGCTTCATTCTTTTGGAGCTGTTTTCAATGGTCTGGAGGAGGCACACACCTGCTGTGACCAAACTATGTGCCCTGCATTCTGGACCCAGTACATTTTTTTTGCTGCATTTCTTCTCCAAGTTGAACATCTCTCAACTTTAGCTACACTACATGAGCATCCTCCCACATCTTCTCTGTGATTTTATTATAAGTTTAACCGCATCCTTGATATGTAAAAGGCTATTCATCCTCTTCTTCAAGGACAAGCAGAGATATCACCCACTTTCTCCTGTCCATTTTTTTCAACATTATCCTAATTAGCTACATATATGGCTTGGCAATATATTGATATCATAATATAGGACTACATATTATCTGGGATTGCAGGTACTATAATATTGTGATATGACAAAAGTGTCTTTTCCTAATTTGAAATGCTGCATTACTGTAAAGGGATACAATTTTCTGCACTTATTAGACTGTTGTAATTGTTCTGTTATTTACCACTACCTGCTTGGTCATGACATCCATATTACTAATGATTTTTCATCAAAATTGCACAAAATCTCAAGTATTTTGGGAAAGCGCAAATAGCCATTTCTACAATATTGTCATAATATGTCATAATATAATATATAGAGGTCAAAAATATTGTTATATTTCTGTTCTGTCCATATTGCCCAGCCCTGGCTACACAGACTGCTGTCAAATTGTGCTGCACAGCAATGAGTGTGATGCATTTCTCCTTGTATTCTGTGCCACAAACAACACAACTACACCTTGCATTTGAGCAGGAAAAAAAATCGATCCTATGTGACATTGCCTCAGGCCGCAACCATCTCCTTCAGAGCTGAGAAACTCACGTTTGGATTATTTAAGGTGTTATTTTAGTGTCGTAACATGGTATTATATGTTACCTTAGGTCCCAAAAGTCCAGGCTGGTCAGCTAAGACAGTGGCCAACTCCTTCAGAGCTGATCTGAGGAACTTGCGTCTCTCTCTGTGCATGGAGCCACTGAGGAAAAAACACAACATCAGAACGGCCTGCGGGATGTCAAACCACACAACTGTCGCAATTAAATAATATTTTGACACTTTCAGGACATCCTGTCAGAGGAGAGAAGGAGGCGCAAGAGGGCAGAAGATGACAGTAATATACGGGGAATGAGGATGAAGACACGGGGGGGAGGACAAAGTAAGTAATGAGGAGAAATATGGAGATAAGATTAAGTGAGGGAAGGAGAAGAAAGGAGAAAGACATTAAAGGAGGAACGACAGATGAGGAGGTGCATACATGTGTGAGGCTTTCTAATGGGATGGAGAGGAGGGACAGACAAGGCTAGAGGCAGAGCTGGAGTGACGGCTGAAGAGATAAAGACAGGGACGGCAGAAAGCAGAGAGGAGACGGAATGTAAATGAACGTGAATAAATGAGATGTGAGAGAAGATGTAGCCACATATGAGACAGCGTACACGCTTATGACAGAATGCAAATGAAACAGAAGGTGAAATGAAATGATGGAGTGCCAGGAGATGGATGTAAATGTACATATATATCACTATAAAGATATACCGTTAATAACTTTATTTAAGGAGCTCTCAACAAAACAGGATTAACGTTCTTCTCAGGATAAATGGACATGGGCGATGAGTAACACCATGAAAAGAGAACAAACATGAATACTGTGGACAAAAAGACAAGTTGTTAAGTGTGAAGGGTAAAGAGGACAGTTGGGATATGGTGGAGGGGTTAGCAGTAAAATGATATACGTACGCATGAGACAGGGCCTGTTCCTTGCACTCTCTGATGTCATTGATGCGTTTGTTGTACCTGAAACACACACATACACACACACACACACATTAACAATGAAAGTGAGAATTTACTGAGAAATATTTTCAGAGCTTTATCTATGTATCCCTATCCTCTGATGTTACAAATCTGGTACATGTACTGGTAAATGTGAGTGCCAACAGGTACTCTGCTGTTTAGTGCATGTGGTTTTAAGTATGTGTCTGTGTTTGTCTACATTTACAGCTTCCCTACCCTCTGATGTTAACAAATAGGTCCTCTGCAGCCTTGTGGATATGGAAAACCTCATCCCTGAACAGACAGAGGCAGGAGGAGCTCTGCAGAGCCAGCTTCCACAACGACAATGCTGCTGCGTCACTGTTCAGCACCGCATGGCACAGGATGAAACCAACTGGAGAGACAGAGAGAGAGAGATACGTGGAATCTCAAAGAGAGAAACTGTCTTCCAAGTGAGACATCTTTACATCATATTAAAGCAAGCCAGGTGATGCAAGTTAACAACCATAAAGAGAGAAAGAGGATGGACAGAGAGACTGGTAATCAATGGAAAGTAATAGCGCAGTCAGAAGCTGAAGTGATAACCAATTATGCTAAATCAGCCAGCCAATAAGATAAACAGGCCTTAGTGCGTGCACAGGAGACATAAAACACAAGTCCCTGCTGCCGCTGTACTTACACACAATCCACTTCTCCATTGTGTCCAATGACAGGTATTCACATGGCATCTAAAGACAAAACAGAAGGAGAGAGTGAGAGCGTGAGAGAGAAGGTCATCGGGAATGAGCCAATTTCAAACATGACATTTTGCTTTTCTGGCTAAATAAAACTGTTGGGTTGAGAGAATATTCACAAGGAGATATGCAGAGTCTGTTGTAGAGGGACGCCGTGATATCAGGTATAAGACAAGAAACACATCATAAGTCAATCCAAGGCTAAACAAACCAACACTAATTCAATAAGCCTTATAGACACTTAAATTTGTAGGTATTTACACTTGTAGTATTCATTTTCTAACCCATAAAATGAATCTTTGTGGACCATAAAAATCTCCTACAGTCGACATGTTGTGACAATAATTCAGGTCTTCAAAATAGACAATCATTATACATTACAGCACGTTGTCATTTAGGGTTCCTAAAACTGAAACCCCAAATTTCCACGCACTGAATTTTGAAACATTTAATTTGGAATATCCACTTTGGTTGAAAATAGTCACTATCTTATAAGAAGATTCCAAATTGTTCCTCAAATGATAAAGAGTAAAAATTAGTAATCATAATTTCAGTCTCTGAGATAATAAATGGGATTATCAATAATGATGCAGCCCTCTCGATACAAACCGTGTCTGACTGAGCAGGGTTGAGCATGGTGGAGGGTGCAGAGATGAGAGAGAGCAGCTGGGCGTTCCTCCACTGGTCGGCCGACAGATTCCTCCTGGGATAGACCATCTGAAGGCTGATCAACGCATCTGACAGGGACTGGACCAGAGAAGGGCAGGAGCAGAGGAAAAGAGGAGTGGGTAACAGAGAGACGAAGAGGAATGGAGAGGAGCAAAAGATGTTAAATTCAATATTAATGAAATTATAAACAAATAAAATTGATTACATTGTTGTGCAGTCCCACAGCACATTTGTGACAATGATAGAATAATTAGCATCTTAATAGAGTGTGATCTCGGCTTTCTGGCTCTCAGGATGATAAGCTGCTTTGAGCTCTTCTATGGAGAATACACTAACATTGGGGTACTTGTCTTGCGACAGAAACTAATCCATTAGTAAACAGAGCTTACAGCACACACTGCACCGAGGCACTGCTTTACAACAATGCAGTTTATTATAAAATATATTGTTTGTGCTGTCTTAAGATCACCAAAATCTTCAGATGTATATTTTTTCTGTGTCACAGCAGAGTTTCACTGCGGAGTGATCTGATTTTGGCACTTGAGGACAATGGTGCTATGGCAACCGTAGTGTAGTAGAAATAACATGAAATCCACTGCACACTGCAAAGTCTACCACAAATGTACATGACTGATTTGAAAATCAAGTTTATTTAGAGCACTTTTAAGAAATGGGTTTGCCACACCATGGTTTACACAACAATAAAAAACTGCAAAAAACAGATAAAAAGCACAGTAACAACCATGGAACTTAAAAATATCTCCCAGAGTTATAAATATTTTAGCAGCGACAAAACATCGCTGTAGTTAGTGATACCATAATGACTAGTATCAATGAAAAACAGTAAGTAAATTATTATCATTTTGTAATGTGAAGACTGTTGGGCATCACTCCCTTACCTTTGCATGTGGAACAAACTCTTCCATCATCTTCTTCAGTGGGTTCTCATAATCCACAATCATCTGGCCCAACCTGGGGTACTCCCTGTCACTATGAGAACAAGCACACACACACACACAGGTTACCATGGCTACTGCACAGCCCCTAAGACTCCATGGTGACAATGGTTTACATTTTTCATTTCAGTCGCTTGTCTTTCATTTATGTAGACTGTGCGTGTACACACGGGAGTGTGTTTTAGTTACCTTGCTCCGTGTGTCATCTCGTGGGCGTAATTGTACAGTCCTATGATGGCTTTCCTCTCCTCGATCCGTGACAGTAGCATCATCAGAGTGGTGTAGGTCACCACCAGGTCCAGGTAGTTCCTGGTCAGGTCAAAGTTCACTGTCTGCAAAATAATACAAAGTATTCTTTTTCTTCATGGTGAAATTTTATGTTCATTGAAGACATTTAGCAGGTGCTCTTATGCAGAGAGAGTACAGTAGTAGAATCAACATCAGCTTTTCTATTTTCTCCTATCTATAGAAACATAGGCCCATGGCGAACACGGGATGACGAACTGTGCTTTCACATCCAACAAGTGTTTCCGTGACTGTTGCATTTTTTCTGATATCAGAGACATGGCTGCAGCCATCTATTACTGGACTTGGCTATTCAACTAGCAAGATGCACGATGCTTTCTATTCTCCCCTGCACCGAAAGTACTGAGCCCTAATTTCGTTGCATTATTATACGTATATGATTGTGCAATGACAATAAAAATCTATCTATCTATCTATTATCCACCAATGGCAGATACTACTACAAGGCTACAAGGAAATGACAACATCAAAAACATTTATATAAGTCACTGATAAATGCGGGTTTTTAACGTACAATGTCGAAGAAGACCTGGCAGGCATCAATGGTGTTCAGCAGCTCACACACATGGTCCTGTAAAAGGTAGATAAAAACACACCTAAATCATTATCACCATCACTGCCAGCATCAGCATTATCGTGTGTGTGTGTGTGAGTGTGAGTGTGTGTGTGTGTGCGTTCTCCAACCTTGAACTCCATGACATCTACGAAGGTAAAATAGTACAGAGCCAGGTTCTTGAGAATCTCTGACTTCTCCTTCTGCAGCTGAGCCAGCTGTTGCTGTAAAAACCATATCACAGAGGAAATATAGTTACAAGAATGTAATGGAAAAAAAACAAAAAACAATAAATACATTCTATACGTATCAGTGAAGCCCATGTTTTCCTCATTTCTATTTCTTCACACCCATGTGCACAAGGCAAATCTGAAAATGAGAATGCTCTAAGTTCACTGTAAGTAGAAATGTGTTTTTTATTATTGAAAAAGTGCTGCACAATGCAACTGTGTATTGGGGTAAACAAGTATTTTTTCTGGCATACTACAGACAGCAGACTAGGTACTGCTAGTTAAAAAAGGGCCATGGGTATTAAGGTCTCTACTTGCCATTTTTCTTATTTAAATTTACTGCTGATAGGATTGGGTTTAAAAGTCTCAATCCGAGCATTTCTAAAACAATCAGCTGACGTGTTCAACAGAAAGTGTTTTTCTTCTACACCCAAATCTAAAAGTTATGGAGTGAGAAGACTGGCATATCTATTATTGTAACCCATTAGGAATTAATGGCGAGCAAATGCTCTCTCATTAGCAAGTCTTCAGATTTCTGTTTCCCTTCAGGGATCAATACAGTTGATCTAAATGTTATCTTATCTTTAACAAGTTCTAGATTAGGTTTTCATTTTGAACTGACTGAATTAACAGCAAACTGAGCCCAGCCCTGGTGGAGAAAAGAAACTGAATCAGATATTTTTTGTTGAATAATTCATTCATGTTGAGCTAGCAAAATTCTAACTTTTTCATTAAGACAGAGAGAAACAGATAGACAGAAAAACAGAATCCAAAAATAGATAAAGAGACGAACCAGAAAATAAACAACCCTCTCCAAAATCCCAAGGGTATATAAAGTCATAAAGTCAGTTCACTTTGGTAGAACTTTATTTGTTGGTAGTGTAGGATCTTGCCAACACTGGCTGTCCTGGCTACCTGTAGTGGCATTATTCACTTTTCCTTGTGCCAATTACACGGCAGTGAATCCTTCTAATAAATTAGAGCAGGCCAATCAGCAAATATCTATTTCCTTTGTCATCTTCTTTAACAAATCATTATAATTATGAATGAGCAGATTGAGGAGAAAGCCTTTTCCAAGGTAGCTTGTGTTGAAAGTTGATTCTTATAAATGAAACTGTTGTACCAAAGTAAAATCTGGCTTTCAAAGCAGTGCAACCAGTCAACCCAATAGCATTTTGTATTGAGTTTCCTAAAGGTCAGGGTTTAGAGACAGACAGGCGAGATGGGATCTACAATCAGTGTGAAAAAACGAAGCACGGAGAAACAAAACTTTTGCTGCGTCCAAACTCACATATTATAGACTCTGTATGTGTGCTATTGTTAAACACACTATCATTTGAATAAACAGACAAACTGTCATCAATAACCGTACCTCTTCCTCTTGCTGGCTGATAAAGTGTAACCACATTAACCTGTACCAGGATCTGAACTGACTGACTGCAAGCATAAACATGATGCACCTCTTGCGTTTTGGGCTTTTGGTAAACTTTTATGGGAGTGCTGAGGCTGCTAGAAAACGTGAATTTGTGGCCAGTTAACATTTAAATTACTGGAAAATATATGTAACGAGTCCAATGGTCACTACTATACACACACTGATTTAATACAATGCATGTAGTTGTGTAATTTCATGGTTCATATTGATTCAATTGGGTTCATATTAAGGTAACATTTCATACTAAGGTAAGGTTTAAGACATACTATTTTAGTGCACTAAATATATTGCACTCATGGAATTTCAAACGCAGCCTTTTTCTGTGCTTGATGATATCTAAACAATTGTTACTATGGATACTGTGATCAGAATTCCTTTACTGTTCAATCAACTCACTGCTATTTTTCAAAACCTATAGAATGAAAACATTTGGCTTGAGAATGTTGTCAGAGTAATCTTTTAAAGAAGCAACTGAAAATAAATGCAGCATCCTTAGCTTCTGATTTGTTGTTTCTATTGACACAACTTATGTGACTTGAAGTAAATGTGAACTGGGCCGAGCCCTGAAGCTGTGCATTATTGGCTAACTGTGACATGCCTTCCGGGAAGGGACACAGACGTGTAGCGTGAACCAAAGCCACTGTACACACCAGGTCAAGTGGAATAAGTGTAAGAAAAGAAAAGTGCAGGAATATCCGACACTGCTGCTGCACCAAGGAGCACAAATCTGTCTTTGACACCAAGTAAAAACAAAACAATGATTACAATGATTCAGTGAACTTCTGTATGTGCAATCTCTATGAATCTGCTAAATTATTGGGGAATAATGGTCAGATTATATGACTATATCAGCTACCAGGAAACAGCACTGTCTTGTTGTGTTTCAACAGGACAGAGCAAGTAACACTCCTTAGTGCAGCCTGTCAGTCAGATAGTCATCCAAACAGCCAACAAATCATTCAGCCAGTCGCTCATCCAGCCAATCAGTCAGCTAGCAGTCAGCTGGCCTGCAAAACCAGGCAGTAATCATCCACACAGTCACTCAGCAGGGGATGAAAGAGAGAAATTAAAATGCTGCCAGCAGAGAGGAGAGAGGAGGCAGAGCAAAGCAAAACACACTCTAAAATAGCTACGAAATAGTTACAAAAATTACATTGTTACAAAACTTAGATGCGTAAACTAAGATACAAAAAAAGTTACAAAAACTTAGATACAAAAACTTACCAAAAAGCACAAGTCCGGAATAAGCCAAGTTTAGCATGCAAAACAAAACACAAACAAACACAGAAACAAAGCAGAAAACAACGTAAGAGACAATTCTGGCACAGTTATACTGAATAAAGCAGTTAGCTACACACAAATATACACACGCACACACTTACATACACAGCAGTTTGCTGAATGAGAACTTCTCACAGACACACACACGCCAGAAGCTATGAGCTAAGCTAACAGTTAAAGCTGAAAAATAAAATTAAATAAATAAAACTGAAATAAATAAATAAAAAAATACTGGCAGGATGTGCAATGGGTCAGTTTAGATCACTCGGTGTAGCCACACACACACACACACACACACACACACACACACACACACTAGTGCACAGGGAGAGATACTTTGACATTCTGGCATTCACTTTGCTTTCACAGTTTCAAATTTGTACAATCTTCCCAGTCTTTTTAATAATGTCTGTTTACACTTGCAGATCTAATTATCCAGGGGTAGTTAACAGTTAAAAAAAAATCTGGCAAAATAATAAACGTGGGCATTATGTACAATATATCATCAAAAAATGATTAAAAGCAATTCAATTAAAATCTTGCTCAATACATACATTATTCCTCTTACAATTTTATTTGACACTACTGTGTTTGTTGTCATTAGTGTATGATTTAGAAATAACTTGGCTTGACAGTTTTCCTAAACCATAACACCAACTGTTTCAAGATGTCACTAAATTCTCAGATCCCTAGACTTCCTGAATTCCCTTTTTCCAGACCTCAATTTCTTAATTGATTTGTATATTTTAAGTTTCCAATGTTTCAAGTTTATATGAACTGCAAAATTCCAGTAGTAACCTGATTATGACAATATTTGGAATAAGAAATATCAATATGGACAGCATTTTCTTATTACCTTAACCCAAATCAGGTCATAGTAATGTAATGTAAATAGGAATATGAATGAAGTAGTTGTAACCTATTCAAACAGATTAAGGGGAACCGTCTTCTTTACAGTACAGCAAATAATGATAATAACCTGTTCTAGGTATTTCATTTTTTTGCTGAAGACTATTCTACATGATAGGTATCACAATATGTGACATGACCATTGGTTAATAACTACAACAACTACATAAACAAGCATACAATCATTTCCAAATTGTTCCAATGTGCAACATTTCCAAGACCTGGAAATGATCACATGCTTTCCAGACTTTTTTCTGACGTTCCAGTCCTGTGCGGAAACCCTGAGCACAACTGCAAGAGCAAGTTGATTTGCATTGGACAAATGTAATCCCAATGTAATCATTTTCTAAGAAGCTTAAGAATGTTAAGTGTGGCTGAAGAATCAAGGCAGCAAATGAAAACTTCTTTCCTGTACTGCTTCATTGTCAGGTGTACAAATGCGAGCCTACACATTGTCATTCAGAATTTCAAAGTATCGCTGAAAATGTGCACTTGAACACACACCTCGACACAACCACACTGGTGTGTTCATGCATTCTCCTCCTTCTCTCTCTCTCACAGAGTCACACAGTACACACACACACACGCACGCGCACACACACACACACACAAACACACGCAGGCAATCTTACGTTGTTGTTCCGCGTCTCCACAGCAGGGAACTTCCTGACGATAAATTTAACAGCCGACTCCAAGTTCTTATCAACCAGATAGGAGGGCTTAGCCTTGGGATCGCCACATGCCTAGAAAGGAGAGGAGAGGAAGTGAGGACGAGAGGAAAGACAGAATAAAAAAAAATACACTGAGTACACTCCTGCTATTGTAAAAGCAAGGCTATTTTTCCTCTTATATTTCTGTCTGATTTATTGAGTTATTCTGACTTTCTTTTTGTTTTCCTATCTCCTTTTCTTTCCTCATGGTCAGGCATGTTACATGTGTGGTCATCACCAGGGAAATGCTTAGTGTGTACAGTGAAAACTGGTTTATCCCGGGCTGGTTCAGCAGAATGAAATGTTCACAACACTGACATGTAGTGAAATTCCAGACCAGAGGTGTAATCGACACATCAAAACATACACACACAAAACAAATTTGCCATGACCTGTGCAATCTAATTTATTGTTTAGATGCACATGTCGACAGTGAGACTCCAGCAATTATGCATAATCAACAGGGGAGATTTCCATATTGCTGAAGTCATTGAAAGTCCATTCAGTAGAATGGGAAGTTTGCACGTTGGAGGTTTTGAAGCATGGATAAACCAGGTTTGACTGTTGTACAAGTTTGAAGAAGAGTCCAGATTGATCAGTGGTTCCCAGCTGCTGTGCTGCAGAGTGCTGTGCCTTGATATTAAAAGTTCAATATCAAAAACAAATGACATTAAGGTTAGTTACATTCTTAACTTGTCATATAATTTCGCTTTTTAAAATCACAAGATTTGTGTGAGATTTCCAAGCAAACAATATTGTGGTGAGGCTTTTTCCAGTATCGGCTCAAATTAACCACATCAGAAAGGGGCTGAGAACCACTGAGACAGACCCAGGTGTGACAGGGTTTTCATTTCAAACTATTCCTCTGCAACATCACTGGTTAGTACCACAGACAAACTGCATGACAGGCAGAATGATGGACAGGTAGAGTGGAGGAGGGACTGAATGGAGGGGTCAAAAGAGAAAGAAACAGAAGGGGAACCAGAGTAAATCTGAGAATAAAGGGAGCACAGAGATCGAGAGAAATGACTTAAAGGGAGTAGGAGATAGATAGACAAATAGAGAGACAGAGAGAGAGTGACAGAGAGAGAGAGAGAGAAAGAAAGAAAGCCCTCGTCAAGAATGTTCCCTATGTCCTATAAACCTGTCTACATCTCCGTCTATCTGCACAGAGCAGCAGTAATGACATAACTTCACTACAACTGCACTGCTGTTATTTAATCTAAGTGTTGATTTTTCAGCTTGACTGCCCTGATGCTGACAGGAAGCAACAGCACTCATGCATTATGGGTAGTGTAGTCGTGAATGGTGAGGAAGATGTAGTCCATGCATGTGCCATAAACAGAGTGTTTGTATAAACTTTGCGGGCTGCCAGCATAGAGGACGAATCCTAGAAGGGGCCTGTGTGGCGCACCAAATATGGCAAACGCACGCTCCAGCCATTCTGAGGATTCAAACCCTTGCGGTTACAGTTTAAGTTTAGAAAGTGGAAGCACACATTTAGAAAAGCCACAAAGGTCACACAGGATTACAAAAATAAAAGCTACGTCACAGAACTATACTATAAATGTAGTTTTTACCCATAACACAGCTAACAAACCAGCAGGCTTCAAGCCTGAAACAGTACCACAACCACAAATTGGGATTTCAGTTTGTATGGCACTGAAACAGATCCAGCATCAGCCAGTACAAAATGAAACCACAAAGCAACACATGCTAGTTCACACAAGCACAGTAGGTAACAGACACACTGGGTCTTTCACTTGGAACAGAAACACAGGCTAGCTAACACTAATGCCACTGGTTTGGATGTTCTTGGTCCAGTTTCAGTTTGAGAAGTGACACTCAACAACATCTCCTACTATGTTTCATCTGTTTTAGCAAGTATCTGCTACAATTCAACTGGGGAAATGGTGCATATGTAAATTATACCAGTTTAGCTCACTGCGGGGAAAAGCAAGGCTAGCTACTAATGTCAACCAAAGACTACATAACAGGCAAGCTATCTAGTTTAGTCTGTCAAGAAGTGTGTGTGCCTGTAGCTAACTGTAGCTAGTTAACCAATTAAAGCCTTCATCATAGAAGCTAAAATATTACAACAGAGCTGTAGCTGAGTCTCAGAGTCTGAGACACAGAGCACCAGGACCGAGGGGTATGACACACTGGAGACAACAACAACAACATGGTTGCAATAACCATCAAAGACCCAGATTGGACGTTCAGCCTCAACTTGCTTCCTTGTGCCCATTGCTCTCAAACCTGACCAAATCCCAAACTTCTAAGACTTTAAATAATCATTGAGTCAACATTACTACTTTATGTCTACTCCACTGCTAAAGGCCAATGAAATTCCATTTAGCTGCATGAGAGGCAGAACATTTTTCTAACAACATCAAATGAGAAACAAGGAACCAAGATGTGGCAACTGAGATCCATGTAGTTTTAAAAGCACAAGCCAAGTTATTATGCTAACACAATGCTAATTAGCGTTTTAATGCTATATCACTAGCCTTGCCCTACATGACAGACAAGCATCTTGATTTTATGACTAGAAATGTAGTTACCCTTTCACATGCCCTGGGGAACTGTGGGGGAAAAATACCATTCATTTACAACTCACATCAGTGTGATACCTTAACTGCTAAAAAAACGAAACTAACCACTACAGGACCAGCCTACACCGGTGAGCTAGCTTATTTTTTTGTAGATTCAGCCACAACTAGTATCATAGCTTGTTAGCTGTTTGGTTGTTTTAACTTCAGCTGGTTTACTTCAAATATGGTAATTTATCATTAACAGCAGAAACACCTAACTTGCTGCCAGTCAAATCTATCGTCTCTTAATAAGACATTTTTTGTTAACATGGAGTGACACTGTCCATTAGTGGCGGTGACTAGTGCAAAAAGCTGGCTGGCTGGGTCGGGGTGGGGGCTGGATGGAGAGATGGATGGAAGGAGGGGCGCAGTGGATGGAGGGATGGGGCATGGGAATAAGCTGGAAACTAGTAGGAGTGAGGAGGAGTAAGGGGGCAGTAGCCTGGATACCAGAACAGACCTTATTCTTGGCTCCGCCATCCTTTCTCCACTTCTGCTCTGCAACCAACAATTTTTAACTGAGCTTCTCAAAGGGCACCCACAGTGATGGGCATATGGCAGGGGACCCTGAAATAAACAGTGCTGGGCCAAGGAAACCTACATTTGAATACTGTATTTCAGAGCACTAATCACACCTGCTAATTACTGACACTCCCTGACATCCTTTAAATGTCCACAAACCCCACTATAAAAACCAGTGAGACTGAATGCAAAACAAATTTGTCTTTCAAAGGATGAAGTAGTGCTCATCTGTGAAATTCCTGGTTGTATGAGATCTCTCATTTCCACAAGGTGAGATCAACTTCTGGGCTTGCCAAGTATGGCCTCAAACTACTGGGAATAGAACCAGTAAAATCAGCCTGGTTGGCTACAGTGTGATCATCATCCCTGCTTTTCTAATTCTTAGAATCATTTTGTATTTGTATATTATTCTTTACTAGGATACTCAAACAGTCACTTACAAGATATCAAATCTCTCAGCCATGGACTAACTTCCTCAGCATAAAAGCATCATTTGCACTGTGACTGTAATGTTTCCTACAGTGACTGACAGCTGAGATGACACTGATCTCAGTGCTAAGATGTCCTTGGGAGACTCTCTGTTCAGTTGCCAAGGTGGAGTCCTTCCTTTGACTAGGTTGGGCTCGGCTGACTGTCAATTCACTCCATTCAGGGTGTGGATTTTCTTCACCATCAAAGCTAAAGATGCATGTTGCTAACTCACTAAGTGATTAATTGCTGTGTGACATTAGCCAGCGACAGAACTGTTACATAAAAAGCTGCCAGAACAAGGCACAATATAGCTCAGCACAAAATATGTAAATATGAAATCCATTTATTCCATATTTGAGCACCTGAAGTAGAGCGTGGCAATAACAATGTGATAGCTATGGAAATCGATACCTAGCATACCACCAATGCTCAGAAAGTATGTATTCATACTGTAAGGCACTTTGGATCAAACAGTTCACCCAATGGCATTTTAATGTGCTATATTCCTTGGTGAAAAACTGAGCCATTCATCCCTTCAGTTAAACAGATTGAGCAGTTTTGATATACACAAAAAATTATGTCAATTAAAATCTGCTTACATAACTTCCATCTGCCCTGAAATAGGTTCCTCTCACCACTTAGAACACAGGGAGAGAATTAATGCTTTGTCACAAACAAATTAATTACATTTTAAATCTCCATTGATAAATGGTAGGCTATAACTGAGAGTTAATGAAGCCCAGCCTTGCTCCCAGCACCCAGATTCAAACATGAAGAGGAGTGAGGCACAAAGGAGAGGAGCAACAGATCAGTACAGGTAGCCAGGAGGAGGAGGAAGGGGAGGGAGTTGAGGAAGGGTGAAGGGAGGGTTTCATCAGTGGAAGGTGATAAACTTTGCAAACCTTCCAAACTTGTCCTTGCTGCATAGGAGGGGGGGAAGCATTGGAACAGAGAGAAGAAGAGAAGAAATCAAAACAAAGAGCCCACCCAGACAAACTACTAGCTCATTTGTCCACACATTCATACACATGTCAGCACACACTTAAACACCAATCTCAAAACAGCTACACTCATAAGGGATAGGATGATTTTTTTTGCACATCTGAGTGCTTAGTTTAGGATGACCCATCTTGTGTTACTTGTCAACACAACATGTGTGAGTAACAACACACGCTGTGCCAACATGTGTTGCTATCAACACATCTAAAGAGCAAGTCGTCTTGAAAGTAACACCAGGTGTGGTGTCCCTACCTGGGCACTCAGATGTTGAAAATGACACATCTGTTGTATCTGTGTGGACAGGCTGAAACAATATGGCTGACACTCCAGTTGCCAGCTTCTGAACAGTCTAATCCAGAGACAAAGTTTGGTCCCTGCTGTTTTTGCTAGCTGCGATTGCAGCTCCACAGTTCTGTTCCATGGCTGTTGCTTAGTAACTGGTAATGCTGCATTGCCTGATCTTTTAAGTACCAGACATTTCTTTGCTGGTGATGCTATGGAAGGCACGGACATATGTTTAAAGCCATCATTTCCTAACTGTATAGACATGCATTAACATAGTGTACTTATTACAACCTGGCAAAAACATTTCCAATATCCTTCACACCTCTAAAAACACCTACTCAAGTCCCAATGGGGCTGTGGCAGCCTTTATAGGGGAACTTGGCAATGCTGGCACACAAATCAAGGAGTTAAACTTGCTTGACTGCTGAGAGCCCAGCCTGGCGGTGGAGTGGCAGTCATGTTGCCGAGTCCAGGTCAGTTGTGTTCAGATCTGCGGCGTCTGGACCAAAAGCTAGGAGGCATGGCTGAGCAGGACCACATGCACACCTCTGTTCCCACAACCCCTTACAAAAACAACAACACTTGTTTTAAACTATGGGCTTACATTCATCATCTACTTCAGACCAGTCTCCATATGATTAAGAGTACTTATATGTTTTGATAAGGATTTACTGACTTGACAAGAATAGTGATATTGCCGGGTGATATGGATAAAAATGTCACTATTAAATTCTTCCATATAAGAATATATAAATATTTGTACATGTAAAATCACTCTGTATTAAGTCTGATAATGGACAGATCAGACAGTCAACTTTTGTACCACCTTTTAATATCAATGTTTCAGCATGTTGTAGCTCATTTAGCACAGTTCACAAGTACTTAACCTTACTATCGACCATTTTCTAAAGCATGCCACACTGTTTTAGATGACTTTTGACTCATTGTTACTAGCTTCCAGGCAGCCATGAAATTAGGTATGGTGTAAACATCAACTTGCAGAGATCTGAAATTTGCTTGTGATAGGTAATCCATCACAGCAAACGTCCCGCTCAAGTTTATTTTTGTCAAAGTTGAGTTATTGTTGCGTGGCAATTCAGCTTACTACCTGCACTGAGTTGAAAGCCTAAACAACATTTTTGCACATGCTGTTTGGTCAGAAAATCACACAATTTAAGTGAGGACCAACAAGGAATAAATGTGTGGAATAAGCACATAATTTAATGGGTGAGTCTTTATGGTGGTCAAAATCAGTATGAGTGGCTAAGAAATTACATGCTTATTCCACATTTGGAGTGTAAAAAGTCCTTTTTTCACAATTTCAATAAATTTCAATTATTGTAGCTTAAGAAAATAGGGAAACTGAGTAAAACTTCAAATACCTAAAAAAATGTATGGTGTCCACTGAAAATGGTTAATTGTAATGGAAGGTATATGTGCAGTGTAGTAGATGGACTAAAACACAAACATGAGTATAGTCCTTTAACACACTTCTTAATTGCCAGAATAAAACTGTAAAACTGACGACACTGAAAGTAAAATGGTACCATTTTAACGTAATAACCATCTTTAAATAAAAATTACTAAAACAAAGCAGCAAAAGCCCGTTCTTCCACTTTTTCCAATAGACCCTGAATGCAGCAGAAAACCAGCAGCCAGCAAAGTCACTTAAAATGTGTGAGCAATGTATCAAATGGACTATTATCACTGAAATGTTGTGATTATTGTTCGAGACATGTTTCACCGCAGTGTGAATGTCATCACATTAAAAGAACTCGTTTTAATTGCTTGCTGTGTGTGCATACTGGACAGCAGCACTGCCAAACTACCTAACTGAAGCTACATACAGTTCTAGTTTCAACACAACCATCTGCCATTAGGGCAGAAATAATGCAAATTATGCTTTAATTAGTACTTCCACCTACAATAGATTTACAGTGATGTGGGTTGAATGTGGCCAATACTACCTGCAACATTCCCTTACTTTGTCAAAAAGTAAGCCCCCTTGATGGACCCCTGGGAGATTCCCGCCCCAGATGAAACAGTTGGAGAAAACCAGAATTAATAACAGTGTGGGGAATTAACAGCCCGCCACCCACCAAATGAGGGGAAACAAAAAAAGAAACACAGCAGGTACTCCTCATAATTGTACCAGCCACTTATACTAATTACTAATTACTAACATGCGTGTTTAGCACTAAGCTAATTCTGCACTGACCAAGTCCAACAGTTCCATGAATCCCAGTCCCGGGCATCAGGTTCTGTGGCTTGGTCCATTCTATATTACACTGTCTATATTATATATACATATTTATATATATATACATATACTGTCTATATTTACATAGGCTGTTTATATTTTTCTCTATATTTTTATATTTACTGCTTATATATATATTATATTTATTATTTATTATATATATACCACTTACTTATATATAGGCTGTTTATACTTATAGATATACTATTTATATTTTTATTTACATTTACATATGCTGTTTACCTTTACTTACATATACTGTTTATAGTTTACATACTGTTTATACCCACACATACTGTTTACATATACTGTTTATACCTATATATATATATTTATATACTGTTATATATCTTATATTTTATATTTACACTTATATTTACACTTCTTTTCTGGTCTTTTTTGGGGGGGGTTTTTTGGCTTATACCGGGACCTGAGTGCTAATTTCGTACCACTAGCATGTAAGTGTGAACTGGTATGACAATAAAGTTCCTTGAATCCTTGAATCCTTGAATCCACTTGGGCAGCTGATCTTTTGATAATGCTTCCTTTGAATAATCTATTTGTAGTTTGTCACACAGTTAAGCTAAAACAAAAAAAGGACATATAACGTAATTTTCATACTTAATACCTTTATACCTTTCAATAATAAAGCTAATGATTATTCTGTTATTGTGATTACATTCATAACACATTTAGCCTTCTTTGTCCTCACATCCAATTGCAATATTCTTGTTTTCACTCATTTCTACACAGTTACAGCGATTGTTTTGAGCCTTCTGTTATGTTTGATCTGCTACGCATTTGTTATGGACTGCACAGTCAATGGGACTTTTTTTCCCACAATCATACCACAAATATCATCAGTAAGTAATGATTTATCTACAAGAGAGATAATAAGATTGTAAAAATGTCATGGCCACTCATCTATGGTGACTAAAGAGGAAATTACTTCAAGGATTTATGGGGGTAAATAACTTTCTAAATGTGAGACAACTACGCCTTTATGCAGACCAGGCCGACAGCAGCATTTTGTTTTGGACTGACACGGTTGTTGCACACTTTTTGACATCAAATGTCAAAAGACTTTTTAAGACCCTTAAAAAATAAAAAATAATACCATTTCCACAACACACCGGTGACATTTTTTTTTTTAAATTATACAATCAGAAATTGCAGACTCAAATAGAATAGTTTCCTAATATAACATAAACTTTCTGTTTTCTGTCAATAAATCAAGATGTAGGCTTACACAGAACCATCCCATGCCGCACTTTTGGCATATTTTATAATACTTAACAGTAAAAACAAAACAAATTGGTCTAAATGAAATATTGAAACTTCAATTGAGATTAATTTACCATTTTACATATACTTTTACTGCATAAATTAGAATGCAAAAAATCTGTGAAAAATAGATATTAGTGGGCATAGGAAAGATGTATACCCTACTGCCGCACATGAGATCTGCAGCCCTCTCCTCTTTACACACAGACTAGTAACAATCTAATGATGCCTGTAACCAGTTGCTATGTTTGCCTCTTCCAGCCATTTTAGGTTAAATTTACACTTCCCCATCTAGCAGTTGCTCACAAAGTATGTGCTATTACACACTACTGTCCTGTAAAAATTGAGGAAAAACTCAACTGTTCCTTTTCCTACAGTACCCACGACAGTACACACATCAAGCACAACCTCCTGCTGAACTTATTTATTTATATATCGAAATCACATTACTTAACAGGTACCCACAAGAAAAGGGAATCCCCCAGCAAACACTTCCACCACTGCAAATACAAAGATGTTTAAAAACTTTCTGCTACTATCTAAGCCAGATATGAGACAACCTGTACTACAGAGGGCTGAGCGTCTGCAGGTTTTCATTCCAGTCAAATACTGCAGCAGCTGGTTTCACTGATTAACACACCTCCACCCAGAGAGGAGCACCTAATCTAGCAATTAAATTTAAAATGACCAATCCTTGATTGACTCGCCGATGTAATCGACATCAATGATGGCAGAAATACGTGCACCCGGCACCAAAGAACGTATTCTCTCCAGAGAACAATCTGAAGCTGAAACACCTCGCCCATGATCATCTAAAGTGTGGGAGTATTTTAGACAGCGAACCAAGAATGCGCTGGTCTCTAAGCTCTGCAGATTGGAAATTGGCTTATCACAGCAGGACAACTGTTCAGCACCAAAAGTATCCAGAAATGCTTTGTCAAGACAGCAGCAAGTACTCTCCTGTTACTTTTTGTCCCCACCAAAGCATGATATATTGGGATTATCATCATGAAGAAAATGTTTCTGTTAGTAGTAGTTACTTAAAATTGATTTTCTAAGTGTTTCTTTATGGCCCCCATGTTAAAAAAAAAAAAAAAAAAAAAAAAAAATCTGCACTGCTGCTGTTATGGAAATGCAGTGTCATATTATGCATCATCTAACACTGTTGCTTGGCCATTTTATATTTTATATTTATTGTAATGGCCATGAATGTGAAAATGGCTTAACCTAATGTTACAGACTGTTGTTACAGTCTGTAAATCATTTCAATTATTTTCTTTGCCCTACACTGAAACAAAAATACATTTGCATTAATTTTCATTTTTAAGACAAATGCTAAAGCAAAACTAGTGACTCTCCAGTTCATGGGAAGAGTTACTATGACACACAATGCTTCAATTAATCTGTGTCACAACAATCTGTTTGAATTTGAGGTCAAGTATTTTTTCTGATCAGGCATCTGACATATAGGGTCTCTCAAAGTTTTTGGTATTTATTCTGTGTAAATTATTATATTAATCAAGTAATTTTAAAAATCTATGGAATTTATGCCTTATTGTCCAAATGCTTGTTTATCTTCTTTGAGTACTAGGAAGAAATATGTGGCTAAATGCTAGCTAGCTAGAGAGAAAAAAAAAAAAAAACTGAAAATGTTTGCTGCCAACATGTTAATTATAAAAGTGCAGTTCCATCTGCTCATATCTGACTGTCTTGACTCTCTGTATACACACAGAAAGTCCTGTTCTTTGATGTTATATTGATCATATATCTACACTAATCTATCAGTTATTACATAATATTTAGTATGCCTCAGAGACCATGGAAGTTCCTGAGTTGTTAAGGAAAATAATTACTGTTTAAAAGTTACATGCAACATAAAATACGATGTTATAAGACATGTCTCTCAGTTGAAATGTAAGCACAGAAAAAAGGAAGTTTAATGCATCTCAGCCAAGAGCAAGGTGGCGATTAAGAAAAAGTATAATTTATGTTTTTCTGTAACTTGGCACTAATAAATGATGAGTGGATATGCTTAAAATGGAAGATAAGGTTGCTTTTCAATCTTAAGACAATACTGGCGTTTTAGTGAGCATGAATGACTCTCTTCCAAAAGGAAGAAAGCATACAGCCAAGTCTGTCATCCGTGATTTCATCAAGAGACAGCTGACGGAGCTGCTCTGCAGACTGAGTTAGAGGCAACTTTGTGGACATTTTGACAGGGCCATGGGGAGATTTTGGCAGCATTTCAGAACAGTTAGCATCTTGATCAAGTTAAACTCATTAGATGTATGGCTCAAACATTCTTTGTTCACAAAATTACCCTCCAATTTGCTAAAGATCTTACCAATACAAACCAAGTCCAATGATGATACCACTAACTTAAGTCCTGGTTCTTTGCTTTCTAGCTTTCGGGTGCAGATGTTACTGTAAATACATGTTGGAAAAAACAAACGAACAAAAGAAAAACCCCATATGACCAGCATTTCAGGGCCAAAATCTCTTTCCGGTTCAAAAGCCCTACAGAGGTAGATCAGAGTAGCTGATGGAAGAAGTAGTAGTGAAGATAATGGGACAGAAAGAAAGAAAAAAGAAGGGAGGAGGGAGTAAGGGGAAGGCGCTTCAACAAGAGTAGCCTAATTAGAAGGGAACCCTTGGTGGCTGTGTCCGACTCTTACTGCCTTCAAGATAACATGCATTGACAATAGACAACATATCAATGCATCGTACAGAATAAGAAAAAAAAAAAAAAAAAAAAAAACAGCTGTACTCATTACAGGCTTTTGTAATTACCTCATTTTTTCTGATGTTTTATTTAACTTTTTTCTTCAGCTAGTCTCAATGCCTTTTTTAAGGATCAGCTGAGCATAGGGATATAAAAACCAATCAAAAAACATTCAATACGCCACCAGTGATGGTTGCACCTCCAGGGCAACTGAGAGTGGCCTGACTGTGAGTGTTCATTATATTTTCAACTGGGAGATGAAAAGTGCAGTGTTACAAACACATCCACTGAGAACCATACAACTCTCACTTAGCTGATAAATCAGTGAATACACTGAAAGTATTTATATGTTTGTTTTGAACTGTCTGAGTAGCACTTCTGCCTTTGGAAGAATATTTGTTGATGTAATATTGCTACTCCAGTGGTTTTCAAATGGGGTTAGCGTACTGCATGGGGTTCAAGTGATTTTTTTTTTTAAATCTTAATTCAAAAATATCACTCATACATAATTTTTCAAATAACTAGCCTACGCTAGAATAAGTTCAATAAAAATGTAATTTAATAAACTGCATTTTATATTGAGTTTTTAATACGGGCTTCCTGAGGGTGTCAAATGTGTTTCTGGTTTAAATCTACCGTCATCGAATGAGGACATTTGTTCACTATGATCGAGAAGCCAAGACAAAAAAAACAAAAAAACAAAAACACAAACAAACAAAACAAAACAAAAACAAAAAAAAGGGGGGGAGGTTGAAATGCAGCAGGAATACAGCTGAAAAGAAGATGAAAGTTAAGAAGACGCAAAAACAGGGCCAATTCAATATAGTCAGTATCAGGCTGTTGTTTCAGACACTGATGGTGCTGCATTGGACCTCTTTATATGGGCTTTTTTGCTCAAAAAATGTTGTGCACTGGTCAGGGGTTACTTGGCTGGAAAAAAACAAAATTCAGAGGGGGCACATTATTGAAAAAAGTGAGAGAAGTACTGTTCTGATTTATAAAACAAACCAAACCTGTGCCCCATAAACTGCAACACAAAACAAATCATGGGTATATTGAACCGGTACACCCCTGGCTGAGCATTAGCCTATGTCTAACACTCTGAAATAAATGATCAGCAGTCACCTATGAGAAACAGCATGTGCTTTCAGACAGTTTGATTACTACTGTGTGCAATGGGAGGCTTTTCGAGGATATGACTGACCTCCCTGTCTCTCATCTTATTCATCACACACACCCAGATACAACTACCCCTCCCAACACACACACACACACACACACACACACACACACACACACACACACACACACACACACACACACTGAGCCCTTACTGTTCATCACACAGGAACCCGTTGATATCACAATTTATCAAGACTGTTAGAGATTTGATCATTTGTGTTAATCTTAAACATCTGTGTAATTTACCAGCCGCAGTGTGTTTAATCTCACAGGAATATGCAAGGGTTGTGCAGCAGGTCCTCGCCTTGTCAATCTGGACACCGCCGCCTGTGCTGTAGCTACAGCTAAGTAGGGCATCACACCCACAACAATCATGGAAAGGGCCAAATGGCTACAGCTAACATGCCAAATAAATACCAAGAGCCATGGAATACTATTTCCATCCCCTCCCATTACATTACATTTAGGGAAGTAAGCGTAGATACTCAAAGTGATGCGCCTATGCTACAAGGGTGCTGCCTAGCGATGATAAATACAAAACTGGTTAGGCAGCATCAATTATGTGGCTGATAGCTGCTGTTTTGTGAAGCAGAGACGACGCCCGAATGCTAGCGTTAGTTAGCCTAGCTAGCGTGAAGCCAGCAGCCGCCATTACCAGCCAATGTTAGCTATGTGAAGCTACTGCAGGCCTGGACTGATACAGCAGACATTTATTAGCTATGGGGCTTATGGGATATTTTGAATTCATCAGTTGCTTCCATTTAGCTGAAGTCAGCCACACGACGCGGAGGAAAGTTACACATAACGCCCAAAACGGCGTATCAGTAAGCACTCCTTGCGAAAACCACCAAACTGCAAGCTAACGTCATGGCTAACGTTAGCTTGTGGCTAGCAGTTCCCACAGGCTGCGGCGAGGAATGCTAACAACACATTTTAGCCTAACTGAGCGTTTTAATAGACGCAGTAGCCCCTAATAAAATTACAAACAACAGAATAATATTCAAAATTGAACACTAAACTAAAACGTTGTAACTAAAGCTACCGGTGTGCGTTCATAGGGAAGTCGTTATCGTAGTTTAACTAACGTTAGCTCTACCCTGGCAGTAGTCTGAGGTGCAGGTGCAGATATTAATACATTTCAGCTGCTAACAGTCTTATGTATTTGATGCAGATATGACTGTGAGTGTGCGAACCTTTTTAATATTGTAAACCCGGGTCAACATCCCGATGCCTCTGTCGTTGAGGATGGTGAGTTTTTCTGCCAGTTTCTGTTGGCTGGGCTGAATCACTCCCCGAGACATCTTGCTCTTCGATTAAATCACCAATTCAGCCAGAAAAAAACAAAATCTCCGCGGCTCCTGGTATGTTAACAGAGAAAATCTGTGATTTATGCGGTTATTACAATTCGCCCATGGTCAGATATTCGGGGACAGCCGTTTCCTGTACTCCACCCCACCGTTTTCCAGCCTGTCTGTCTTTTTTTTTTTTTTTTTTTTTGCAACAGGGATGAGAGGAGTTGTCCTGGTTTTCACAGCGAGGCTCTCTCCCTGCAAACCGATCAAACAGCCGCGGTGCGTTCAAGGGAACCTAGAAAACTAGTAAACTTCTACATTCAAGGTGGAAATGGGTTATTTCCACGATATCCTAACGATATAACTTTGTGTACATCCCATTTGTACACTGGTCTCATGGCTCATGCTCTCATAACTTAATACATTATACGGTACTATACAGATATTACACCAAAACCATTAGTTCCTACACCAATAGTATAGCAACAGACTCAAGGCTCAAACACATTAGTGCCACAGATACACAACATAAGGTCACAACGAGAGTCCCCGTTAAAGTAATAATAATAATAATAATAATAATAATAATAATAATAATAGTAATAATAATAATAAGAAGAAGAAGACTTGTGTAGTGAATGTAGTGCTTTCTTTTGCTTTGCGGAAATTTGCTCTTCATTAGAAAGAAACTCCCATTTGGCTGGAAAATTAAAAATAAAAATATTCCGCTGTATTTTTTCTCCCTAATATGACATTTTGAATATCATTGGTATTGTGAAAAAAAAAAAAAAAACAGAAGGGGAAAGTTTATTGAACTGCACATCTTACACAAGATGGTATAAAGACCGTTGCCATAAGCCGGTAAGTTTTTTTTCCCCAAAATTTTTGATTTTACGGGAACATATTGTTGCCACCAGAAAATGACACAGTATCAAGTAATAATGTGGAAATCTATTGTTATGACAATATTTTTCACGGTATTACAAGATATATTGACGTGATGACACATTTTCGTGATGACACACAGGATTTAAAAATGCAATGACTTTAAAATGCGCCTGCTCGCGTTTTTTGTTTTTTCTAAGACAAAATGTCGAACTAATTTCAAATGAATAATTTCAGCGTGACTCCGAGTACAGAGGAAATATGATAATTTACTATTTTCCGTGTAGTATAAGAACGCACCATGTTGTTGACGCAGCTTCCGACTCTGAGCCTGCTCGCTGCCAGTCCCTCTTTTAATGTGTAGTAAAACGAGCTGTACGCCCCACACAGATTGATACTACACTGAAAAATACTTACTAACTCTAACACGGTAATCTTTGGCCCAGAGCAGTGCTGGGCTGATGTTGTTTGCAGCCGGTCGCTGATCTAGACAGGTGGGTGCTGTAGACTACCGAGGCTGCACAGCACAAGCTGGTCACACAGCCATGCAGACAGCTGCATAGATATCACGAATCAATACATTGTTTGGTTTGGGATATTTCCCCAAACCCATGGATCATATTTAATGTGACACTACTCCACAGCCTAATGTACGATTATGATTTTGCAGTTTACATCCAAATCTTCACCAGTCATTCTGCATTAGCCAGGGATGTAGTCAGTGATAAACCCTCTTGTAAACAGTTTACCCACACTTTAATTTGCTGAATAAAGTTTATAAACCTTTTAGGATGACATATATTAATAATGCCATTGTGGTGTTATCAATAGCACCAAATAGAGCAACTTATTTTTTGTACTGTTTTTCTCTAAACAAAACAAAAATGTTCATAATGGTAGCTGTAAGATTCAAGTAAATCACTGGCTGAAGCTTTGTATTTACCATTACCTTATATGATTCAACCAAATCATTTTGATAATAATCTGTTTATATAATCCTGCTTCCCAGAAACCCCCAATTAATCTCATCGGAGTCCTGTTGCTCTTGATGTGATGCATTCACTCGCCCAGGAGATCCAGGGCTTCTCCAAGGACCGTTTGAAGAAACAGTGCACGCGTGTGACCACCGTGACCGGCAGAAAGCTGCTGGAGAGACGGAGGGATGGAGGACAGGACGGAGAGACAGAGGAGGTCGAGGAGATAGAGGAGGGGGCAGGATGTGGCTTTGTTGAAGACCAGAGCCTGGACCTGCAAGTTGGCATTGTTAGACCATTTTACTACTGGGTAATATATACCATTACCACCACTACAGCTACTGTCACTATTTACTTCATAAGCTCCACAACTACTACCACTCCTACTACTTGTGATGCCACAGTTACAGCTATTACCATCATATTTACCAATATTGCTACTGCTTGTATACTACTACTACTGCTACTACTACCATCACACCACTACTGCAACTGCTGCTATAATACTACTGTTACCACTACTTCTACCACTACCACTGTACTACTACCACAACTATTACTACTACTATTACTCCAACTATTATTATTACCACCACCAGTGTAACTGCAACTGCTACTGTGCTACTACTACTGCTACCATTACTACTACCAGTGTGATATCCCTGTACTGTCATGGAGCATGGTATTGATTTAAATGACTTTCCCTCTTGACACATATACCTTTTACAAACACACACTAATTATGGGTCGATGGCAGCAGAGTGCCTGGAGGCCCTGCTGTAGCTTGTGGGTGTTGTAAGTGCCTTGGCTAATGGAGGTGGTTGTGGTTGTGCAGCATCTCCCTCATTTCAGTGTTCCAGTTCTCCAAATGCCAGGTCCTGGGTTTTAATAGTGATTGGAATTCCTCTCAGCCCAGGGTGGGCAGGGTGGCCTGTGGTTAGAGAGACCACGCCTCAGCCCAGATCAAGCCCCCATGTCAGCAAGCATTCACACTGCTGAAGTGTCCTTGAGCCTGACATTGACTCCCCATCACCTGCAGGGTGCGGCTCTGTTCTGTGACTAGCGCCGGGCTCTGACCTCGCTGAAGGAGAGCAGGCAGAAAGAGAATTTCTCTACGGGGATCAATAAAATATTACATCTGTTAGGCTGCACAGAGGTGACTCATGTATCTCCCTCCTATACAGCGCTGTGCTGCTAACAGCATGGGACTCCTTACATGTCCGCTAATTATTCTCTTTAATGTTGCTACTTTCGTTTTGGGGATCTTATACACTTTTTATGGTTTTACATCAGCTTTAAGTGTATGCATTATGCACTCTAAACCTCTTGCAACATCCTGTCTTAACCATCTGATTTGCTCTTTGTAAGGGTTGTGGTAAACCATCCACTTAAACTGTTGATAGGCCTCTCTGAAAGCGTTGGAATTTGCTCTTGATCGATATTGAGGCTTTTCTCTGACAGTTTCCCCCTTCGCAGTAGAGATATGTCTTGATTTGCATATTTTTTTCTTTCATACAAGCCATTTTAAGCTATCATTCAACTTGGCAAGCAACCTTTTTAGTCCAGGATGCCATTGTCACAGTTGTCATATCATGCCTGTACACCCTAATGGGCGGGGGGTGAATTCCTCCCTGCAGCCCTTCTCTACATTCAGCCCACTTGACAACTTTAACCCTCCTGTTACCTTCACATTTACTATCACTTTTTATCTATTGGTGTCAGTTTGACCCCAGTAATTTAAACCTCCAGACAGTGATTATAATCAAAATTGTTACCCAGATAGCTTATGTTATTATTATACATAAAAGTTCTTGTGGGAATCATGTTTTTCCCTTCCATATGTCATTTGCACTATCAGTGGTTGTTGCTATACTACAGGTATAGTTATGTTTCGTGGGCCCTAAAGGCAAGATTTTTTTGCCGATTATAAAAAGCCTGGGGTCAAATTGACACCAAAGAAACACTGATGCATACAAAATGTGCCCATGACAATGAAAACATGTTATCATGTTAATTTTATGTTTACCCAGTTGTCCCCGTTAAATTAGTAAAAGTCATGAAATATGAAGCAAAAAAAAAAAAAAAAGTCAATCATGTATTTATAGGCGTTAAACATTGAATGGGGTCAAACTGACCCGAAAGACGATTGGTGGGTTAATTAGATATTTGATCAAATTTCATGTGTTGAGCTTACTTGTAGCTAAATCTGGCACTTTTATCCGTATACCCAATAAGTGTTTACTTAATCCCGTTACCTTTTTTTCCAGTAGCTTTCAGCCATTTTACCTCCCCTGCTCTTAACACAGGCTTCTCAGAGCTAATGTTTCCCTCTTCAGTGATAGTCCTGATATCAGAATCAGAAATATTTTATTGATCCCAGAGGGGAAATTGGGATATCTTGCAAACTTTGCTATCTGCTGCCGATTTATTTTGCTCTAACTTTGCCCTTTATGCCCTCGCTGTATTTTATTATGAAAACATTAGTGATATTTTGTCCCTTAAATGTAAAGTGAACAAAGAGATGCTTTCTTCTCTTCATGTCAACAAGGGGAAGGAGGTGCATTTGTTAACATGGTTATTAGTGTCAGCCCTGGAAATAGATTTCATAAATTGATTATTTTTTGATAATGACTGACTCTTCTCATCAAGCTGTTTCTGCTCTCGCAGGCTCTCAGGACGCGGCTCACGACATTGAGACCCTGCAGAGATGTAAGGTCGGTACAAAGGGATCGATGGGAGCGGGCATGCCCTTGTTGTGATGGCATGAGCAGTGACATGAGAATCAGAGGCGGCCGCGTAGGTGTGCTCTCCTGTGGGTCGGCAACAGCCAGCCAATGGCCAGAGGAGCCTGTGACACGTGCAGTTACCGTTTGGCTCAGTAGAGGGAGCAAAGGATAAACAGTAGTTTCAGAGCTGCTGTTGAACATCACAGGAATATGACTGCTTCCCTCTGCAGTGGCTCAGGTCGCTGCCAATGCAATCTCAGTCCAATAAATCAGAGGGATTAGAGATGCCCTCACCTCCAGTTTCTAGGGCTTAGTCTTCACTGCCACACCTTCTAATAACTGATTCTCACATAGCTCAGGCTAGGGACGGCACTGGGATCCTTAATAAGGCCATTTGATCATCTGATCTTATCTGTACGATGTTGAAATGGTATCTCAAATTGGCCAAAATAGGACATATTAATCAGGGATGTAGGGTGCGGTGTACAAATTGCCATCACCACAGCTAGTGCACTAATTAGTGATCAAATATTTTCTGTGTTGGTGTGGAGATGGAATTGATGTTACATGTTACAAGCAGGTTTTGTGGGCTGCAGCACGAGGGAGGGGGCAACAGCGCAGTTTTTAAGTAAGCTCAGTTTAAGTGAGGGGAGACAGAAAATGATTTGCGTTTGCCATCTCTCTTTCCCTTTCCTCCCCCCTCTCTCTCTCTCTCTCTCTCTCTCTCTCTCTCTCTCTCTCTTTTTCTCTCATCACCCCCACCTCTGTCGCGCTCTCCCCCTCTCTGTCTCATTCACGTGTGTCATGTTTTCAGCACGGTTGACAGTACACATCTCGCTCTCCCTGTCTGTCAAAGTCAAAATGGGAAATTTACCAGCACGACTGCACAGAGGATTAGAGCAGTCTCAAATTTAATGGTCCCCCGTTCAGCTTTCTAATGAATCTGTCCTTCTCCTGTCTGTCTGTCTGTCTGTCAGGTGTCTCATGTGCTGAATGTGGCCTATGGAGTTGCCAATCTGTTCCCGGATCAGCTGGTTTATAAGACGCTCAACATCCTGGACCTTCCAGACACTGACATCACTTCCTACCTTGGGGACTGCAGCTCTTTTATAGACCAGGCCCGAGAGCAGGTACACACACACACACACACACACACACACATAGAAACAGGTCAGCATGTGCACACACTCATACACGTGCACAGACACACAGTCACACGCCACTGTTTCATGGTTTAAGCAGGTAAAGGTGACTAAGCCTCACACCTAAAATGCAGCCTAGTTCTGCCGTGTCCTGCCGTTTTCTGCTCCCTCATTTCGATGCATCAAGGTGTTTGGCCAGAATGCCTGCCTCTGCATGATCTACCCCACTGTTACCTATTAGAGAACAATGCCAGTGTCATTTTGAGTTATAGCCCATTTGCTACCGTCTATGGCTACGCAATCCAGTTAAAAAATCATGTTGCGATCAGTTTGACAGATACCGGGATTGTGATCATTTTCATTTTAACTGGAAAAACGACTAAAATGAGGATGATGTGATTTTTACTGGGGTCCGGCCCAAACCATCATGTTTTTTTTTTCTTTTTTTCTTTTTTTTAACATGGGGAGAACACGATTTGTAGGCCAGGGCGTCTCTGTGGCTCCACAGCACATACTGTGGTTTGGATATTGCAGTTATCCATCCATACTGCGATTTGGATATGATTTTGATGAACTGTGCCGTCCTACTACCGTCCATGTCTGGCCTACATTTCCAAATCAGGAGATGGAGCTGCCAGAATGTATGCAAATTAGAGGGCGACTGATAATGGATTTTTAAAGGCCAATATAAACATGATAGATTGGGGACGGAAGAAGCCGATAGCCAGTTAATCGGCCAATATAACAGCCCTGTTGGAAACAAACTCTCTTTTACTTCATTAGACAGTGGATAAATGTTGAACTGGACATCTAAATCAAAGTGATAAAACGTCACTAAATATACAAATAAATCTAGACCAGTGAACTTCAAACTCAAAGTAAAGTTAATAAATAAATCAGGGACTGAAAATGAAACCGTGAAAAGGTTTAGGTGGGACTCTTTCTCATCAGTCACTAATTCCAGTTGAGAAGCCTCACATTTTTTTTAAAGATTTTTTTTTTTTTTTTTTTTTTGCCATTTCTGGTTTATTTGACAGTCTCAGTAGAGAGAGACAGAGGAAAGGCAGGGGGGAGAGAGGGGATGACATGCAGCACAGGGCCTGAGGTCGGATTCGAACCCAGGACGCTGCGATCAGGACTCAGCCTTGACAAGTGGTACACACTTTACCAAATGAGAAGCCTCATATGTTAATGGAGGAAACAGAGCTTGTCTGCAATGTTGAGCTTTACAGTACGAATGATTTCACTGTATTACTTTGGACTTTTGCAGAATTAAGTGAATTGATATATAAGATTGTTTCTTTACCGTTTACAGCAGTTAAAATATAATGTAATTCATATGTTGTTTATATGTTTATTAATATGTGAAACATTTAAGTTACTTATTCATGTTCCCTTTGCCTATAGACAATGTCATTTTTGTGCAGGGATATGGTTAGTCATTTTAGCTCCTACCTGTCAGCCATCGGCCACTATCTGAGTCAAACTCTGACAATACTGATAGTTTGTAAAACGTCCTGTCGGCGCTGATTAATCAGCCAAACTGATTAATTGATTGACGTCTAATGCAAATCAAAGAAGGCTTTATTTAGGTTCTTAACAAACTTAAAGTTCCCTTTCTCCTGAAGGCACAAGGAAAAGGCTTGGAAAGAGAAAGTGGATACACAGTGACTAACAAGCAGCTGTTGTTCTGAAAGGCTTCCTCAGGTGAAGAGGGCGTCCAGCCCGGGCTACCCCCTAGGAATAAGAGGGCGAGTGGGAGGGGACATGACATCTAACAGGAGTAAAGCAAAAGATATGAGTATACTAGTAAGGAAAATAGACTCTAAATGATGAGAAAACAGCCTTCAGTAAGATATATAGTTTAAATGTATAGGTGCAGGATGGGAGAACAAGCTCATGTAATCCATGTGGAGAGGCAGTGTTCATGTATCTATTTCGCCACCCTTTTTCGAGACTTCAAGTTTGTGTAGTACCTAAAAATATCCCTCTTTTTTTCATATATCCTGGCAGCCCCATCTCCCGTTTTGTGTATTTTTGTTGCCCCTGAGCATCATCCTAACATTTCGCCACACTGCCTTTAGTTTGCATCATTCATTACCTCAATCATTTTGCAATGCATGCCATACGTAATTAGATTTTTTGGCATTTACCTGGTTTTGATAGTTGTTTGAAATCCACGCCCAGCATGAAATTAACTTCTGTCCCGGCTAACAGCTTCGCCCTAAATAAAAAGACAAGGATGTGACAATGAAGTTTGTAAGGTGACATGTTTTGGGGGATTATTTCCTGGCGGAGACTTCCATTTCTTCCTGTGGGTGTCAGATGATTGACAGTAAGCAGAGCGTAATGTAATGTGTGCACCCTGATATGGAAACACTCAACCTGGGGACAATGAAATAACAATAAAACAGCAACTTTGACTAAACCAAAAAAAAAAAAAAAAAAGACTTCATGTCTTCTGTGATGGATTATCTAGCTCGGGTAATTTTCAAGTCTGTAGATGTAGTTTTTTTTTTTTCAAATCCCATTCTGAATCCCAGCGACAAATACGTCAATACATGAGCACACAAATGAGCTGTGGGCGGCCCTCGTTCTTTGGAGATGTGGCTGGAATTTTAACAATTTACCTGGTTTCCAGCAAGACACTCTTGGCAGTATGATAATTAAATCAACATCAGTAAAAATATTAATATTAATAATGGCACATGCACTCACACACCTATAACCAAGACACAGATTCATTCTCTGTCGCGTCTTATTGCTGTCCCTGTCCTACGGCTGCGTTTCACAGATGGCGGAGAGTCAGAAATCATAACTTTCTAATAAAAAATACCACTGTCACTCACATCACAACTCCTAGAAGGAAACTCCAGCAAGATTTCTTAACCCTGAGCTTCTTGAAAAGCTATCGTCACGTCAGCGTGGTTGCATACGATGTAAATCTATTTTTAGTAAGGATAGAATCCTCAGACTAACAAAAGGTTGATTAAAGGTCTCAAACCCATCAAAACACCTGTGTGGTAAAAATATATATTTGTTCCAACTTTTGCTGCATTCATTTCAACTCGGCGCTCAACAGTGACCTTCAACTTGTAGGAAAAAGCCAACTGAATGGTAATCTGGCTTCAAATTACAAGATGGAGTTTGGGGTATCACTTCAGAGCTGTGGTTTTATCAGATTTCAGTTCAAGTGACATCAGTGCACGCAAAAACGAAGCGAAAACAATCCCCGTTTGTTGGTTATGGTAAGAACTGGATCAATGTAACAGTTTTTATTTATTACTCAAGCAAATGCTGCTGCGTGTACTTTGTGTTCCCTGTGCAGGACCTTTCTTCTTCTTGCGGGAAGCCGTTTTTCTGCAGCTGGCACTCTGAACTCTGTGTTGTCATAGGTTGGAAATTACGACTTGACATGAACACAGCTTTAACCCTCCTATTATGTTTGGGGTCAATTTGACCCCAGCCAATGTTTAACGTCTCTAAATAAATGATTAACATCATTTTTTTTGCTTCATATTTAATGAGTGTTCCTAATGTAATGGGTTCTACCGGGTAAACATGAAATTGACATGATGATATGTTTTCAATGTCCTGTACATACTTTGTAACGCATCAGTTATAAATAACAAAAATCTGTACTTAGAAATAATATAAAGCCATTAAAACACCAAAAATGAATATTTCTTTCCAATTTCAGATCAATCAGTGAGATTTTATGGTGATTTGAATATTTTTCCATTTTCGCGTAATAGGAATACTGGATGTATAAGTGGGGGTGTTGGGGAGTTATGTCTTATTTAAAAGGCTATTTAGGTAATCAACAAAGAAACATCAAGTACTTGACACATAAACTTTGGTAACAATTTTAGTTATAATAATTTTGTGAAAGTTTAAACTGCAGGGGTCAAATTGACTCCAAACATAAAGGATGTTCAAAAATGTGAACATAACAGGAGGGTTAATTCCTTATTCTGTCTTTTTCTCACATTCTGCCTCTCTCTCCCTCTCTCTGCATCTCTGTCCTCAGAGTGGCGTGGTGCTGGTCCACTGTAACGCCGGTGTGTCACGATCATCCTCCGTTGTGATTGGCTACCTGATGTTGCGGGAGGGGCTTTCATTCAGTGATGCGTACCAGCAGGTGAAACAGGCAAGGCCCTCAGTTTGCCCCAATCCTGGTTTCTTCCAGCAGCTACAGAACTACAAACCATAAAGAACTGCAAATCCCTGCTCCAACCTCTGCTGTACCAGTAATTGCATTAAAAAAAAAAAAAAAAAAAAAAAAAAAAACCTCCAGGCACTGATTAAACCCCTAAAAATAAAATATAAAATCTCTATTCATCTATATGACATATGTAGATTTTTTTAAAATGAAAAGGCATCCCTGCAAGCTTGAAAATGGCTTAAATATAGCTCTATACTTTGCCTTCATTTAGTATGAACAGATCTATCAATATGCCGACTGTCTAGTAACTTGTATTGTATTTGATTATCTATCTTAGTAGCACTAGTATTGCTTGTGCCAAGCAGCCATTTCGAGTTAGTCTTGTTCATTTTTTTGAAAATAAAACACTCAGTGGCCGCTGAGGCTGGTGCTAACGGTATGAAAAGCACCACAGCTCCTTCGGTTACTGACGTCGTAAACCTTGCCTGCTTGTCTGAACCTGTCTTTTGCATCCTGTCCTTGGTGCACTGCCGTTTCAAAGCGGAAAAACTCATGGCGTCGACTGCTTGTTTTGCACCTGGTATGCCTCGCAACATATGAAAAACACCACATGGCTGCATTAACAAGATTAAAAACCTGACTTTTCATCGGAGAACTACTACAAAACTACTGAATTCTGGGTACTGCCAACTAGAGCGCTTCATAAGACAGATTGTTAAATCTCCCTCCTGCAAGATTTGTAATAGTTTGTCCTAGAAAACAAACTCAAATATACTTGCCTACCCCTGAAGTAAGTGAAACCAATTTGAGGAACATTGTTTTATTTATTTAATTATTATTATTGTTTCTGCGGTATTCCCATGAGTCGTCTGTTCTCCCGCTCCTGCCTACACACTGTTTGCGTCCTGCACTCTCCTGCATTCCACAATTGTCCTGCGCTGCACCCCGTTGTGTCGGGTCCCGCGGGAGTCCAGCGGGAGTGCAGACCTCCACTGCCAACACATGGGATGTTTTTTGTTCCTCTCTGGTGAATATTTATCTTAAAAAAACTACAATTGTGTGATGTTGTGTCATGAGCAAAGAAAGTCGGATCTCATCAAATTGCAGTGCCCACAACTGTTCTTTGTCATTCTGATTCCCACCCAAAAAAAACAGCATGTGCATTGTTAACTAGTCTACAGGTTGAACAAATTTCATACATATGTTTTTTTTTTTTGCAGCTTGGCAAATTGCACCGCTTCCCATGTCTCTTTCAAATGATTAGCTTGTAATCAGCTTGTTGGATGATGATGGAGAATCCAGCTGGCTTGCCCACTAATTGACAAGTGATGTTAGTCTTCCCAACACCGCAAACTCACCATCATGTTTGGCTTGTGCTCATGTGTCCTTGAGCACTGACAGGCCACTTCATGGATACGGGACAGAAACCAGGGTGGGGTGTCCTAATCCATTTGTGCGTGCGTGTGTGTGTGCGTGTGTGTGTGTGATCAATTATTTATTAGGATAAAAAAACAACAACAATGGCCATTTGGATTATAAAATACAAACAGGTAGCTTGTAAAGACAAACTGTACAAATTGATTAATTAAGGAGTGCAGCCCTCTCTGTACTGTGCTACATGATGAAAGCCTTAGACATTATAATACAATAATAAGCAGTACAGGTATTTTATACATGTATCCTAGCAACTGAACATTTTAAACTCAAAATATCCATAAAGGACAAATAACACTGACATGTGAATGTGGCTGCTTTCATCAAGTAGCTTATGGGGTTTTTTTTAGCAGCAGTTTTACCAGCTAGGATGATATGATGGAAAAAAACCACAACGTCAAGTTCTGAGTTTTCATTTAACATGAACAGGAGGAAAAGGGTAACTGACTCACAGTAATCAGTGATAGTGTTGATGACTGAGACTGACTGAGTCCCAGGCATATAGCTGTTGTAGATTCATCGACTTGCTTCATTGAATATGGTGTACACATTTACCCTTGGACAACTTTTCAGGCTCTGAATTGTGTCTTGCTTTAAACACTGTAAAAGTTATAACTGGGGGGAGGATTTGGTAAAAAAAAAAAAAAAAAAAAAAAAAAACATCATTAGATGATCAGGGCGTCTGGAACCAAGGAAAAAATTGGACCTCGCACACCCTGTTCACCACTATTCACCCCCATTCATGTTCCAAAGTCACAGAGCTTTTAGTGGAGGCACATGCTGGTTAGATGCTGACAGAATTGAATTACCTATGCCTACCAATTTTCGAGTTTCACCCGGCAGGTTTTCACATAATTTGCACATGAATGGGAGTGAATGGAGCTAAGTTAGCCTAGACTGCTAAGCCACCAAAGCATGTTCTGTGCACACTTATGCAACTGATATTTGTGACGAATAGAAATGACCGTGGCTGCTGACTAGATGTCTCAACGGGACTGCTGCAGTCTGTCAGAGTTTAGTTCCCAGTCATAACCACAGTGAACAAGATCCTCCACACACAGTATGTCCCTCCACTTTACATTTATTAGATCAAGCCTTTGGTTTGTAAGACCTTTATCAGAGCATGCGAGCCCGGGGTCGGGTGACGTAGACTTCAATGCTAAAGTGAGGGAATAAAGAAATAAGCAAAGGTTTTACTGTCCTGCGGTGCAAAATAACCATAATATATCTGTGGGGGCTGACAGGGTTGTTGATTAATAGCAGTGACTCAACGATTACTTCACCAGGTGCTGAGATTTCTGGCTCTCAAATATCACTTTGTGTGTTTTTTGCATTGTGAATTCTTCTCATCGCCAGACATTTCCGTTGCATTTCTGCTCTCGCCATGTAGCTCACTTGCCTCTATTTTGAACATGTAGGCTTATTGTTTGTGTCAATTACAGGCCACCACGGCTCGGTTGGTGCCGTGGAAGAGACTTGTGTAGGAGGAGATAAGTTCTGCAAATGCGCTTGCAATTCCTAGTGGTCCTGTAAAGGTCACAGATTACTTAATAACCCCTTAAAAGCAAATTTTCACTCCGTGATTGATTACCAAAGTAATGCTTCTGTCACACTGCTCAATAAACAAATATTTTGGGCCAACAGCAAAGTTTTACGCAATAAATATCGCAGTCTTATGCAGAAAATACACAGTTTGCCTCATTATAGCCGCTCTAACTCCGGAGCTGGCAAATAAAAATTGATACAGTGTCTGACTAATGGCAACTGTGCCAATATTCAATCTCTGACACCACTTCAGTGTAGGGGAGTATGGCCTTTTCTTTGGTGTTGTTCAATGGTGTGTCACTGAAAAGTGTCTGCTATGCGGCCAACTGGGTTTCCCCTGACATTTTTGTGACATTTTACCGTCTGGATGTGATGGCCCACGGTATGGCACAAGCTGTCCCATCTGCAGGGTCTCGTGGGGTCCAACCACCATCTTAGTCTGTGCAGCCTCGTCGCAGCACCATCGCCCGTCCTCGCATGTGTGAGAGTATTTACCCGGCAGAGAGGCACGTTACAAATGTAGCCCGCTTTTCCTTAAAGCAGTACAGCGTTGGGACGCCTGTTGGTCCTTAATAGGCTGCAGGATTTGCAAGTATAGCGAATCCCAAACTGCTTTTTTTGTGTGCCCCTGTGCTCAGGAGTCTGATGTGTAGTACATCAGCTTTCTCCTCTGCACACATGGATCATATTTCTGGACACATTTCTGCTTGTACGCTACCACCACCCATTAATAGGCTTTTACAATGAAGACAGACAATGCACATGCACCCTTGCAAATGATCACTTTATGTGCACATATGGTATCTCCATCTGGAGGTTCTCGAACACTCATTGCACATATGTACGTTGGAGAATTGTGTGCATATTTATACCCCTGATTTGGATATTTTTGGATAGGTGAATGGTTTTGCGTAACATGCATGTTTCATAGAGAGGCTGTGGTCATATGTGTGGCCTTCTATAAAGCCGTCAGTCCAAATGCAAGCCGTTCTGCTATTCGCACATTTGTTTTTCATTGAGTGTTTTGTGTTTTTCCTTGAGCTTTTATTTCTTTTTGCTTTAGTGTGGCTTACTGTTTTTCATCCTTGGTCATTTGTGTGTTCCTACTTAATACTATATGGCCTTGTGTATTTGTTGGTTACTTTCTGCCTGTCTGTCTATCTATTATCCATTTTTTCTGGGAATCTGGGCTGCATGAGCCCGTATTTGTGCCGTTCTTTCCCTTTTCTCTTCGCTCCCTTTGGAGAGAACGTCACATCAAACTGATCCAACTGCACGCCGAGACTTGACATTTTAATGTTGCCGTGCTTCTTGGCTAATATACATATCTCCTACAACACGACTTAAGACCTTTTCCAAATCATAAGGGTCCACACTTCAATTTGCAATACATCTGTTCCACCAAGAAATACTTACTCCAATAAAATATGAATGTTGTGAACTGTCACATTTGTCTTTGTTTCGTCTTCTTCCATGACAATGCCTGGTGCAATTGAATAGCACATACTGGGGCTGGTTTCTCATGTAGTATTCACCCATTTGCTTTCAGGTTTTTTTTTTTTTTTTTTTTTTTTTTTTTTTGTATTCCATGAAACCTACACCATATACAGGTTGAACGATAGTTATTAATCATTTGTGACGCAGGAGATTTTATGGTTGGAGAGAGCGTGACCAACCTTAAACTTAACCCTCCGTGACAGCGAGCATCCGCCCTGCTGAAGTGCCCTTGAGCAAGACACCGAAACCCTTTCAGCTCTGTTCTCCTTTGACCCTGAACTCTGGACTCCCCGGAGACAAGCAAGTGAATAAAGAAAAAAAGAAATCTGTTTAAGAAGGAATAGCACCACCTTATTTTCCACATCATCGTTATTATTTGCTTTTTCCGTTTTGCTCTCTTTTTGCATTTTTTTCTCTCCTTCTTTTTCTCTGTATTGTCCCTGCCTGCCAGTAGGTGGAGCTTGCCTCCTTTTGGTTGCCAGTGAGAGAGCGAGGAAGAGAGAGAGAGAGAGAGAGAGAGAGAGAGGGATGATTAAAGAAAAAAGAAAGAGCAAGAGAGAGGGAGGGAGACAGAGAGGAGAGAGGGAGGCATGGAGGGGAAGAGACAAAGAGAGAGGGAGAACTACTTAGTGAGGGGAGGAGAAGACGGATGGGGAGAGAGAGTGAGAGAGAGAGACTACGAGAGAGAGAGAGGGAGGGAGGGATGGAGGGAGGGAGGGAGAGAGCAAGCGTCAGCACTCCATGCGTTAAAAGGGCAGATGGTAACCGCGGGTAACTGAGGAGCAAACCACTCTGCTGGCCACAGAGCAAGAGATCAGCAGAGAGAGAGAGAGAGAGAGGGAGAGGGAGAGAGGGAGAAACCGAACACATGCAGCGCAGCAGAGGAGAAGAAAGAGCTCTGAAAGCAAGCTGCACGCCTGCTCTGACAGAGAGAAAGAGAGGGAGAGAGAGATAGGGAGGGAAAGACAGAGTACTTCTCTCCACTAACAAAGATAGACAGAGGCAGAGGTAGAGGGAAAACAGAGACGAAGGGATAGAGGGAGGGAGAAGGGTAGACGGGCAGACAGACAGCTGGAAACGGCAGGAAAAAGTATCTCCCTCCACTTAGGAAGACCCAGAGACAAAGAGGGAAGGAAAGGATAGGGAGGAGAAGAGAGAGGAACAAGAGGGGGTTAGAGAGATTGGGAAGTGAAGAGGGGCAGGGAGCAGGCAGCGGACTGAGATGGGAAGAACAGAGAGATAAACGGAGAGGAAGAGCAAGACTGATCAGTGAACGGCTGAGATTTAAGGGGGGGGGCATGTAAGTTGGAGTTGCAGATGGAGATCTAGCAAGAGTTGGGTGGAAGTCCATGACAGGGAGAGACGGATGAATGAAAGATGGAAGCAAAACATTTGGAGAGAAAAAGATTTAAAGAGAAATATTTAAAGGGAGACGGAAATTCTCAGCGCGGGGAAGTGTCTGGGGAGGGAGAAATTTAGCAAAGGAAGAGAGATAGAGGGAAAAAAAAAACATTAAGGGGAAAGTTAGACGGATTAAGGGGTAGGGGAGAAGGCACAGAGGAAGGCGGGGGGAAAAATCGGGAAATTGCAGCGAGAAAGTGAAATATTTAAAAAGAGAGGGAGACGCAGAACGAAGACAAAGAGGGGCAGAGCGAAAGAGAGAGTCAAAGAGTCACCCGTGCAACTTTGAGACGAATAAATCAGAGGAGCGGGAAACTGCACTCCTTTTTTTTTCCTGCTCTCTCATCCTCTCTCTGTCCCTCTACTACTTCATAAAACAGGAGGCGAGAAGAAATGAGGGGAGCGGGAGAGAATTGAAGAGGACGGAAGACAAAAAGGAGAGGGAGAGAGAGAGAGAGAGTCTTTTGCTGCACTTTTCTCGAGACTTTCTTATTCTCCGTCAGATAGTTAGATGGTCATATGAACCCCTCGCGTATCCAATGGCGTGCTACTACATCGTGATCAGTTCCACCCACTTGCGTGACGGACAGCTGAGGAGCATCAAGGGGGTGTTCAGAGGACCAATCGGAGCCAACAGCCCCAGGAACACGGTAAGGCCTCGTGTCCATCGCTCCAGCTCTCTCCCCCCATAGCTAGCAGAGGACGGACAGATGCTTTGTGGGGAAGTCGTGGCCACAACCGCTGTTGCTATGAGACTGATGGGACCCCGATGTGAAGCGCTCTCCTGCTAAAAGTTGCAATATTTTTTTTAACCTCTAAACACTCCACGGCTGGGCTGCGGCGCTCGAGCCCGGCCGGTCTCGCAGCCTCGGAGCCCTCGGATCCCAGTCCGTCTTGTCTCAACAGCTGGGGGGTGTTTGTGTGTGCATGTGTGTGGGGGAAAAAAAAAAAAAAAAACTACAAATACAATTGAGCTTTTCTGTGTCTCTGAAATGCCAAGGAAAGAGTCATTACCTTTAATGTTACTTAGACCGCTTCCATTCACTTGATTGTCATCAGTCATCCTGCTTTCGCTGAGTTAATTAATTGCCAGATCCATTAAGTTAATTGACTTGTGCCGGAAGCAGAAAAAAATGCAGGTGGGGGGAGGTGAGCCAGAAGTTATTCCAACCTAAAATGCGTGTGTGTGTGTGTGTGTGTGTGTGTGTGTGCACGGAGCTTGGAAGTCTAAGGTCAGTCCAGAATCAGGTGTTTCAAAGTTTTTTCCTTTAACCTTTATTCCCCCGGGTTGGTTCAGCAGTGCACTTGAGCTTTTTCCTCGTGCACTTCCATGTGAGCAGCTCAAATGCAGCGCTCTGCTGTTTGTTGGACATTTGAACTGGTGACCTTCTGACTGCAGGCCTCCTCCTCTTCCATGCTTATCTCATTAAAATTGTAATCCCGAACAGAGCACTTTGAACTCCTCGAAGTCAGACCCCCTAATCGGATTAATTACAGTTAAATTATTTTGCTATAGTCAAGGTATTAAGGATCAAATAATCCAAAAATGGTGCAAAATGAAGCCTAAGTGCATTTATTTCAGAAGTGAGTGAAAATTAGTCGAGAGAAATAACTTTTTTATGTCCGCCCTGAAGCTGTGTAGGTTGATTTGAAGCTGGACTGATGAGTCAGACACCTCTTTCCTTTTGCTTCTACGCTCCAACCTTGTGCTTCATACTTCGTTACAGTGTATTAAAGCCAAGCATAATTACAGCGGGTGCTTGTACAGAGACACGCTGAAATTCCACGAGGCTTCAAAGAGAACGGTCTTATGAGAAATCAAGAGCCATTCTGGTGTTTTAAGGGCAGCGCTGGGCTCATTACACACAAAAACAACACTCTCTCAGAAGAAATAACATTACATTTATTTGTTATGATTGCATTACTTTTGATTTACCCAGGAGTCTGATCTTTAACCTCTGTTATTTTCAAAAACTGGGTGAGCACAATTTTTTTTTTCTTATAATTCACTCCGACCAAACATCGCAACAAATGCAAGTGTTTATCACTGAAAACATTTTGAATGTGTTGAAACGTTGGCTTATGAAAGTGATCAGTGGCTGCACAATGTCTTGTCTATAGACTGTTTATACATCTGCAGGAGAGTTTTCAGCATTTCAGCATCACATTGTTTCATATTGAAATATTTTTAATGATCCTCACCTCTCTGTAAACAATAACATGTCATGACTAAATATTAGGCTTTTAGACTTTGCAAGCCTCTGGCCTAAATCAACAGAGCATTCGACTTGCAATCATCTAAAAGATACTATGGCACTGTTTATATGTCTGGTTATTATTTGCCTTCCCAGTTGGACTTCCTGTCAAGATGCAGAATTGAAGTAATTTTTTAGCATTTCCACCATTTGGAGTGCTGTAAAATCTCTATGGAAAGCGTTTGCATGAAATGCTAAAAATAAAGTCTGTGCTTTCATATGGTGGTTAGCAGCCCCTATAGCACATCAGTGCCGTGCTGTTTAGCAGCAGACGTGGAAGTCCCACACCTCAACACCAGCACATGAATATGATACTACGATATATATTTATATTTTTTTTTTTCTTAAATGGTCTGACAGGAGCCAGATCTGGAGCACCACCAAAATTTAATCAACTGATCCTCTGGGGCGAGGGCTATCTGTCCACAAAATTTCAGCCAAATTTGTTCCTAAGTTTTTAACACATGCATATTGGTGAAGATAAATTCGCACCACAAGTCAAATTTCTTTTAAAGATCTGTCAAAAGAATTAAATGTAGGTCTTTAATTTCTCTTCTCTTCCAGCACATTTATAAAAGTGTTTTATTACAGACTGCTCAAACAGTTATAGCGCATGCGAGGACTGTGCTTTCAAAGTTGCTAAATTATATCAAACTTGCCAGTCATTATTAGCTGATGTTACTGCCATTGGTGGCAGAGCACCATACATTCATTTGTTCTGATTAGCCACATCAAAAATGGTGACATTTCAGCGCATATGTTCATCCCTTCTCAACTTTTGAGCCTGGAATAGAAAGCTTACAAGTGATATAATTAACAAGTGATGACACATGAGTATTTATCAGGTATGAAAAATACTCATGTGTCTACAATATCTACACGGCTTCAGGCAGAACAGTGTGTGTAACTTAATCTCCAGGTTCTTTGGCACAGCTTGGCTTCATTACATTTCAGAAAACGAGTACTTAACTTACAAATAATTAAAATGAAAAAATGCAAAAAAAATACTGCCACACTGCAAAAACGCAAAATCTTACCAAGATTATTTGTCTTATTTCAAGTCAAAAATGTCTTATTTCTAGTCAAAATATCTCATTACACTTAAAATAAGACATGATCACCTCAGAAGTAAATTGTTTTTAGAAAGCTGTCTCTTGTTTCAAGTGAAAATTCGCTTGAAACAAGTGAAAATTTGCTTGTTTCATTGGCAAAATTTGCCAGTGGAAAAAGTGAAAATTCACTTGAAATAAGTGAAAATTAGCTAGAAACAAGAAACAAATTTTGCCAATGAAACAAGCAAATTTTCACTTGTTTCAAGCAAATTTTCACTTGAAACAAGAGACAACTGTCTAAAAACAAGTTACTTCTGAGGTGATCATGTCTTATTTTAAGTGTAATGAGATATTTTGACTAGAAATAAGACATTTTTGACTTGAAATAAGACAAGACAAGACTTTTGCAGTGCAAAAGTGAAACCGTGATAATGTGAATGAGACACGGCTGGAAGCAGCGCAGTGGATCTGTAGATTGTGTATTTACACTGAATAAAGTTTTGAACAAATTTTATTCTTAATTATCCTGCTTAATCAAAACCTTATCAAGCATTCATTTAGCAAACTGTATCAGCTGCCTAAATTTCACACCAAACCACGGTTATTATAGTTAACTAAAGCCAAACTAAAAACTAAAATAAAAACTAGACTGAACTATGTTAGCTACCTGTTGGCGAAAATCAATTTTTTTTCAATCCCCATTAGTTATTGTATGATAACAGCACCTACTCTTCCTGTAGTCCCCATAAGTATTTTTAAAACAATATTTCAACAACAGAAGACACACTAACAACACAACACACATTGCTATCTGTGTCAGTGATCGCAAACTAATTGCAGTGGCCCACCCTGCGATACTCCACGGCCATTCTCCTTTGAGAGCAAAGAAACGACTGTAGCGTTTTCAATCAAACAGGTTTGTGTCGCATCACAGCTGCTGGAGTGTGCCAGGGATGTTTGGGTGCCATGCCTGCGTCTCTGTTAGTCTCTCTCCTCAGCGCTGCCTCCGGGCTGTCGCTACAACTTGAATCTGAACGCTCACTCAGCCGGTCACAAACGAGCCGGAATTCATTAAAAACGGCATTGTACTTTGAGAGCGCGCAACAAGTGTGCACCCCTTTCTTCTCGCTGTTCCTCTCTCTCTCTCTCTCTCTCTCATCTCGCTCGTGCGTATTTGTGAGCGTGTCTCGGTGAGTTCACAGTGACTCCGCGGTGACATTATTTCATGATAGCCCACCAGCTGTCATGGAATTTTCACACCTTTCCCCAATATCAGCACGGCCGGAGTGGTGTTGCTATAGAAACATTGATTCCACGAAGTTAAATAACGCTTATTTTGTACACCCCACTTGGCACAAAAAAAGTTGACATCAAATTCCTTCTGAGCGTTTAATTTTCTCCCAGCAATAATGTTTCTGGCGATTTATTTGTTTGGAGGCTCCCTGCGTCGGTTTTGTGCACATCCGCCAACTAGCCGGTGCACGCCACCTCGGACACCGGGGTTAACAAAGGAACTAGTTAACTGTAAAGTAGTTCATTTTTTTTTGAGAAGTCTGTATTTAGGGGAGCGTTTTCAATTAAAATGACAGGTGTTGGTGGCTGTCTTGTAAAAGCAATAATGTCCTTGAGCCAGTGGGTTATGGTGCAATATTCTCACTTGGTGCTGTCGGCTATTAGACATCGGGCCTAACAACACCCATGATAATACTGCACTATAACCCGCTGCCTCCTCGCTGATATTGCTCATATGTGTGTGTGTGTGTCTGTGTATGAGTGTGTGTGTGTGTGTGAGAGATACGAGGTTTGAGGTAACTTGCCAACGACATGGCTCTTCAAACTGGCTCTCCATAAATTAACACTGATGAGGTGGCACACATGCACTGTGCCTGCATGTGTGTGCATTTGTGCATGCATGTCACCGAGCGACTGAGTGACTACATGTGTGTTTGTGTGTTTGCAGCTGTCTGTGTGTGCCTTTGCATGTGTATAAGCATGCGTGTATATTGCATGTTTCTCAGTGTGTGTGTGTGTGTGTGTTTGCTGGTTGTGACGACTTGGTGTGTGTGAAGGGGAGAGAGAGAGAGAGACAGTGTGTGTATTTAGTAGTTG